>NW_020664541.1:725705-759013 GCF_002925995.2 Terrapene triunguis | reverse complement strand
GACACTTTCTAAACAAAATTCTTTGGTTTTTGTTCAAAATGAGTTTATTTTGAAACGTCCTTTAATTTTATTTTAAAATAAACATTAAAAATGCTCAAATCAAAATAAAATGTTTTGTTTGACTTGAAACCATTTTTTCATTTTTTTTTATTTCTTTTCAGAATTGCCAGCGAACCAAAAAGTCTGTTAGCCCATCTCTACTTAACACATGTATTCAATTAAGGGAGTATTATAACTAAGGCTGAGATTTTGTCTCTGATATTTTTAGTAAAAATCAGGGACAGGTCACGGGCAATAAAGAAAAATTCATGGAAGCCCGTGACCTGTTCCTGACTTTTGCTAAAAAAATATCCATGACCAAATGGGAAGGGGCTGGGCAGATGCCGGGTGGCTGTGAGTTCCAGGGCGGCCCCCAACTGCGGCCGGAGAGCTGCAGGGTTCCCCCACTTCCCCTCCCATGGCGGCCGGGGAGCTGCAGGGATCCCCCCCTGCCCACAGCAGCTGGGAGCTTGGGGACACTGCTTCCTCAGGTGGCAGGGGTACCTCACAGCTTCCTGCCACTGTGGGACCCTGCCGCTCCCAGCCAACAGGGCTGAATTCATAGATTCTGTGACCTCCGTGACTAAATCGGAGCCTTAATTATAACATGTAGGCCCACTGCTTGTTGCTGTGGGACCCTCACTATATTATTCTTCTGTAGGGCTGCTCTCAGCTCCTATTAAAGTCTATTATAAACTCTCCCTGTGCCTAGCACCGTAACATCTTGTGACCCACATACTCCCACTGCTCTCATCCTCATTTTCCCTCCCTTCTTCAGAGCTTTATGCCATTTTCTTCTGCCTTTCCTTGTAATCCTTTTGTCTGTTAGCCTCTGCAGAGTGGACAGCAGCACCGTGTGAATGTCACTGTCAAAATCGAGGAGAACTTAAAAGCCTGTTGCAATTACAAAGTACAGGTAGGATCTCAATTCTTTTCACTCAAGGGAGGAGAGGGGGAGTGGTGAACAATCTCTGAATATTAGGTTGTTTGTACAACACGGAGCTCTGTCCATGACTAATCCCTAGTTGCCCAGGAAAAATTATGTACACTTCTGAAAGAACATCATACACATCGATGAATTCTCTGTAGACAGTGGTTCGTCCTTACCTCATTTTCCCCATACTAATCACTCCTGAGAGAGACTGGGACTGACATAGCTGTAGGCACCTCTAATGGCCAGTTCTTGTCTGTGTATATGGAGTAGTCCCAGAATCTGTAATCCTTTAACATCTTGAAGAGAAAATGGGATTATAATCTTTGTCTCGAGACAGGGTAAAGCAAGTTAGTTACTTCCAGTACTGTTTTCTGATTTCCTGATTTGTTTCAACTCCAGATTCAACCATTCTTTACCATTTGTGGCACCGACTGTTTGAGACATTCTGCTGTCATCCCATGTCCCTCAGTTGCTCCACGTGAGGACTCCTTTCTTCTACATTAGATTTGCATTATTTTATAGGTGATAGCTGAGCCTTGATCTAACTTTCTGTTCTATGTTTGATTCCTTTGCAGCTACATATCCTGCAGGTAAGACAATAACTCATTCCTATTCCTATTAAAATCTTCCTTTGTGGTTATTTTACTCTGTATGTAGTATAGATAATAAACTAACTTTGCTTGCATGTGAGACAATACATGCAAGGTGTGGGATTATTCTAAGTAGTCACCCTGCTACACACAGGCTTTAGGTGTGTTCACTCCAGAATGCAGAAATCTAACAGAGCTGCCTTATTTTGTATTAAAAGAGAGAGCTTGTATACGATATATATAATGTGCATCTTTTCTTAAAGGAACTACTTGTTTAGAAGTATGTCTCTTAAAAGCAAAGCAATGTGTGGTCAGGGGGAGGGTGACTTACTTTCTGTTTTGCTCAGCAGTTTGAATTTACACAGTAAAAGCTGCATGTGACATACAAGGGCACAATGCAGACTAATTAGCAGCTGTGTCATCCCTGACCAGCAACATTGGGTGCCTTACAATGCCTTGATGAAGTAGGTCACAGTCTTCCAGCACACAAGCCACACCGACTGTCTGTGTGTAACTGCAGCCTACCAGCCACACTGGGGTTATACTCTGCCTCTCACTAGCCTTGGTTATTCTGCATGGTGACCCCAACACACATGCCAGTCTTAGATTTCTCCCCCAAGAAATGTATGTCCTGTACAGTCCAGCCCTCTCCTGGACAATATGTTATATTTAAAGTCCCTTATCTCTTTAAAGGAATAATATGCACACAACTTGCCACCCCAAATGGAGTTTCCCAGACAATTCAATTAAAACACACTGCATTAGATAAAACAATAAAACAAGTTTATTAACTACAAAGAGAGATTTTAAGTAAGCACAAGTAATTAGGCATAAGTCAAAATGGTTACAAGAAAAATAAAGACACAATGCAACTGATGCCTAATTTAACAGACTATGTTAGATTCAAAGCACAGTTTTCTCACCACATGCCTTCAGCAGTCTTACTGTTGACCAAACTTCTTGGGTCAAGGACCTCTTCTTCCCGAATCTAGCAAATGCTTCCTTTGTTGCTTCAGGTGCTGGGAATGGGCAGGGGGCATGTTTGTCCTTCCTTTTTATAGTTTCAGTCCCCCACTTGAAAAACATTTCCAGCTGCATACCAGGAGACAAAAGGTGTATGGGGAAGGATGTTCCATGCTGCTTTTTCCTCACCTGTTGGAGATTCTTTTGTTTCTTTTCCTGCTTGATGTCTGTTTGCTTTGCTTAATATGCATTTAAGCAGCAAACAGGCCTGTCTTAAACAAAGGAATATTTGCCAACTTCTGCTTGGAGCATGTGGTGTTAACACCACACAGTGGAATCTTATAAAATCACAGACTGTTGCCACACACATTTTATCAGGACAGTACTGATCAGCAAACGATGAATTTTCAAATTATACCTTACTAAACATGCCTTGCACAAAAATTATTAGTCATGTGTAGGGTGTGGACACAGGAACATTCTGTCACAGCTTGTCACATATTTTAATATATATGTGTACAGTTTGGGTGGTTTTTTCTACTGTTTAAAACCCTCTTATCAGGCTGTGATAGCTCAAGCAGCTAAATGGAATCTTTCCCAAATTTCCAAAAGAATTTGCCTCTGGGCTGAACAAACATGAGACATTTCATCCCAAAGGAGTTTTTAAAAAAAAAAAAAAGAGAGAGAAAGTTAAGCATCTGAAAATAGGAGTTTAAGCGTTCTCAGCCATAACTGCAGTGTTGCTACTTTGGTGCTATAAGGAGGAATTAGTGGGTTTCCTTCTTCCTGCTACTTCTCAGTATTTTTGGGGACAGGGTGCTGCTGTTCAGCTGACTTCTGGTGGTCAGTACAGCATTTTGTTGCTGGGTGAGACTCCTTGGCCATGTAAAGTTGTGTCTTATTCTGCTCTTCTTGTGCCATAGATGATCCGATTATGTGGCTATACTGGTGTATCACTGGCATCTGCATTTTACTGGTGGGATCAGTCATAGCTGGTGCTATTTACATGACCCGAAGACAAGTAGGTAAGGACGATGTCAGCTGGGGAGTGAGACTCAGAGGCACGTTTATGCCGCTCCCTCATTTCTCTTCATTTACTTCCCTGAATCCTTGTGTGATGCTCTGCGATCAGGGAACTGCCAGTACAAACTTTTCCTTCAGCCCACTGTAAGGTGTTTGCTTTCTGGTCTTTGAAGGGCACAATCTAAAAACATAATTCAAATTTCTTCAGATTTGACCATGTATTTTTTTCTCTTTCAGGCCGCCAGCACAGGAAATATAGCAGCCATGGTAAGAGAGACTTTCTATGCTGTAGGAGAGTCCCTTCATGCTGCACATTCTAGGAACCTGCCTTAACTGCCCTTTGGAGTCTAGACTAGGATTAATTTGCTATTGATGTTTCTTGATACCAAAATATTGCTCTGCAACTTTAAAGCTGTTCTCTCTAACCAGAAGGGACTTATGGGACACTAGCAGCCTTGGACAGAGAACAACCCAGGTGTGAAGCTTTTGCCTTCCCCCAGGGGGCTGCTGCTTTATCTAATGAAATCCTTTAGAAACTATGGATCTGCAAATGAGATGAGAATGGGCTGTGACTACATTTGTCCATCTGTGTGTCCTAGAGCTAAGCTTGATTGCTTGGGGACCTGTCAGGACAGGGAGCTCAGCTTTCGCTTGCGGGCTTGAGGAGGGCTTTTAGAGTTGCTTGGCTTTTTCACTAGAATAAAATGGTGGCTGAGAGAGCGCTCTTTCTTTTTTTTTGCTTGTGGTAGATCATCAGGAGAGGGAGGAGGGGCCATGTCAAAGGGCCATGTCTCTGGCTTTGTGGAGGTTGGATCTTGCCATGTTGTATTTATCCGTGTGGTGTGTCCTTGGTCAGTTAATTGCTTCTGGATTACCCAGATACTGCTTCAGCAAATGTTATTGGAATGAACAATTGTACTTTTTTCACCTTTTTTCAGAGCTGTTACCTCCACAGCTGACTCCACCATCCCTGAGGCCCCGGAAGGTTTGGATTGTGTACTCTGCTGACCACCCACTCTATGTAGATGTGGTACTGAAGTTTGCCCAGTTCTTGATCACAGTCTGTGGTACTGAGGTAGTCCTGGATCTGCTGGAAAAGCGTCAGATTTCAGAGATCGGGGCCTTACCCTGGCTTACTCGACAGAAAAAAGAAATGGAAGAACTATCTTCAAAGATCATCATTTTGTGTTCTCGGGGCACCCGGGCCAAATGGCAGGCTATGCTTGGGAAGGAGGGAACAGCTGTCTCTCTCAAGCAAGATCAATGGCAGCCTACTGGAGACATGTTCACTCCAGCCTTGAATTTGATCCTACCAGACTTCAAGAAACCAGCTTGTTTTGGCATGTATATAGTCTGCTATTTTGAGGGCATAAGTGAGGATAAGGATATTCCTGACCCATTCAATGTCACATCCAAGTACCAGCTGATGGACAGGTTTGAGGACATTTATTTTCTGATCCAGGATATGGAGAAGTTTGAACCAGGGCGGATCCATCAAATCCAGGAGATCACCGCTGAAAACTATGCTGAAAACTCCAATGGCTGGAAGTTGAAGGAGGCAGTACAGACATTCCAGGAATGGCAGGCAAAGTACCCTGATTGGTTTGAGAGAGAGAACACCTGCTCAGAAGATGAGTCTCTGGATAAGGAAATACTGGAAGAATTCATGCCGGGTAATGGAGAGGTAATTATAAAACAGCAGCTGCATGTTCAAGAGCCTGATCCCAATGGCTGTTGTGCAGTTAGCCTCCATGTGAATGAAGATGAGGGTGGAAATTTTAAACTGCAGCTTCAGCTTAATCCACAGGGGAATCCAACTTCCCAGACCCTGATGATTCCCATGGATGAGGCACCTCCAGTTCAGATGGTGGAGCCAATTTCTATTACAGGAGGTAAAAATGCAACTAGTCATCAGGTGCTGACCAACACAGATTGGATGGAAGGAATCCCTCTGCTGGAGACTAGTGTCCCAATGAGGAACAGCATCATCCTTCATGATGATTTTGATGTCCCATCATCAGACAACCAGAGATCTGCAGACCACCTCCCAAATGAAATGAGGCAGCAGCTGGAGGGGTTAATGTACTCTCTTTACCAGCAAAGCCTCATTCCTTCTGAGCCATCTCTCTGTCAAGAAGATGTTGAAGAGCAGCAGCAGCAGATGGCTTTCAATAACCCATGCAAAGATCAGAGACAGTCAGTACAATCAGACCAGGGCTACATCTCCAGATGTTCCCCTTTGCCTCCTGATGATCTGGTGGAGGAAGAGGAAGAGGAGGACCAAGAACAGGAAAACAAGATGCCTTCTCAGTGTCTCTCTCCAGAGGTCTTGGACAGTCTAAAGAGTCTCCAACAGAAGCTGCTTTTCCAGGAAATTCAGCAGAAATCTGTCTGGGAGCACATGGGTGGGATGATGGACACAGGTCATTGTGCAGCGGACTCTTAGACTCTCTGTCCAGGACCATTCCATTTGAAAAATAGGGCTGGAGGGTGGTAGTGTGTATAATTTCAGCACTCTTCTTCAAGCAGTCTCCTCATCCTTGTAAAACAAGGGTCCTATGTTCTAATCAGTAGGAAATCTCTAACTGATGCATATCACCCGGAGGCAGACTTGCCAAGTGAATACAGTATGGTCCACCTACCTATACCTCTTAAAACACAACTGTTACCTCCTAATCTATCTCTGAATGGAGGAAGATGACAGCAATGTTAGTCCCCTGCATGTGCTGTGGAGGAATTGGTACTAAATCTGTTACTCCATAAGAAATCTACTGTGTGTAGAATCCACTGTGAACTAATTACAGGCAAATTGTGGTCCATCAGGCTGCATCTCTCAGGATGCCTGTTACACCATCATTCCAGCTTATTGTAGAGGACTAAAGTCACAGTTATGGAGGAGAGGGTAAAGACTCTGATTCTGATATCAGTTTATTAGCTAAGCTTTATTGTAAATGCTGTAGTAAGTAATTTATACCTCAGATCACAACCAGTGATGACTAGGGCCCTACCAAATTCACTGTCCATTATGGTCAATTTCATGGCCACAGGATTTGAAGACTGGTAAATTTCACATTTTCAGATGTTTAAATCTGAAATTTGTGTTGTAACCGTGGGGGTCCCGACCCAAAGCGATTTGTGTGCGTTGGGGGGGGAGGGGTGTCGCAAACCTGTTGTAGGGGAGGTCTTGGGATTGCCACCCTCACTTCTGTGCTGCCTTCAGAGCTGGACTGTCCTCCCCTGCACAGCCAGAGCTAGGAGCCCTCTTTGCTGGGGTGCTCCCAGCAGCACATGGCAGATCGGACACAACTCCACAAGCCTCCTCCAGCTGCAGGAACCTCTGGGACTACTGCCCAGTCCCAGAGAGCACCCTACAGCAGGTGGAGGCACCTGGAGGTGGGTCTGGTCTCTTCCCCACCCGCCTCCCCAGAGCAGCTGTGCAGGAGGAGATGGACAAGTCCTGTCCCTCCCCTGCCCACCCAGAGCTAAGAGCCCCCTTTGCTGGGGCGCTCCTAGGAACAAGGGGACATCAGATTTCACAGGAAAGGGCTTATTTCACAGTCCATGACATGTTTTTTCATGCCATTAAATTGATAGGGCCCTAGTGATGACAGATCCCGGTAGACCCACTTGTGGTAGTACCTGAGTGCTGGGATTTTCTAATGCATTACACATGTTGGCATTGCCATACGTGCCTGGCCGTTAAGCAGCATAGCAGGATGCTGAGCAATAATTGGGATGAACATTTTTAAGTGGGTAGTTTTGTCTCCTTGGTACTTTCCCCTCAACCCATGATGAGTGGAAGGCACTTGAAAAGCAGCAACACCAAAAGAAATGTAAGCTTGGTGGTCAGAAAATGGGATAGGAGCTTGCAGTGTAATTACAGCAGAAAAAAAGAATGTGCTTTGGGGCTGCATATGGTCTTCACATCATAGATCAGGGAGGAAATGTGTTTTTTCTGTTGCACTGATCGTTCCAACCAGGATATTGTGTTCATTTCTGGGCATCTCAATATCAGGAAGATTTCAAATTGGAGATATGGTGAGAAAAGCAGTAAACACAATTAAGGGTCTGAAAGACTGTTTGGAAGAAAAATTTAGTAGTAAACAGGGCTGTCAATCACATTTAATGGCTGTGATTAACTGAAAACAAAATTAACATGTTAAGCCTGTGGCAGGGGAGCTGAAAAAGCCTCAGCCTGCAGCTCCACGGGCAGCAGGGGAAGGATTAAAAGAGCCCCAGAGTGCAGCTCCCCAGGCAGTGGGGGAGGGGTTGAAGTCCCAGCCCACGGCTTCCCAGGTGGCAGGAGGGCTGGAGCCCTGTGCCCTGAGGGGGCATGGGCAGCAGGTTGCATAGGCTGGGGGAGGCTCTGCCTCCCCAAACAGCCAGGCGTGGCCCCACCCCCTGCTTACCACTGCTCCCCGCGTGCTGCTCCAGTCCTCCAGCCCCTAGTGCTCTGGCTGGGGCTGCCTGCCTTCCCGCGCTCTGGGGTGGGGTGTGCTGCGGCTGCCCGTGCTCCGGGACTGGTGGGGGCTGGGGCTGTGCACTACCCGCCTTCCCAGTGCTCCGAGGCTGGAGCCGCCCATCCTGCTGACGCTCCTTTGGGGCTAGCCTGGGGCGGGACTGGGATGGTGGCCAAGGTGGGAGGGGCTCGGCTCCAGTGGGGCAGGAGGGGGGGGCCTCAGGCAGAAGGGGTTGGGGTGAGGGCTAGCCTCCCCCGGCCGGCGGTTCACGCACTGCCCATGCAAGGGAGGCTGAAGCACCGAGCGGGGTGGAAACCCAGAGCCCCCAGCCCTGATCCTATATTTGAAAATATAGAAAACCCCAAAAAATATTTACATAAATGGTATTCTATTATTGTTTAATAGTGTGATTTTAAACTGCAATTAATTGCAATTAATTTTTCTAATCACTTGACAGCCCTAGTAGTACGCATAGCTTGAACATATGTTGCCTAAGCGTGGGGAATATAACGAACAAGGGAGGGATGCTGGAGTGAAACCAATGTAAGATGATCCCTGGAGATGTAACTAGTATTAACGTAAATTTGAACAAAGGAAGTTCAGGCTAAACATTGAAAAACATTTCCTAGTAGTGGAGACTGCGGAGTCATCTCCCACAAGTAGTGCTGGAAACTTCATCAGTTGAGAGATTTCAAAACTGGTTTTAACAAACTAGGAGAACACTCTGTAGTGAACAATCCAGCATTGTCCCTTGTGGGATCGGCTAGATAGAAAAGTAAACCTATTTAAAGCTGGAGATTACCCCATGCACTGTGGCAGCTTGTTCAACTCAGCCAATCAGGGAATGGCTTTTTGAGGAGTAAAAGCCCCCAATCCAAACTGCATTTTTTTCCTCTCCCATTTTGGGATCATACAAGACTCCTGCCTTTCCACCTTGCTAATTGCACATGTTGGACAACAAGATGTAAACTTATGTCTTGCATTTACATGAAGCATTTGTTCATTTCTGAGATGGCTAACTGATTTTCTTCAGCCTATGCTGATTACATCTGAACAACTTCAAATATTTTGTTTTTTCTATGATTTATACATTGACTTTTCAAATGAAAGTTTTGAGTAGCTATTACTCCACATTGCCACTTCTGCCTGTGCAACCAATACAATGATGTATTTTTATAACTGATTGTATCTTGTTTTTTTCTAATTTTCTTTTTTAATTAAAGGAATAATATACTTTCAGAAGATGCTCACACTGAAATGATTAAAGGATCTAGAATGTCCTCCTTCATTTGATCTTCACCTATGCAGGACACTTCCCCCTTGAACGCAAAACAAAGCACTGAAGTATGAAATTGAGCCAGTCATGAAATGCCAAAATGTTCAGGAACAGGGGTGGCCACCTGGGACACGGGAGCGGGAGGGAAACCCCTCATTGAAAGTTGTCTTCCTCACGACCATACTTGCCATCAGCAGTCAAAATTTGTCTGTGGGATTTGGTTGGCTGAATGTAGGACCATCAGCATCCGGAACTGTCTGTCTGTGCCTGTACAGCCACAAAGCAGCAAACAGAAAAGTTCCTGCAAATAACAATGCTCGGGACCAGGAGCTGTCTTCATTCTATGTTTTGTATAGGACCAAACATGTGGGTTGGGGCTAAACAAATAAATAGCACTGGGCTCAACATGCTCTACGATCATTAGCCCTATGGCCACTGAGGGGGAAATAAGTGTTACTGCTCTTAGAGATGGGGAAAGTAAGGTGCCGGAGGTGCCTTTTTTAATACTTTTGCTTCATTGTAAGCCCATGAAGACTTCACAATTACCTGTATGGTTTTTGTTTGTTTTGGTAAGTCCTTTTCAAGAAATGTCTTAAAATGTGCTGAGCTCAGAATAGAAGTGCTGCCTGAACTGTGTTCTTGACTTGCTTATACCCTTCTCAAGTAGTTGTCCTTTTGCGTTGAAATTTCTCATTTGGCTCTGAGTGAGGAAGTGAAGGTTGAAGAAAATCCATTGTCGCTTTTAAGTAATCAAAGGGGGAGGGCAAATAGTTTGAGTGAACGTTTTAATGTAAACGTGCCCTGCAATACCCATATCAATACACTGATAAGAAACTCAAAGGGAAAGACACACACTTGGTCACAAATGTCCAATTTTATTTTAAGAACAATCTCATTTATTAAAAAATACAAACTCAGATTGATGCTAGTGGGGATGCCAAGCTGCCTTGTGCCACAGGCTGTATCTTTTCTCTAACTTCATTTTCCCCTCCCTCGGGTGATCACCTCTTACTGTTTGCTAGCCTCTTAAGTGAGGGGCAGTGCCAGAACAACTCCTCCCCTAACCAGTTGAATTCTGGTGCAGGGGTAATCTGCACACTAGTGTATGACAGAATGGATGCTTAGAGGCCTTTATCTTCATATGGTAGATTGTGTTTTAGCAAAATTATTCACTTAAGCCAATAATTAGCGTAGGTAGATGTAGGCGGAGAAGGGGGCCTGCATAGAAGGTGGGGTGGGGACATAATTTTCAAATTGTGAATATACTTGTTCAGCAGAACAAGGTGGGGGATTAAAGAGAGGGGAGTTGCAGAAAGCTATGACAGGCTTATAAACAGAAAAGAAATGTAAGAGCTTTAATATTTAGGTATTGTTTCATAAGTGGTAATACAGCTGCCAATTTTGATTTCAAGGTGCTTCCGTCAATGAGATATACTAACAAAGCTGCATGTTAGCCAAACTGCTGCTAATTAGGTTGGCGGTGGGAGGAGGTCAGGACACAATGGCAGGTACTAGGAACAACTCCATATACTAAAGAGAATAAAACTTCTACAGAGCAATCTATAGCAAAATATATATATTCTGGATCTCTTCAGTATGCTCAACTTGACTGTGAATCAGAGAACAAATGTAACCTTAAGAGTAATGCACTGCTTATAAAATCTTGTCATGTTGATACTAGATTTAAAAAAAACTGCCATCTGAATAGTTAAATGTCCAATATGCCATTTTCACACCAGTGTCTGTCTGGTGGGGGAAGGCACTTGCTGTTGAAACAGCAGTTCCATTGCAATTGATATCTACGGTGAAGTAGTATCAAAGTCAGAGTTATATTAACAATTCTGCTGTGACTTCTACTGTCTGAGCTGTATGAATATGTGCCAGTGACTCACGGGGGCCAAATTCTTCATGTTTTGTATGTGAGTTTAGCATGAGTAAGAACAGCAAGGTTTAGTTCTGGCTAAGGCAGCTTTTCTCTCCATCTCTTTTTGGTAAATTGGTCTACTCTACAACGTGGCTGTTTGACTACAGGGAGTGGAGTACTCTTAGTTTAGGGTACTGATTCATTACTGTTTGAATGGTACATTGGTTTGTTCTTTGAGTATGTTAGTTTTCTGTTTAATATTGACTATTTGGTTGGGGGAATCCCTACGTGCATGCAGGCACACCTGCCAGTTCTTCCTTTTGGCCAAGAAGCTAGCATCCCCTTGACATATCTCAGGTCACAGAGGAAAAGTCCACAGTACTTAGTTTTACAATCACAGTCACTCACAGCACCAAGATTGTCCAGACAAATAAAAAGTTACTGAAGAGAAGGCCACGGGCCAGAATTAACAATTGCCCTTAACAAGCATTGTGTTCAGGGCTCAGATAAAAATAAAGCACTCGTGGGAAAGTTAAGCCTCGTTCTTTGCAGCTACATCTCCCGCTGCCTGTTCTTCCCAAGCTAATCACCCCAGCAGCTGCAGCTCTAACAGATGGACACTTTAGACCTGCCCTTTCTGAGCCAGAGCTGGGGGCTGCCATAGTGCTAGGGACAGAAGAGCCTAATGGCAATTATACAGTTCCACCCATGGGAAGCAGAGGGAAAAGTCCTCAGCCTGTAAACATTTTGTAATAACAGTGTCTTAGAGTAGGACATCTACCCTGCTCTGAGAGCAGGGAGGTAGTGGCAGCAGTTCTGGTTCTAGTGCCATGACTGCCACTGAAGCCCAAGGGTTGAAGGGAGGAATGTATGTACATGTATGGGGAAAGTCCCAAGTGTGGTGTATAAGTCCAGCACAGGCTTTGGATAGTGGTTGGTTGCACTTTGTTCCCTCTTCTAACTGGGCAGGATGGGATTATAACCCTTCCTCCAGGAATGCAGTCCTATCAAAGAGCTGTGAAGAGGAAAAGTTACCCTTCAAACCCTGGCTGGTCCTACTTCAGTTCTACTGGTTCCAGATGCAGCTACAGATGGGTAATGGGTCATGCCCTAAACTGGGCCAAACTGATTCATGGAACTTTAAAAATTAAGGACAGCTGCATTTCAACAAGACCAATTGCTTTACAATTGACTCCTCTACCCTCAACCCTTTCCCCCATGCGCATGGAGAACAGTGTGAGATACACCCTGGGACTCTTTCACAGGGAGCTCATTGTAGCACTTCACTTTCCGTGTCTGCACATTAAATGAGGTTCAGCACCTAGCCCACTCCAAGCAGCACCAAGATTCTCCTGCTGGGATAGAGGGGAACAGTTCACAGGCTGCATCCTCAGCTCTAGGGGTAGAGTGTCCACCTACCTACAGCCAGTCTTCCCAGCCTGTCTAATCTCAATGGAGGGTGCCCTTATTGTCCACATAAGAAATAAACACTGATCCTTAAAACATGCATATCCACAGAAAAACAAGACCCCCCAACACACAGATGCTGCTGCTTGAACAAGCAGGTGACCCTGTTCTCACCGGAAATAAACATCTCAATCTGGAGGGGCTTTAGGCCCTGAGCCATGTCCGTTTCAGACTCACTTGTGTCTTTAGCACATAAAGTGAGCACAAGATGCAACAAGATTCAAGCACAGAGGTAGACATTTTCAACAAGGGGAAGGGTGGCTCCCAGGATGGCTCCCCTTTACATTTGCTGGTCACCACCCTATTCTGAGAAACTCCCCCAACTGGGGGTTCAAAGTCTCTTCCTCATTTCACCTCAGTGGGTGGAAAACAGAGATGGTACTTTTGCAGGATACAAGCTTAAAAGCAAACCTCCTCTTTGTGGTCACGTACATGCAAGGAGCTAGGTCTCATCACCACTTAGTCTCTGCTAAAGTCTCTCATCATGATCATCAGGAGCTGTCAAAACTGTCCACTGGTCTCCATTGCTTAGGTGCTGAGGAATAATGAAGAAACAATGAAACCCACGTTGCCACTGAGGACATGATGCAAACATGATATGGCACACACTTTCCTGGGAAAAGCTTCTGCATTATTCCCTAGGGATAGTAAGTATGATCTCTGGGTAGACTCCACTGATGGATTTGTTCAGGGAAAAGGGAAAGAGAAATGAGGTGTTAAACTAAAAAAAAACTGTGTCCCTCACCTGCTCTTATTTGCAATGTCAGTGATGTGAGAGGACCCTGAGCAGCAGGCAGAGCAGTTCTGCCAGGGAGATGAATAACTTCCCCTAGTGTAATGGCAGTATTGCTCTGTGACTTTCAGCTGCATGGTGAGCAGTTTTGCCTGTCAGGAGCAAAGGACTGGTACGGAGAATCTGACCAGTTTAGAGTGGTAGGTAGGTAAGGCAGGGGATGGTTGGGGAACCTCCCTCTACCCTGTGCTCTCTGGGAGGTGGGTAGCCCCCTCTTTATTCCCCAGTCCCCATAGGCAGTAGTGTTAGGAGGCCTCTCAGAGACAGGGGAAGAGTAAAGAGAACCTGACCAGCTCCCAAGGCTGGGGAGGAGGCAGAGGCGTGTGGATCTCCCCTGTCTGTGCAAGGAAGTTGAGTTCATGAGGGTGGCCAGGGAGCAGGTTTAGCTGGGTAATTTCCCTCTCCCCTCAGTTCTGGAAAGTCGAGCTCACAAGATTAGGAAAAGGGTAGAATTTAGGGGGCAAGGATAGGTATGGGGGTAACCTCCTTTCCCCTCAGCACTATGTGACCAGCCATAATACTGGTACAGAAGCAAGGAGGTTGGTAGTAAGTGCAGAGGTCAGTGCTAGTTATGTAGACGCGAGGGCTTGGGGGTATGGGTATGAAGGGCAAGGGATGGAGGTAAGGTCTGGTAAAATTAAGCCCTCTGTCCATCCCCACTGCTTAGGGTTAGGTGTTACTAGGTGGCAAAGTGAGGTTGGAGGGGGCAGGTGACTAGAGGAGTGGGCGGAGGGGGCAGGGTTCCTGGGTGGGGATAGCGGAGGGGCAGGGCCGGCGGGGGCTGGTAAGTAGGGGTGAGACAAGGGTTCCTGGCCGGGGAGGGGAGAGAGGTGGGGGGGCAGGGGTCGGACGGCTCCACGGCCCCCCGCCCCCGCTCAGTTCTGGGCGCTGACCGCCAGGGTGTTGACGTAGCCGTGGGGCCCCATGTCGTTCTCGGAGATGCAGTGGCTGAGCTGGGCGGCGCCGGGGCCCGGGCCAGGGGCCGCGCTGTACTTGGCGCCCCCGGCGGCGGGGCGGAGCAGGCAGCAGGTCTCCATGGCCTCGAGGCCGCGGCAGGCCAGGAAGAAGAGGTTCTTGAGCATGAAGATGGAGAGCGGCTGCTGGTAGCGCAGCAGCAGGAGGCAGCGCAGGGCGAGCAGCGGCGCGTCCAGCAGCCCGGCGGGCAGCAGCAGGTGCAGGGCCAGGCGGGCGGCGCCGGGCGGCCGGGCGGCGCTGAGCTCGTAGAGCCAGAGCACGGGCGAGGCCAGGCAGAGGAAGTAGACGGCGATGAGCAGGTAGCGCAGCGGGCCGGGCAGCGGGGCCGGGCGGCCGGGCTGCAGCACCAGCTCCAGCAGGGTGAAGCTGTCCAGCAGGTCGAGGCAGGTGGCCAGGAAGGCGGCGGCCGCGCGGTGCTGCGGCGGGGGCTGGGGCGGCAGCAGCAACTGGCCGGCGCCGTCGGGGCCGATGGCCCGCAGCAGGCAGTAGAGCAGCGGGGCGGAGAGCGCCAGGGTGACGCGGAAGCCGGTGGTGCCCAGCGGCAGGCGCAGCTCGATCAGCTCCAGGATGGAGGTGCCCAGGATCAGCGCCGCCTTGGGGGTGAAGGCGATGGAGTAGATCAGCCAGGCCAGGTGCGCGTAGGCGAAGTCCCCTCCCCGCAGGGGGCCCCCCGCCCGGCCCGCGCCCCGGCCGCCGTGCGGGGGGTGCAGCAGCAGCGGGTGCAGCGGCGGGGGCGGAGGGTGACCCGGCGGGGGGCGCTCCCGGCGCCGGGCCCGGCTGTTGCGGCAGAAGAAGATGCCCCAGCCGGCCGCCAGCACCAGGTCGGTGGCGATCCAGCTGCACCAGTAGAGGTCGGTGACGGCGATCAGGTAAAGGTCCAGCAGCGCGCCCTGCCCCAGCAGCAGCACCAGGGACAGCGCCTTGTAGCCCCAGCGCGACCCGCCGGAGCCCCCGCCCGGCCACAGCAGCCCTCCGGCGGTCGCCGCCGCCGCCCCCCCGGCCGGGCCCGCGCCCCCGTACAGCTCCCCCGCCGTCATGCTGCAGCCCGAGCTGCTGCTGGAAGCCGGGGAGGAGGCGGCGGGGGCCGGGGCGGCCGGGGCCGACACCAGGGGTTTGCTGATGCTCTCCTCCTCCTCCTCGCCCCCGCTGCTGCTGCTGCTGCGGGCCCGGGCCGAGCCCGAGCTGGAGCCCGACACGCGCCGGCTGCGGCCGCCCAGGAAGAGGGGCTGCAGGTCGGCGGCGGGGTGAGCGGGCGGCGGCGGCGGCGGCTGGAAGGAGCCGGAGGAGGAGGAGGAGGAGCCCGAGCGCTGGTTGGAGACAGCTCGGTGCATTGTCCTCCCCGGCCCCAGAGCGAGGGGCCCGGGCCCCGGCCGCGCCCCCCGGCCGGCGGTACCGAGGGTTTGGGCCAGGGGCTGGAGGGGGCCAGCGAGAGCGGAGCCCCGGCCTGGATCCGCCGCAATCGCGGAGCGGCTCCACGGGCGAGAAGCGGACTCCGGAGAAAGCAGCGGCGGCTCCACGCGCGAGAGAGGCGGGGAGCTGCGAGGGGGCCCGCGGGGGGCGGGGAGAGGCGGAACGAGGAGACTCCCCGAGTGAGTGGCGGGGAAGCTGAAGCAAGGCTGAGCCTTCTCCGGCAGCTCGGGTGGGTGGGTGCGTGGGCTGGAGCGGAGAGAGGCTGTGCAGCCGGGAGCAGACGTGTGTGCTGAGCCCAGGGTCACTGCCTCAGCCCCCGGGGAGAGGAACCCCCCACCTGGCTGGGCTGGGAGCACAAACGCTGCAAATTGCTCCCCTTGGTCTGTAATGAACACCAGGCCCAATCCTCAATTAGCAAATGCCTCCTCCCCCTGACTGCATACACGTGCCAATGCCAATAGGTACCCCGTCACTAGGGCTGCTCCCATAGCCACATGACAATAGACAGACAGCGGAAGTCCCTAGTGCCACGGCTAGGGCCTTAAGAGCGCCACAGGGTTATTATTGATCTGGTGCAGCCAGGTTGACCGCATGACCACTGCCAGCCCATGACTGGCCACTATCCCCTACTGACCTCAGTCTGATCTTCAGCGCTCAACATGCAGGAACTTTGTCTCCAAGATAGGCAACTGACCAAAAAGGGCCTGCCGGTGGTGGCCAAGCATGACTTCAAGCCTCTTGAGGCCAGTTCTCAATGCTACATCCCTATTACTGATATAGAAAGTCAAACCATCTTATACCCAGTAGTCACTGCTGGCAATGCTTATGACATACCTCTAGCCTCCTGCTATATTGTTTAAGCAACGTCCATGTTTCAGATCCATATAAGAGGGTCGGAAGTACACAGGGTTGATAAATCCATGCTGTTTCACCTTCTTTTGGTGCCAGACCCTATGCAGATCCTTCCTGGCTGAGCCTGCTAAACCAATTCTCCTTAAGATATCTGTGCTCATTGATGATAGTTTACTGCGGATGGATGAAGTCAGCCAATAAATCTGTTAGTCTTTAAGGTGCCACCGGACTCCTTGTTTTTGTGTATACAGACTAACACGGCTACCCCCCGATACTATTTCCAGTTTGTCTGGGAGCACAGATGCTTTCTATCACAATTTTTGCACCAACACGCTGCATTTTTGTTTTTGCCCAAGAAATCCTTAGCCCAAGGGCAGCTGCCTCTTCTGGAAGCTTTCTAGTGCTTTGAGATCATTTGTGTCCTGACCAAAGATGGTAACCCAACATCAGCCACGTCAGTAAAAGAGCTTGAACCGATTGTTGGAATGATAGTTGGTTTAGGTTTGACACTAGAGCTGGGTTGAAGCAGGGATGTGACCTGGTCCCCAGCCTTGTTCTGCTGTACAAAGGATTGGCGCCTTGAACATATCACTGCAAATATTGGTATAACTGTCAGGGCAACCACATGACAAGCTTGTCTTAAATTACTTGTATAGCCCACAGGCACGCTGAAATCTGTCTGGAGCAATGACCCACCCCAGCATCTGCTGCATTTGCTCATGGGTGAAGGGAAAAAGAGGGCACCTTAGAGCCACCAGGCAGTGGTTTAGTGGTTACAGAAAGAAGTGAGTCAAGTAAACTCCATAGTTCCCAAGTAAATAGTGGGTTTACCCGAGTTTCTCCTCCCTACACGACTGCTGCAACATTTCATTTGAAGACACACGATAAAGGATTTCACCTAGCTGAAGCCTCCTTAATGGAAGGCCAAACTCAGTTTTTTCTGCCCAGAAAGTGAGCAGGTCATGCACACCGCATTCTGCCCCTCCCTCCATGCTCTGTTTTGCGCTAATATGTATGCTTTTTCTTTGAGTAGCCACTGCATAGTCACACTTAAGGGGCTTGACGCCTCCTACTGTGGAATCTTCTGGCCTGCAGTGGTCATTGGGCCCCTCACCCCCTCCACAAGGATACCCAGGATGGTAAAGGGGGGGGGGGAGTGTCAGTTTCTTTGTAACCGCTGAAGGTGCAGAGCTGACACTCTTCCTCATCAGTTTTCTTTCTTGCTTTTCTTCTGCCCTCTTAGGACTATTTTTGGTCTAGTTCGTTAGCTTGGCAAGTACAGTACTACAAATTTCTTTATCTAGACAAACAAAGAGGAAATGTTACCCAGCCAGCATGCGTAGCATCTGAACCCACAGATGCAGGAGGACCACCTCACAAACCCCTATGGTTGAGGGAGGCTCCCCAGGCCCATTCGACTAAGTCTGGCAATGTGTAAGTCCAGCATAGGCTTTAGAGTTCTGCTAGCTTAAGTGGCTGTGTCCTTGGCTTAAGCAGTGGCCTGGTCCCTGGATTTTATCCAGCTGAGCCTAGCACTCAGATTCTGGCACAGTCAACACAGCCCCAGGGTCCCCAGATTCCTCTGGGCCATCGTCGCTTGGTGCCAAGGTGCCTGTACCAAAGACATGGCAGCAAAGTATCCAGCTCTATGCAAGCTAGTGCCAAGGTTCTGACATCATTGACTCTAGTGAATCAGAAGTCATTGGGTGCACACCATGAGTGTCACTAAGGTCCCCAGATCCATCCAAGCTGAGTCCAGAGCCAAGTGGTTCACCATGATCTCTGGTGAACCACTTGATGAAGTGGTCTGCCTGTTATATATGGCATACTGAGAGAGTTCTGGGGACATTGAGTCAAGATTTTGGCATTAGTGACCAGTATACCACTTGCCTGAAGTGTCCAGCATCAGTAAAAGTGGTTTTCGGTCCCTAGATGTTTGGGATCCTCAACTGAGATAAAGGACACCAGTTGCTTGGGATTACTGGTGAGTAGTGCTTTTCCTCAGAGATGCAGCAGGTGAAAAATTGCTGCCTATGACATTGGCATTATATCAATCACTTATTTTAATGAGACAAACTCTGTTATATCAGGCCAACTAGTTACAAGTATCCATCTATTAGCAGCAATTTTAAAAAGGGAGCAAACCCTGGTATCCTGACCTCCTGTACCTCAAATGTCAGCATAGTCATGCATGTATCTGTATTCATGTTGTAGCTGAACTTTGGTCCATAAACAGATGCCATAATAGTGTAACTGGGTAATACCTTTTATCCAGGTTGTGTCTGTGGCCACCATATGACTGCTTATAAAAGATACCACCCATTCTTGATATTACTTATACCTGAGCTACTTATGGTTCTGGTCATTCAAGATGTAAAAGGCAAAAGTAACACATGCGTATCATGGAATTAATAGAATCATAGACTATCGGGGTTGGAAGGGACCTCAGGAGGTCATCTAGTCCAACCCCCTTCTCACCTCCCTTAAATCAAAAGTATTATTTCCAGATAGTGGACTTGGATGGTCACTTTGTTCGCTAGCCTTTTCAAGGTTTGTGGACTCTGTAGAATAAACTATGTCCAGGCAGATTCTTTGAACAGAGTTTTGTACACTGACACAAATGTCTTAGTTAGCTCTCAGTTGGGCATTATGTGTGCTGTAAGGGGCGAAAGTCTCACCCGAGTCTCACAATTGTTTCCAGTTCTGAGAGCAAACATGACACAGTGTCGTACTTTGACTGGAATCAGGAGAACCTCTGTACATTCCCTCCGATACTGTTGGTTCAGGAGCTCTGCAGATCAGATGGGATGGAGCCAAGGTTTTGTCACTAACCGTAACTATTCTTGGCAGCATTGTTTTCAGACAACCTAGGTATAATGTTAGCACCACTGTCAAATGGATCTTTGTCTTCAGATTAGGGTAAGTTTACCCACCTGAGCATGAATTTTCTCAGGTTGACACCCTGACTTTTGTTTCGCTGACAGGCTTGATGATGATTCTTCAGAAGTCTACTGGGTCCTATTGAAAAGCAAGAGCTTTTGACCCAATAAATCTCTCTCTATTGCTTTTAATGTTGCTAGCTATTATACTTTGAACAGTGAGACCTGTGTTTTAGTTCTACCAGTTGCATGGGTTGTGAATTCAGCTGCCACTCTGAAAATCTCGGGGCACCAGTCCTCACCCACTATGCAATAGTCTAGTTTATGGACGGGTTGCTCCATATACCACTAGTGTTGCTTGAGGTAATTGTGTTGTCTTGATGGCTGCACCAAAGGCATCTGGATGTTCTCAGCAATGCACTTGGCTGTGCTATGGGTACCATGTGTTGGCTATATTCATTTAGCTACCCTGAAGGTATTGCCTCCAGTGCATAGATCATTTTTGCCTTTTGATTGGAGTTTTGTTTCCCAAAGCTTTTGGGACTTGTGGTCTGCTATTGGTCAGAGCATCATCTGTCCCATACACCTGGCTACTATGAGGAACACTCCAATTACCATTCTGGGGGTAAGTGAACAGGAAGACTAAAAAGGTGGTACTAATAAGAGACCTAGTGAAAACCCTTGTGCAAGAGGCTGTTGGCCAGGGACTCAGATCCTTTTGTTACTCAGTTCAGCTGAGGTACTGCGTACATAGAGAAATTCCCCTACTACGGTGGGCGAAATCCCCTGCTTACATGTGGGGAAAATAGAAATGGCATTCTCAATCTCAAAAAGCAAAATACATCTGTAGTCAAATCCTTGAGCACTGCAGGGTGAAATACAATGAGCTGTTTCCCTGGTGATCCAGTATATCACAAAATTCCTGGTGCAGCACATGGAGGTGGTAACAGTTAAAAGCAAGCAACAGTAGCAATGAAGCACATAGACTAAATTTTAAATAACCTCCATGCCTATCTCCTCCATTTTCAGCAACTTTAAAAATAATGGCTAGGGTGTCTGATTAAAACTGATACCAAACCCAACTGAAGCCAACAGCTGCAAGCAGGTTTTAATAAAATAGATATTGCAACTGCCTCAAAATTACCATGTTCAGGCTTCACAATTATTTGGGAAGTAGGAAGCAGAGGGCCCCAAAAGCCCTCCCTTTCTCCCCCATCCCTCTTTAGTGGGAGGGCCTGGCTTTGGCAAGGGGCAATTGTTTTTGGCAAAATTTAAGAGGAAACAAACCAGCTGTTTTACTTCTGGGAAATTAGACAAAACATGCCGAAAGTAAAGACCAGGTGCTAAAATCCTAATTATGTCTCTCAAGCACTGTCAGAAATTGGGAGCTTGAGGGGAAAATGGAAGAGGCTACATTGAATTCTGAGAGTTTGAATTAGAGGAATCACATTAAGCCACATTTAAAATGCAGCAAGTGTGGGATGGGAACACTGAACAGTGATTCTGTGATGCACATTTGACACTGCAGTTATCTGATCAATTCAAATGTACAGGATGGACGTCTATAGCCTTAGGTAGAAGAGTTTCACCAGGCCAGTAATAAAATACAGAGACATTTCAATTTATTTATTTCAAACACTGAAAATATGTCACTAAAGTGCTCATTCTGTACTGTAAATTCATGGGTACAGTCATTTTGCTATAGACCAGTGGTTCCCAAATTGGGGTTCGCAAAATGTTACAGGGGATTTGCAGGAAAAAATTCCCTAATGGCGGACAGAGCTGTCCCTAGGGACCCCTGGCAGCACGGGGCCAGCAGCCTGGAGCCCCTGGACTTCCAAGAGCTAAGCAGATCAAAGCAAGCATATCTATCACACTGAGGAGATTTAAACTTCAAGACTCCTTATAAGAAATGGAAAGGGAGGTGGATATTTTTTGCTGTTTTTAAAATTAAATAGGCAGCTAGTATTGATTTTAAAATTATTATGAAGAACAAGTTAAAGCTTTGTTGTAGTTGTGCGTTGTTTGCCTGGACTGCTCAAGACCCAAATGCTTGTGTAGGAGGAACTCTTTGAGTTGGCTTCTTAAATACCTTCATACTGTTTCACATCTGATACTCCTTGATGAACCATAGGAGCCTTGTCTTATAACAGGCTTATTCAAAGTGATACAAGCTACAAAAGTGAGATCTTGGAAGAGTGTTGCCGTTTTCATAATGTAATAAAAATACTGTAATGATTAATAATAATAATAATAGTGTGTAATACGCATGTCATTAAAAACAAATTTTATATTTCCAAAATCACTGCTTTTATAATTTATACTCAGGTAAAAGAGACAATCCCTGGAAATATTCATTTTTAGGAGGGGGTTCGCGAGACTTGACATTTTAGTGAAAGGGGTTGACAGGTTGTTAAAGTTTGGGAACCACTGCAGACAGTACATACATGTAGCAATTTGTTACCTAGTTAAACTGTTATTACCTAGTTAATCAGGGTCATAACAGCCCTGGCAGGTGTTTTAGCATTGATCCTAGGTTGAGGCAAAAAATGAAAGTAAAAAGGCCAGCTCTCTCATTTTATCCATTCTATTTAACTAGCGGGATTTTTTTTTCTCTTACTCGTCTTTGTTTTATTACATTAGAG
The DNA here is from genome assembly GCF_002925995.2 of Terrapene triunguis. Lineage (NCBI taxonomy): Eukaryota > Metazoa > Chordata > Testudines > Emydidae > Terrapene > Terrapene triunguis. The sequence goes on along the minus strand of NW_020664541.1, from coordinate 736,843 downwards.
TGAATTTATTGCTTGTGAAAGGTAGGGGCATAACACTAAATTCCTCTCTTTATCTACGTAACAGATGCACTACCGCTGCCCTTTCTGGAAGTTTCCTCCACAGCCTTGCCAATGTGCCTCAACCCAGATACAGGAGGCCTGCTTCTAGGGATGGGAGACAAGTTCAGGCTTCACGGTCATGCTTTTTCTTGCCAGTCTCACAAGAGGTTGCTTACTGTCAACAGTGATGTTGTTTTTAGTTTTTAGATTCTTGTCTACTAGGACAAGACTCATTTAATAAAGGCCGTTGAACAGGCTTCTGCAATTAACAACTTGCAGTCACTGTTGACATAGGCCAGTGGTTCCCAAACTGAGGTTCGTGAACCCTGGGGGGTTTGCAAAATGTATCAAGGGGTTCTCAGAAAAAAATTCTGTAATGGCGGACAAAGCCCTCCCTAGGGACCCCGGGCACCAGCAGCCCGAGCCCCGTGACCATGACTTTCTGGCAGAACAACTTTAAGCTTTGTTGTAGTCATGCATGGTTTGCCTGGACTGCTCAAGACCCAAATGCTTGTAGGAGGAACTCTTTATTTAAGTTGGCTTCTTAAATACCTTCATGCTGTTTCATGTCTGGTACTCCTTGATGAAACATGTAGGAGGCTTAATCGAAGTGATATGAGCTACAAAAGTGAAATCTTAGAAGAGTATTGCCATTTTCATAATGTAATAAAATTATGAATGTAATGATAAATAGTGTGTAATAAACTTGTCATAAAAATATATATATATTTTTCCAGGATCACTATAATTTATGCTCAAGTAAGGGAGAAAATCCCCAGAAATATTCATTTTTAGGAGGGGGTTCGAGAGCTTTGATATGTTCATGAAAGGGGTTCACGGGTTGTTAAAGTTTGGGAACCACCGACACAGGCTGATTTGAATCATTCAGCTAAAGCTGCAAGGCTCTGCATCCCATTGTCAGTCTTCTGAGGCATCCAGTTTTCTGTCATTTAGTTGCTTCAGTAGTGACTTCTAGTAGAACTTCCACCAGCTTCCACAGCCTAACCTAGATCACTACTACCAGGGGGAAAAAGATGAACCTCATGGTTAGGCTAAGCATTCAATACGGAGGCCAGATAGAAGATCCCAAATTTATGCTTAAAAGCATGTGACCACCTCAGCCAATCAACACTCAGGATTGCCCAACATTCTGAAGCAATACTTCTTTTGCTCAATCTCAGCCAGCTGCCAGAGGACCCATGGGCTTTGAGCATGGATGCTGAATAGAACAGTCACTTTTGGTGGAATGAGTGGGAGGGTTTTGAACAGACCCAAACTGCTCCTTGACTATTACAAGCTGAAGGTTTCCACATATTGGGAGTCCAATCCTACTTCTGTTGAAGTCAAGCAGAGTTTTGCCCCTGGCTTCACTGGGAGAAGGACTAGGTTGCTTAGTGTTAGTCTTGCGTAATTCCACTCACCTTCTCAACAGGGGCTAGTCCATGTTTGGTGTCAGGCAAGCAGTGTCGCAGGTCAGAGCAACTGCACCTGTATTCCCCCCTCTATGGTCCACCAAGGGCACCCACTCTAAGCTTCAGGCACCCTGACCATCATCTCTCGAGTGGAGACATGTCTCGCTACCCCTGTGCTGCACAGTCCCCTGACTATACTGGGATATCCAGTGGGGAAATGGGATACCGGGAGGAAGCACGAGCAGGAGAGTGTAAGAGGGGAGGACTCCTGTCTCAAACTGAGAAAGCAGGACAATCAGCGAGTTATCTTAAGTGCCTATACACAAATGCAAGAAGCCTGGGAAACAAGCAGGGAGAACTGGAAGTCCTGGCACAGTCAAGGAACGATGATGTCATTGGAATAACAGAGACTTGGTGGGATAACTCACATGACTGGAGTACTGTCATGGATGGATATAAACTGTTCAGGAAGGACAGGCAGGGCAGAAAAGGTGGGGGAGTTGCATTGTATGTAAGAGAAGAGTATGACTGCTCAGAGCTCCGGTATGAAACTGCAGAAAAACCTGAGAGTCTCTGGATTAAGTTTAGAAGTGTGAGCAACAAGGGTGATGTCATGGTGGGAGTCTGCTATAAACCACCAGACCAGGGGGATGAGGTGGATGAGGCTTTCTTCCGGCAACTAGCAGAAGTTACTAGATCGCAGGCCCTGGTTCTCATGAGGGACTTTAAGCACCCTGATATCTGCTGGGAGAGCAATACAGCGGTGCACAGACAATCCAGGAAGTTTTTGGAAAGTGTAGGGGACAATTTCCTGGTGCAAGTGCTGGAGGAACCAACTAGGGGCAGAGCTCTTCTAGATCTGCTGCTCACAAACCGGGAAGAATTAGTAGGGGAAGCAAAAGTGGATGGGAACCTGGGAGGCAGTGACCATGAGATGGTCGAGTTCAGGATCCTGACACAAGGAAGAAAGGAGAGCAGCAGAATACGGACCCTGGACTTCAGAAAAGCAGACTTTGACTCCCTCAGGGAACTGATGGACAGGATCCCCTGGGAGAATAACATGAGGGGGAAAGGAGTCCAGGAGAGCTGGCTGTATTTTAAAGAATCCTTATTGAGGTTGCAGGAAAAAAACATCCCAATGTGTAGAAAGTACAGTAAATATGGCAGGCGACCAGCTTGGCTTAACAGTGAAATCCTTGCTGACCTTAAACGCAAAAAAGAAGCTTACAAGAAGTGCAAGATTGGACAAATGACCAGGGAGGAGTATAAAAATATTGCTCAGGCATGCAGGAGTGAAATCAGGAAGGCCAAATCACACTTGGAGTTGCAGCTAGCAAGAGATGTTAAGAGTAACAAGAAGGGTTTCTTCAGGTATGTTAGCAACAAGAAGAAAGTCAAGGAAAGTGTGGGCCCCTTACTGAATGAGGGAGGCAACCTAGTAACAGAGGATGTGGAAAAAGCTAAATGTACTCAATGATTTTTTTGCCTCTGTCTTCACGAACAAGGTCAGCTCCCAGACTGCTGCACTGGGCAGCACAGTACGGGGAGAAGGTGACCAGCCCTCTGTGGAGAAAGAAGTGGTTCAGGACTATTTAGAAAAACTGGACGAACACAAGTCCATGGGGCCGGATGCGCTGCATCCGAGGGTGCTAAAGGAGTTGGCGGATGTGATTGCAGAGCCATTGGCCATTATCTTTGAAAACTCATGGCGATCTGGGGAGGTCCCGGATGACTGGAAAAAGGCTAATGTAGTGCCCATCTTTAAAAAAGGGAAGAAGGAGGATCCGGGAAACTACAGGCCAGTCAGCCTCACCTCAGTCCCTGGAAAAATCATGGAGCAGGTCCTCAAGGAATCAATTCTGAAGCACTTAGAGGAGAGGAAAGTGATCAGGAACAGTCAGCATGGATTCACCAAGGGCAAGTCATGCCTGACTAACCTAATTGCCTTCTATGAGGAGATAACTGGGTCTGTGGATGAGGGGAAAGCAGTGGATGTGTTATTCCTTGACTTTAGTAAAGCTTTTGATACGGTCTCCCACAGTATTCTTGCCAGCAAGTTAAAGAAGTATGGGCTGGATGAATGGACTATAAGGTGGACAGAAAGCTGGCTAGATCGTCGGGCTCAACGGGTAGTGATCAACGGCTCCATGTCTAGTTGGCAGCCGGTTTCAAGTGGAGTGCCCCAGGGGTCGGTCCTGGGGCCAGTTTTGTTCAATATCTTCATTAATGATCTGGAGGAGGGCGTGGATTGCACCCTCAGCACGTTTGCAGATGACACTAAACTGGGAGGAGTGGTAGATACGCTGGAGGGTAGGGATAGGATACAGAGGGACCTAGACAAATTAGAGGATTGGGCCAAAAGAAACCTGATGAGGTTCAACAAGGACAAGTGCAGAGTCCTGCATTTAGGACGGAAGAATCCCATGCACTGTTACAGACTAGGGACCGAAACAGGGAGGGTTGGGAGTGGGAGTCCTGGGGGACCTGTCAGGGGGCAGGGATGTGGATAGGGGTCGGGACGGCAGTCAGGGGACAGGGAGCAGGCGGGTTGGATACGGGGCAGGGGTCCCAGGAGGGGGCAGTCAGGGGACAAGGAGCGGGGGGGTTGGATGGGTTGGGAGTTCTGAGGGGGGCAGTCAGGGGGCGGGAAGTGGGAGGGGTGGATGGGGGCGAGGGGCCAGGTTGTTTGGGGAGGCACAGCCTTCCCTACCCAGCCCTCCATACAGTTGCACAACCCTGATGTGGCCCTCGGGCCAAAAAGTTTGCCCACCCCTGCGGTAGAGTCTGAAAAAGCTCTCTCTGGACTAGGGAAGAGAAGGATAAACTCCAGCATTGGGATAGAAGGAGGGACTCCCTGAGTCTCTGCTCACACAGTCTAGTCTGGTGCCACTGGTAGGGTCATCTCCTTCTCCAGAGATTTCACTCTCTCTCTGTCACCCAACCCCCATTTCTACTGGATGAAATTCAAGCTCCTCCTCATATACAAGGTCCTCAGTAGTTTTGCCCCTTTTCCTGCTCTCTTTTTCTCTTTTCATACTTCTTGCCTTATTGCTCCCTTTGAGCCTCCAAAGTCCACGGACGTCAATGGAAGGAAGATGCAGATGCTCCGCAGCTGTCAGGATGAGCCCCTTAGAATGTTAGCTGTTCAGGGCAAGAAGCATCGCTCAGTGCTTGGACGGTGCTCTGTAAAAAGCACTTCTGTATCAATTATTGAAGTCCATATCTATTGCTGGTCAAACCACCCATAAAGAGGCAAATTCACTCCAAAACAGAAGGAGTTGAAGTGTGACAATCTGTGGGGGTTGAGGGTGTACTCACTTACGCAGTTGGGAGTACATGATACACAGAGTACAAGAAGCACTGGCAATGATACTGAGGCCAGAGTCCCACAGGATATTAACATTTCTTGTTACTCACTCCCAGCTGTTAAATGGTTAAGCTGTACCTCACCTGCAGCTAATTCCTATAGACCAGTGTTTCTCAACCTTTTTGAGATCTGGGACAGGCTTGCTGCCTTCCTAATCTGTGTCAGGGAGATCTCAGGGACTAGCACCATTGAGAAACACTGCTTTAAACAGAAGGCAAAGGGATTTCACTTCACTCCAACACTGAGGTACAGCCATTAAAGGACTTCTCGTCTGCTTTCCTCTCCCCTCCCCAGCCAAATACACACAAGCATGCTGCAAAATAGAACATTCTACCAAAAAGGTTAGGCCCTTAAGATTCATAGACAATCATTTGTCCCCCAAGGTCACTCAGTATATGGCCAGAGGCTGCTGTAAGTGGTGCACTTGTTTCGGAGAGGTGGGGAGAAATAGTTTTTTTGCACTACCGGGGGGCAAAAGATGAACCTCATGCTTAGGCTAAGCATTCAATACGGAGGCCAGGTAGAAGATGCCAAATTTATGCTTAAAAGCATGTGTCCACCTCAGTCAATCAACACTCAGGATTGCCCAACATTCTGAAGCAATACTTCTTTTGCTCAATCTCAGCCAGCTGCCAGAGGACCCATGGGCTTTTCACATGGATGCTGGGAACTCTTTAATCCCTCGCTACTTTTGGCTCATGCAGACAGACAGACTGCAGAATGCACTGAGTGTGCTCTTACTTGGCTACAACCTGGATTTGAGAGCAGGGAGACGTAGTGGAAGGTTCTCTCCCTACTCCTCTATCCCTTCCCAAAGAGAAATGGTTTCAAAATCCTAATTAAAAGCCTTCGAGTGAAAAGTTATGGGTCAAAATACAGCACTGCCTCAGCATCATGGTCTTCAAGTAATAGAACCATGTGATGAACTCACTACCAATAACCGGAGCTGCTGCAGGCCACCCTACACTCAGAGCCACAACAGGTTAGAGGATCACACTGTTAAAGGTATTGAGGCATCTAAAGATGCCAACAGGTACCTAGACACTTTTGAAAATCCCACTAGGCACCTGCCTCCACCTTTAGGTGCCTAAATACCTTTAAAAATCTGGCCCAGAATGACAAGTGGAAGGCGTGACCAATAGTTATCAGTCAACAGCTCTTTTGTGACCCAAGTCTATGTAAGGCTACTGCCCACAGCAAACAAGACCCATCATAATTAGCACCCTTACTGGCTGGCTATGCTGGGAGACCACAGACTGAATTATCATAGAAGATGAGCTCCCCTTCCACTGTTAGAGGTCACCCATCTAGGTAAGGGTTGGGTACACAAGCAGAGATGATGGGGCTGCTCTACAGATAAACAGGACTTGTGCCCTTGTGATGGCAGGCTGGCACGCATAGTAAAGTCACTTAACACAGAAAGTTCGCTTAACACAGAGTGGCTCATGAATGTAGATACGGTTCCTATAGCTGGAAAGCCTTTTTCAGTGATGTGTTAAGTCTAAAATCCTCTGCATAAGAGATAGGTCTGTAAATGGTGTCATTTGGAGCAACACATATTAGCAAGACTGCTTTACACTTCCACAAACCAAGAAACTCAGAGCAAAGCCTCTGTTCTTACACCCACCCTGACTGTTCCCAGTGACGCTTGACCCCACTAAGACCTGCGGGGAAAACAAACCCAGGTAGCTCCGGGGCGGCTAAGGAAGGAATAGCTTCTCGTAACTTTCATAGGACTTGGTACCAAGGATTCTCTGATGTTTGGCCTTTCATTTCTTTTGTTAAAATGTAACTGTGACCGAATGCAACCGTGTATTCCCACCCTATTGTAATAAGCTTTGTATAATATATGCCTTGCGAGGTACCATTTGAAAACTAACTCCTCCCTTGTCAGTAATAGCCTGGTGAAATGTATGTAGCAACATTATATGTAAAGTTATGAACATAAGCTGAAATCATGATTGAAGTGGGTTTACCAGACAAACCTGGGGAATGGATAAACTTGTTTCCCAAACACACAGGACAAGTTGACACCGCTAGCCAGCTGTCATCAAAGCTGATGGGGCATCACTTATCAAGTGGCCATTCTTTGGCAAGGAAGAGGGGAAGGAACAAACAGATCTGCATCTTAGCACACAGCAGCATGAAACCTCCCCATCACCAGACTCCATAGCTCTCCATTGGAAAGAACGTTATCTAGGTGTCACTTCCAAGAAAACGCTTTTCAAAGGAGGACTGAACTATAAACGTGAGGGGCAAAAACACCCCATGTTATCTCTCCCTATCTGATGCAAGAGATTTTTCCGCTGCTCTATTCTGTGTGGAAATACAGCACCAGAAACGCTGTCCGGCATTAAAAGCGCTGAAAGCACACTTCAGCACTAAAAGTGCTGACCTGTCACAATTAGCTGAAGTTGGAAGCGATTGAGATTTGGTCTTGTTTGAATTAGTAAAATTGGAGCCGTGACAGTGAAACATAATGTTAAAGTGCATAATTTGTTTGATAATTATAAGAATTTAAATGATTAATAAAGATGGTTTTAAACAGTTAGAGCTAGGGAAAACAAAATGGCGTTGTAAGCAGTCAGTCAGAGAAATCCAAAATGGAGGTCTGGGAGAGATACCCAATAGCAAACAGGCAGGCTGAGGTGATACAAAGGTCACTCCAAAACCTGAGATGAGGGGTTAGGCAGAACACAGGTTTTCAAATAGGTCCAGCTTTGATTGACCGATAGCAGGCTTGAAGCTGATTGGCTGATAATGATAGGGATTAAAGAAACAACCAATCAGAATAGATCAAAATATGTATATAAGGCAGGGAGCTGAGTTGATAGGCTTTAACTTGTCTTGTGAGGGAAAAGGTACTGGTGTGTGTGTGTGTGTGTGTGTGGGAAGAAGGTATTGGAGAAAATAGAAACAGGAAAGAAGGACGATCACTAAAAGAGCTAAATTGCTAAGAAGAAGCAAGCAAAAAAAGCAGCTGCAATTAATATTAATGCTATTGCAGAAGGACCAGTTGAAGGGAAGAAACCTTGAAGAAGTAAGCATAAGGACACACTCTATGTAATGTATACATTTGTATGTATGAGATAATAAAGCTGGATGATTGTGTGTGTGTGTGTGTGTGTGTGTGTGTGTGTGTGTGTGTGTGATTGTTATATGTATAGTTTTAATGTTTAAGAACTTGCAGTCAGCATCCTATATGTGACTGGCTATTGCAAATAGAATGTAACCATTTAGAGCTGTTTTCCAGTTGCAGGATATTGCAATTTTGGGTACTTTAATATGCATCTGTGCTAACAGAATTTTGTCTTTAAGAAAAGGGGTGATTTATTTCTTTGATATACATATTTTAGATCTGCTGTGTTTTCATTATGTGTTTAGAGTTATTGTATTAGAAAATAGTATTAAAATAAAGATTGTTTGTTTTGTTTTTGAAAAATTACTGCCTAAGTGTCAGTCCTTTGAGCAGAAGGCTGTATCTGTGTCCTCCCACAGGTTAACAGTCTGTTCTGGGGAGTTCTCCACAGGTTGGGTGATAACCCCCCACTAAAACCCTGGCAATTCCTCTAGGGTGGACTATCTCCTGTTACCTATTAAACCAGATAAAACGGACAATCTATTTACTGATACAGGCAGGCCATTATAGCTGTGCTTTAGGTCTGATTTTGGGGTAACATATCCATCTCGCTCATCACCTAAAACAAAAGAAACAGCCAATGGATTTTTGGGAGCAGATCCTGGCCTGAGTTTGGTGAGAGTGCACTGAAAGCATATGGGAAGGGATTTAACAAACTGGAGTTGGTTCAAGGTGAAGTTTAGAAAAAAAATTTTTCTTGTAACCATTTCTAACTTTAATACCTCATTACTTGTACTCACTTAATCTCTTTTAAGTAAACTTGTTTTATCCTTTAATTAAACTAACCCAAACAATTCACAACACTGGATAACTTCGCTGAAGGTAGCAGACTGTTGTATGTTGATCACCTTAAAGGGGCAACAGACATAATATATTTGGACTGTCCAGGAGAGGGCTGGACAGTGCAGAACACATGTTTTGATGGGGGAAATCCAGGACTGGGAGTGTGTTGGGATCACCCTACAAATAGTGACCAAGGCTGGTGGAAGCCAGTGTGGCTGCGGTGTTGCTGGCAGGCTGCTGGGGTCAGAGCTGCATGCTGGTTGTGAGGAGCCCAGGTGGAAAGCTGCAGCAGCAAAGTGGTGTGAGGCACCCCAAGTTACTGGTCAAGTGGTGACACAGCTCCTCACTGGTCTGTATTACACTCCACAGTAACCAAGGGGGGAGGCGGGGGGGGGAGAAGACACACACTACCTCTTTGCCAGGGTCACTGACAGAATACACAGCTTGCTTCAGAAACTACTGCCCCCTGAATTAGTGTTTCACGTGGAAGGAAGGAGCTTGGGTCCCTGTGCAACCCTACTAGGCTAATCCAGTGTTACCAAAGAGGAGGTATGAAAAATAAGGTGCTCATAGCAAATCAACAAACCTGAACTCTGATATTTTAACTGAGAACAAAATATACTTATGAAAAGATCACAGCTTATGCTCTGCATGAGTGAGTGGCTGCTTAAAAATGGGTATGTTTGCAAAGAGACTGTGGCCCTCAATACTGATCTTATTTAGTGGTGTGAGTCAGTAAATCCAGTGATGTCAACAGAAGTGCAGAGGCACAAAAAACAGACATCAGTCAGCCCTTTCCACTTGATATCAAGAAGCATTTGTAGTACTGCCAGGGTGGATCACATAAATCTTTTAGAGGATTAAAATTAACCTGTTTCTGAGCTGACATCTTACATAGAATCATAGGACTGGAAGGGACCTTGAGAGGTCGTCTAGTCTAGTCCAGTCCCCTACACTCATGGCAAGACTAAGTATTCATGTTGAGTTTCATCTTGGGAAATTTTCAAAGATATTCTTAAGAATTTTTAATGAAGACACAAGCCTCAAACTCTCCCCTAAGAATGAGGGTTAAGGAACTGGAAGCCATCAGGGTCAGGAAGGGGAAGGAAAGTTAAACCAGGGTCTGGCACTGCTGCAGCAGCATTAGGCTGCTGGCCAACCCAGGAGTAGCAGTAATTACTTTGGAGAGCACTTCACTGCAATTTGGGGAGAGGAAGGAAAGGGAAAGAGAATTAGAGTTCAGGGCATCCCTGAGGAGCAAACTACATCTAGGAAAAAACTTCTGCATTTAAAAAGCCCAGAGACCAAAACTGGGAATGTCCAGAGGCCCTAGGTTTGGCTGATGTTTATGGCTCCACTCCCAAAGGGCAATTTAACAGCGCTATATAAGAGAATAAAGTAAATGGGTGACCTATTACAGCAGCCAGCAATGCAGGGCACGCTTGAGCTACTGACCCTAGTTCCCAGGAAGCAGCACCAATGGGGGGGCACAGTAGGAGAGGTTTCATCACTCTTATGGAGGGTGCAAGGATCCATTTTGGTGCCCACACGGACTCTGTTGGGGCTTCAGAACCTAGGGCTGCTGCAAAATGCAGCTTCCTTGGGTCTGGTAGTTTATAAATCCCAGGTTCATTCCTTGGCATCTTTGGAGCAAGCCTACTTGTGCTCCCCCTTAGGAAGCAGGAGGGGGCTGTTGGCAATCAGAATGCATTTAAGTTACAATGAGAAGATTTTAATTCCACCTTTGGCAGGGCACCAAGTTGCTATGGCTGCCTAGGTTTTCCTATGAGCTAAACTACCACCCCTTATGTTGCTGGGGAGCCATGAAACAGAGATGAAGATGCAAGAGACAAAGTTTCTGATCCAGCACAAGGCCAGTAAGAGCACAGGTGCTATATCAAGACAACACTATGCGCACTCTCAATCCCCAGACAAAAAGGTAGTTAGCAGGCCAGGGCATCAAAGCACATTTGGAAGAGACATTAACCCTTCATTATCAATTTCACCCTGGGCCGAGGGTCAGTGCAGAGGCCAGGCTCCACTTACATCCTACTTAAAGATTTGTGTAGGACATAACTGATGCATGGGTCTATGATGCTCCCCAACCCTTTCTCCCCCCCCCCCCTTCCCCCCGTGTGTAACAGGGATAAGCTTCTCAAGCACTGAGGGGATTTGAAAGGGAAAGGGCTTTGGTCAAGCAGAGCCCCACAAACATGGTGGCAAGAGTGATCTATCCAATCCTGTCCCCATTACAGTTTAATGCACAGGAGCAACAGCAGTGTGTAAACATGGACCTGGCCAGATTTAGATCGTTACCCTGCTAGTAACAATAGACTGACCAACTGATATTAAGACAAGGGACCTTTGGTATCAGGCCCCACAATGCACTAGGAATTTC
>NW_020664541.1:689206-725695 GCF_002925995.2 Terrapene triunguis | reverse complement strand
CACACACACACACACACACACACACACACACTTTAGGACAAGTTAGGCTAGAAGATCCCAATCCTCCCCTCCTCAACCCTGATGACTGTAGATTTTGCCAGTCCCATTTCACTCCTGGCTCCAATTCTCCTTCTCAAAGACAAGCTCCACAGCTTCATTCACATCCTGCACCACATAAGATGCCTCCACTAGGCTGGTGTCAAAGCAGAAGTCCCGGTGCCCGTGGAACACAGTCTCTACCAGGCTCTCGTGTGGGTCAGCAGGCACATCTCCGTGAGGACTGTAGACCCCAGTGCAGACCAGAATTGACTTGCAACTCTCCAACAAGACATACCAATCCTTCCTCGGCTCTGAATGGTCCTCACTCCGGGGATCTGCCACCACCACACTCCTCTTCACCTCGGCCTGGGCACGGGCCTGACACGCAGCCTTGAGGTAGCGGTTGTAGAAGTTCGCACCATAGATGTCAGACATTGGATTATCCCTGTGCATGGCCATCAGATGAGGGAAATCAGTTACTTCACAAGTTTGATTTGAACATAGGCAGGCTGGGATTGGTCCAGCATAAAGGTGGGTGGGGGAAGGCAAGGAATGAGCTAGTCAGGTACTTACATAGAATTGGGCAGGTCAGATCAGTGGCCTGTCTAATCCAGCATACCAACTCTAGCAGCGGCCAATATCAGATTATTGAGAGGAACATCGTAACAGCCCCGAGTCCAGCCATTTGCACAATGCTGGTTACGAGGAAGATATTCCTTCTTGTTCCCCCCTCTGCCCCCAAAGAATGTTTGATGGACCTTGTCTGAAGTGGCTGTAAAATGTAATTACTGGCTGGTTGATGCTATTACACTGATTTGAAATTCCAGAGCTATGCTATGTATCTCCGTCACATCCTGCAGCAGCAGCGACTCAAGCAGGCTGACTATTCCGGTCAATTTCATGGAGATGCAGGGAGTCATGGTTTAGTGACCTTTTGTCCTAATGCAGTTCAGATCAGCATTTAGAATAGGAAGCTCCAGAAATGCCTCAGGAGTTTAAATAAAAAAAACAAACAACTCCTCATAAAACTCTGCTACAAAACCAGGGCTGAAGACCCCTAAGGAAACACAAAGGATGTAGTCTCTTACCCAACAGCATAGAGCCTGCAGATGGGAGATGGCCACCCTCGTCTTTCCACCTGCTGTTCGATCAGATACTCAGCATATTGGTAAGTGACAATGCTGGGTTTGCCGATCAGGGCCTCATACTTCAGCTCCCTGCCAGTCACTTTTTTGTAGATGTTCTCCAAGCAGACAAGAAAGGTGCCGTGGCCAAATCTGCCCCAGAAAAAGTATTATCAGTGCCCCCTGGCTCTTTGGCATTTGCACAGAAGCCATTATCCATCTTACGGCTATGATCATCTCCCAAGAGAGATGAAACTCTACCCTGATCCACACCTACATGCGAACAACTTGAAGACAGAAGAACAGAAGTCCCCACCCTGCCATCCCTTCTTTTGAATTTACTTGGATATTAAATATGCAGAGAACCTACCCACCCCCCCAATACAGAAGCCTCTCCAAAAAGTGTGCATAACATGTCAATTCTCACGCTTATCTCATGTATTCCTCATTGTTTGAGACCATCTTACTAACAACTAGACATTGGAATTACAAAAAAAAAAAAAAAAAAAAAAAAAAAAATCTACCTTCAGACATATGAATGGCTTAGAAACACCAGCAGCTGCAGACATGGGCCAAGTTTTGCCTTTTTTATTTAAAACTCAAACTTTTTCTGTTTTTAATTTTCCAATTGGGATGAGATGTCTGGTGCTTGGGCTTGACCCGAGAGTGGTGAATCTTTTGGAAAGGTGTGAACTGAATTCAACCAGATGGCTCAGTTTATGCAAAAGGGAAAGAAGAGAAGAGGCTTTTTGCACTTAAATAAAAAGTGCACATTTTTCTGTTGCCTCAACAACCCAAAAAGGGTTGAACTTCAGAACTGTGAAGTCACCTAATCATAGTCCTTGACGCAGAAAGCCATCCTTTCTAAATATGAAGGTGTTGGGTTTAGCAGTACCGAAGCATCTACTCAGACTTAGGCACCTAAATAAAAAAAGGCCCAATTTTGAAAATATTGGCCCGAGTTCCCAATGCAACTTTGAGGTCTCTCCAAATAGTGCCACCCTTTCAAACAACACTAGAGAAACAAATATATACTGTAACCCCACTAAAAGGTCTCCTAGCCACATTACAGAGATGATGTAGGTTAGGTCTCAAGCAGAGCTCATCAACAGGGTAGCTGATGAAACTAGGCTAAAAGTGACCTTAACAAATATGTTTTTCACCTTGGCATCTTGGCTTCTGCCATCCACAAAAGATCCATGTTACAGGCAAGGACAGGTATATGGGGATATGGCACTGCTGCCAGCTCCACCCCAGGGTTCCCATTGCTCAGGAGGACATCAATAATCAGCTGCAGGCTTGTCTCCCACTGGACTGGCTCCCCAAACAGAATCACCCCTGAAACATTTAAGAGATACAGTACATGGAAGTTCAGAACGGCCACCCATTCAACAAATAAAATAAAAAGAACTCGGTCCACTACAATATACTTCTTCTGGAAGGGGACAAATAAACAGTGTGTACTACGGCATCTGAATCAGTCATTCCGTCAGATGTCCTGTCACTAAACAGCTATCCAGCTGGCTTGGCTGAATAGCAAGCAGGTTAACAGCATAAACATGGACAAAGCATAGCACTTACCTTCTATGGTAGGGAAGTCAGTGGTCAGAGGAGGCTGCAGGAAAAAACAAGCAAGGCTGGGTTAATAATACAAAACTAAACAGATTTGGTATTGACATAATGTGATAGTAAAGATGAGAGCCAAGAATTTCAAGAGTGACTAGTCATTTTGGAAGCCCACGTTTAGAAGTCTTCACGGGGTCTGATTTTTCAGACATGTGCTCAATACTTGCTGAAAATCAGGCCCCTTTAAGAAGTCTTAAATTGGACACACACACAACCACAAAAAAAATCACTAATCATTCTTGAAAAATCTTGGCTGTAAACACTAGGGAACAGTGAAGAAATACTGGGGGGGAAAGGGGGTGTGTCAAAGCTACTGCAGCTCTAGCCTCTTCCAGCAGAGGCCATTGCAGAGAGCTATGTAAGAGTGCAGACCTCCAGGGAGCTCAGTAACAATCCCAACCTCCCACAACAGGAGTCACTCTAATGAATGGTGTAACGAGGGCTAGTTATAGATGATCTCACAGCTATTCTATCAAAGGCCATAACATACAAATGCTATAATCCCAGGTCACCAAGTCTCACAGACAGGTTGATATTTACCAGCTCCTTTGGTCTGCGGCTTTGATCAACCATGTCCAGCAGGGGAAATGCCTTCCTCACATCCTGTATGGTAACCACATTCCGGAACCCCACACTATTTCAGACAGTCAAGGAAGGAAATAGAGCCTGCTCTTTACAGATTATGGGCTGATTTACAAAAGCACCTAAGGGATTTAGGAGCACAAGTCTCAGTGACTTTCAATAGGACTTCTGCTCCTAAGTCATGTAGATGATTTCAAACAGCTCACCCCAAGTTGGAAATCCCATTACCCTACAAAAGCTGGGTCATTTCCTACCCCTACTTCTTCTGGAAGTCCAATATTGACTCAGAGCATTACTGGAAGACCATCCCATAGCACCAGAGATGACAATTCAGATCAAATCCATTCACGGCAACTTCGGAAGTCTCAAGTCTCCAGAGCACAGCAGGACAGCGACTCTCAGAAAGGTTACAGAAGGAGGGCTGCCAATTCACACCTGGTAAGTGGGTGCAAATTCACTAGCTTCAGTGGAATTCTATGTGCCTACATCAACCCAGTGTGGCCTAGTAGGTCTAAAGGTTAAAAAGAAAAAGTCGGTGGATAAACTTGTGCAAGAGAACACATGGTGGAGTCTCCATCACTGACAAATTTTCAATTAAGATTGGATCTTTTGCTTAAAAAAAAAAAATGCTCTAAGAATTATTTTGGGGAAGTTCTATGGCCTGTGTTACATAGGTCAGGCTAGATGATCACAATGGTCCATTCTGACCTTGGGATCTATGAAAGACGCTTACCCATCAATAGTCTCTGGTAACGAGACAGGTGCGGCAGAGATGGAATAGATTCATAGATTTTAAGACCAGGGACCATGATGATCATCTAATATGACCCTGCATAACACAGGGAAATTCTCTAACCTGTTAAACAGCACTGGTATCTACAGGTCAGAATAGAACAGATATATTTTGGCAAAGCTTTTGTGGGTGGGTTCTAGATTTGGAACAGCACAGGGAGTTAAAGATCAGACACATCAGCAGAGTTGGGGGAGCCTGGGACCCAATTAGCAGAGAAGAGTACACTGGACAAAATTGTGTAAGGAAAGATTGCACAGCACCTGCCTATAATATGTCTGACTGCCGCCTGGCATGGACTGCGACATAAAAGATTACAGAAGCTAGGAGTCTTGCACCAATCACAGTAAAATGGAGGCAGGAAGCATGGGCCGTAACTAACCCAGTCAGTGCAAGAAGCAAAACAGGCCACAAGGGTGCATCCAGAAGACAGACTGCAACTTAGTCCAAAGTTTCAAGTCTTCCAAAGGGTCCCCTCCCCACAAGATGCTCAGAATAAATCAGAAGACCTTTTCCCGCTCCCCCACCTCCCACAGGCTGGCCACACAAGTGTCCCAGTACGTATCCAGATATCACTGCCCCCCCCCCCAGGCATGGCCAATACAGCACAGTTGTGAAGCTCTGATGGGACAAGCAGGGTCCATAGCCTCAGAACTGCAAAGGATACTTCCTGGCATTCTCCTCCACCGGCCCCTGCCCGGATACCAGCATACACTTCTCATGGAACTGACGGAAGAGATGCAGGGGGCTGTGGGAGAGGATCACTTGCTCTGGAGACACCTGCAGGAGGAAAAAGAGACGAGAGTCAGCAGGATGGAAGCTCTCCATTCCCCATACAGCACTCAGCTGTTACCCCCTTTCCCCTCATTTCATTTGTAGGGGGAGGGGACGAGGAGACACCACACACAGCCCACACTGAGGTGGACTACCAGGGCAACCCACAGCCGCAGGCTGAGTTCCAGCTGGTTAAGCCAACACAGAGAAGAACTCTGCATCCACAACCACCACCCAAACCAACTTGCATACAGATAATACTCTCTACTCCACTGTATTCTACTCACCATGTCACTAGGAGCAGGTTCTGAAGTGGAGCTAGACCTCTGAGAACAAGGCCACCACACATTCCACCCCACTGAATATCTTGGGCTAGAACCAATCCAGCACCATCTTTTGATGGCCTTCTTACCAGCCCCAGATGTCTAATGAACTAGGGGCC
Organism: Terrapene triunguis; assembly: GCF_002925995.2. NCBI lineage: Eukaryota > Metazoa > Chordata > Testudines > Emydidae > Terrapene > Terrapene triunguis. The sequence continues at coordinate 720,318 of NW_020664541.1, read as the reverse complement.
ATCATCATTTAGATAGCAACATTGGAGTGCTTGACAGTGTAGGGACTGAACACATAGGGCCTGCCCAGAGGCGTTTAGTCTAAATATTCAGCCACTATCCTTCTGAGCCTGGTGAATTAAAACACAGCTTTGAGAACTAGTCTGGATTTAACAGCTTTAAATCTTTGGACTTAATGGGTTGATCCGACTGCTCCAGATTTCTTAGTTGGAGAGTATGCCTGGCTACCTTGCTCCACTGGGTCTTACTTGCTGCTCCGATACAAGAAACATGTGGATGAATTAGCTCTATGGTAAGGACAGAACTGGCAGCAGGGCAGTGCTGATGTCAGCTGTGCAGCTACATAACCATTTGGACTTGCTTTGTAGCAGTAGAATATCTCCTTCCTCCAGCTCAGACATGGTGTTTTCAGTTACAGACACTGGGATAGGTGACTGGCCAGCTCAGCGAAGTGGAGTTGGGATACGAAGCCTTTTGACAACTAGTGAGCATGTTGTTCCCCGCTGATGGCTGTTTGGCAGTGTGCATGAAATGTGATCTCAGACTAGTTTCAAGTGACCAGCTGTATATTGCACAAGAACATCTCCCCAGGGCCGCTAACTGGCTCTCTTGCTATTTACGTGCTTAGTTTCTAATTTTGACTAAACTTGGGTTCTTCTTTTAGCTTTGGTTTTGCAATCCTATAGTGCTGGAGAAAGTTAAATAAAGTGAATGACTGATGACAATGGATTCCCACCGAGCTCCTGGTAGGGGGAGACTGATGAAAAGAGACATGGGATTTCTGCTGTCAAAGTGAAGAGTCTCCCGCACATGTACTACTTTTTTTTTTTTTTTAAACCTGTGTAGCTTCAACTTAAAACCCAAGGCCTCCACCCAATGCCCCAGGACAGAGGAGGTTGATTCTCTTGTTACCTCCAACCCCAGAGCATCAGAGAGTTCCTGGGCTTTGACATCCTGTAAGCAATTCCCAGCATTTGTCACAAAGACTACCGGCACCCGGAGCTGTCCATTAGAGTCTACCAGTTTCCGGAAGGCCTCCTGGGCAGCAGGAATCACATAGCGTCCCCGAACAAGCACTCCATCAATGTCAAACAGGAACCCAAAGGTCGGAGGAGTCTGCAACATAAACAGATTTATAGCAATTACTGCGGCACTGGGAAAAAACAGAGAGAGGAAGAACAAAAGGTTCTTTTTAAAAGTGACCAGCTGCTCCTAAAAAAAAAAAAAAAAAGAAGAAGGCTAAGAAGGAGTATTATTCCCAACCTATCCCATGCAATAAACACTCATCCAATCTCACCACATGCCCTCTCCCACCTTTAGTAAGAAAATGCCAACATGTATAATTAAAGGGAGGCAACGTAGTCCAATTTCTGAAAGTCAGGAGTCCTAGCTTCATTCCTGACTCTGCCACTGATCTACTGTGTGAGGCTGGCCATCATTTGACCTCTGTGCCTCAACTTTCGTATTTGTCAAATAGGTCTAATGATATTTATTTTTGTGAGCACTTTGAGATCTGTGGTGGAGAAGCCTATATAAAAGAGTGGCATGTGTTATTAACAGAAATGAGTCTGAACCCGAACACCAATTAGGGGCTAATTGAATAGATCCCATCTCTGTGGTTCCAACTCATCTCTGGCTTTTGCTTATTATGGTAGAGTGATGCAAACTGATTTGGACTGCACCATGCTCTGCTCTTACAGAAATCAAGGAGAAAATGCCCCTGGGAAGGAGATGAGATAGTCCGGAAGCATGACTACAGTATACTTACCAGTTCCAGATCAAAAGCTCCTTCAGGAAACAAGCTGCCATATTTACCCAATATCCAGTTGGCTACCCGGGAGTCTGGCTGCCCCTCTCCCAGAGCATCTTGCCCAGAGCCAGCCTTAGGAACATACAAAGTAGGTGGCTATTTGGGGCTTCCTACAGTCCACCATAAATTCTGTCACTGGGGCATTGATTTGGTCAGAATGGTGAGAAAATAAAAGCAGAGTGAGCTACAGTTACCTTCAGCCCAGTTCTATGGACAATTCACAGCTGTTAATGTGTCAGAATGCATGACACATGACAATGGCACCAGTGCCCATCTACTATTTAGTGCACAGTTCACGTTGCACTAGACTAGGAGCTGTATAGAAGCAGTCGTCAGATTGCATTAGAACAGTCCAGCAACCACAGCAGAGCACTGAGAGGCATTTTAAAGCGTGCCCTTCATTAACATCTGTGTGTTCCTTAAGGGGCAGGCAGTGAGTGAACACTTTCCAGCATCCCTGTTAGAATTCTGCTCTACAAGACAGGATCAGGACAGGAGCCGCTGCTCCCCATGACTTGTGACCAGCCTCCCTCTCCTCCTGGCACAAGCTGCGAGCCTGGTTTGCAGGCTCAAAGGGATAGATAATAAGACAGAAAATATCATATTGCCTCTATATAAATCCATGGTACACCCACAGCTTGAATACTACATGCGGATGTGGTCACTCCATCTCAAAAAAGATATATTGGAATTGGAAAAGGTTCAGAAAATGGCAACAAAAATGATAAGGGGTATGGACTGGCTTCCGTATGAGGAGAGATTAATAAGACTGGGACTTTTCAGCTTGGAAAAGGCAACAGAGAGTCCTGTGGCATCCGACGAAGTGGGCATTCACCCACGAAAGCTTATGCTCCAATACATCTGTTAGTCTTAAAGGTGCCACAGGACTCTCTGTTGCTTTTTGCAGATCCAGACTAACACGGCTACCCCTCTGATACTTGACAGCTTGGAAAAGAAATGTTTAAGGGGGGATATGATAGAGGTCCATAAAATCGTGACAGGTGTGGATCCTCATAACACAAGAGCCAGGGGTCACCAAATGAAATGAATAGGCAGCAGATTTAAAACAAACAAACGGAAATATTTTTTCACACAATGCAGAGTCAACCTGTGGAACTCTTTGCCAGAAGATGTTGCGAAGGCTAAGGCTATAACAGGGTTCAAAAAAGAAGTAGATAAGTTAATGGAGGATAGGTCCATCAATGGCTATTAGCCAGGCTGGGCAGGGATGGTGTCCCTAGCCTCTGTTTTCCAGAAGCTGGGAATGGGCGACAGGGGATGGATCACTTGATTACCTGTTCTATTCATTCCCTCTGGGGCACCTGGCATTGGCCACTGTTGGAAGACAGGATACTGGGCTAGATGGACCTTTGGTTGGTCTGACCCAGTAAGGCCATTCTTATGTTTTTGTGGACATATTCATCTAGTGTATTTTTTAGTCAACAATTAGAGGAGCCTCTTGTGATGATTTTAAAAATACCAATAAATCAATGAACTATTTCTGCTTGTCCCAAGACTAGGAGAGAAAAATCTCACGCTCTACTGCTACCCATTGCCTTAACCAGAGCTTCTGGTGGCTTCATAGGAAATACGGTACCAGTCCGTATGGAGCAAGTCACACTTTCAAAGCACTTCAGAAACTTGCACCAGATGGGGAGGTTTTGGAGGCCCCTATGACACAGCTAGAAAAGCAGAGGCACAGACATGGGGAGTGTGTGGCACGGTCAGGAAGTCAGCCCAGGAATCCCACTCAGGCCACTAGGACACCCCCCCCCCCACCACACATCCCTGGGGTTTCACCCCCTTGTCCTCACCCACCAGCCGAGCCCCACCAAACAACGAAGCCAGCCCTCGTACCAGCCAGAGCCAGCACGATACGTATCCCCCCACCCCGCCCCGTTATCTGCCCCAGCGCCCGCCCAGCCCAGGCCACCGGGGCTCTTACCTCCGTCACCCCGAGGGGGCCCCCGCCCAGGCCCCTCTGGGGCAGCGCCCAAGGCCCCCCGCGCCGCCATCGCCTCATAGCAGCTTTGCTCGCGCAGCGCAGGCAGCCTAGACCCATCCCCCGCCGCTGCCGCGAGCAGCCCCTCCTCGCCCCCCCGCCGCGAATCAGAGGACAAGAACGGGGGGCCCACAAGGGAGTCAGACTCTCTCGCGGGGGGTTGGAGGGAACTACAGCTCCCAGCATGCCTCACAGAACGCGGCGCAGGTTCCATGGCCCCGGGCGCAAGGCATCATGGTAAATGGTAGTTGTATTTCCACCTCCGGCCACGCGGCGGCCGGCATGGATGCTCCAGGACTCCATCTTCCAGAATGCAAAGCTCCCGCTCAGCGCTGGCAGGAAAGGGGGTTTTGCGTCCCGGGGCATGACGGATACTGTAGTTTTTGTACAACAGCTTCGCCTCAAGCCGGCGCTGGAGCCCGCTGCAGAGGTCATTATCCTGGCTGCGCGGGCCGCGCGCCCGCTGCTGTCCCTCGCGCCTGCGCCCTGGTGGCGGCTGCGAGCCCTGCAGAGGCTAAGGAAGGCGCGCCAGCCCCGCAGCTTGGCTGGCACAAAGCCTCTTACGTCACAGTGCGGTGAGATGACGTCTCTCCGGCCCAAACCCTCATGGCGTCACAGGGCAGCACGCACGGCCTGGCGGGGCTGTTCTCCCCGGGCTTGACCTCGGTGGTCGCGCGCCCCGAGCAGCCTTGTCACGAGATAGAAACACAGCCAATAAGAATGTGGGGAGGGGGGTGCGCACTGGGCGCCTGGCATTGGGGGGCACACAGAACCGCAGGTGGGGGGAGAATGGGAGAGCCAAGTATGAGGAGCGGGGGAGGCAGCGGGAGCTGGGGGCACACAGAGCCCCTGGCAGATGGCAGAGAGGGAACAGAGGTGGGAGGCACACAGAGCCTGTGGCATGGGGGGGAAAGTGGGGGCTGCAGGGAGTCGCTGGAATCGAGAGGGGTGGGAGGGTGGCACACAGGGAGCTTGTGGGGAAGACTGCAAGTAACCGCAGGTATGTGCGATAAGCTCAGCCTACAGAGGCAACAAAGTGTGCCACCCTCAACTAGCAAATACTTTCATTCTCATCACCATGCCCATGGCAAAGGGCAGCAGGTAGATTGTGTGTCCAGGCTGGTAATTTTTCATGATAATTTTGAAACTCTAGTATAAAGGTTGCTTTGCAGATCCTGGTACATCCATGGTAAAAAGCAGGATGAAAAACACTGCTTATTTTGGGACCCATTGTACGCCACATTCTAAGGACAGGCCAGTTGTGAGTTCTGATACCCCACACCAGATGTCTCCCACCACCTGCAGAGATCACCCTGCATTTCATTCGTGCCAGGAATTCAAACAATGTTGTTCTAACTGGCCAGCAGGTGTCACTTTGTACCACAAGAATACAACCACTGATGCATTAATAAGGTAATAGAAGTTGGAGATCACAGTTAGAAAAATTAGCATACTATTGGCACTGAGTAAACAGTAAAACAGAAAATGCCCACCCGTTAACTAAGTCCATCTCCATTGCAAGTCCCCAGAACATACTGAATGTTAAATTGATATAAGTGATCTTAGCAAAAGGCCACCTCTCTGGAAGGGGTAGCAGAAAGAGGTCCAAAGTGCCTACATTTAAGATGGGGATATATTTTAATAGTTTATAATTTAATAGTTTATAACAAAAATTGAAATTTTCTTGCTGTCAGTTTTTCAGGTCAGCCGTGAGGACAGCCTCAGAATCTTTAATTTCCTATTGGAGACAGATATGGTCCCCGTTAAAATTACAGGTTCAGTAACCCCAGATTGAAAGGGCCATTTCCTCCCAAGATATATCAATATTTTGTTAAAGAAACATTTGATTGGGTACATATATTCTAGAGTATTTTCTGCCCAGGAATCATGTCAGTGAAAGTGGCTGGTATTGGATAACACTTTCTTGAAGCTTCTATATGCTGAAGTGAACCAGGGCCTTATGTTCAGCACAGAGGGGCGGGTGCTGGAACCATGTTCTAGGGGCAGATGTCTTTATGCTCATTACTCCATATAACTAATGCAGAGATCAGCCTTTTGTGCAATGGGGGTTGGTTCTGTGATCGGGTGGGGGGGGGGGGGAAGCATTGCTCATTATAGAGTTACTGCATTTGGACAGGCTCCCACAAATGACGTTTGCCCTCCAGCCAGTTACAGCAAATGTTCCTGTAAAGGTGGGAAAGGAGACTGTACCTATTTTTATAAATAAGACTATCCAACAGGCTGAAGTTTGCATGCCATTCACAATAAACTACTACAACATGGCTGCTGAAAAAATATCTGTCCCTCAACACACACCATCCATTGGCTGCTGAATCCAGATAATTTCAGCATCAGCAACTGCCATACCTTGATTCTCTCATCTCTGCACTACATCCCTTCTGGATCAATTCCCATTCACAGGATAGCGTAATTCCCATTAACTCCAATGAGAGGGGTCTTTTTTCCTGTAGGGTGACATTGGGCCTTAATCCTCCTTCCCCACACAATGCAGCTGACAAATTCCAGCTCCCACTCCACAGCACCCCATCATCACTACCTTCAGAGTCCTCACCTCCACCATCCCACTGGAGCACCAGACCTTTCTCTTCCTGCTCCACCCATCACCACATTGCCACCAGGGCACTGTTCCCATTTTCCCTTCTCCACTCTCAGCACCAGTGTTTAAACCCAGATTTCTCTTTCCAGGGCTGGCTTTAACAACAGACAAAACAACCAGTTGCTTGGACCCCTATTTTTTGAGCTATGTATGGTCAGCAACTCAAGTGATTGTCCTGTAGCAGAAGCAGTAGGCACAGTAATACCCACCTGTAGATCCTTTCGCCTGTGACCACCCTGCCCTGTTGGCCTTCTGGGATCAGCTTCAGAAGAGCCAGCACTTACAGCCTGATTTCCTCCTCCCACACACTGGCTCTAATGATTTGAGTCCCTACCAGTGGTAGGACAGCCAGCTGCCTTCTGCCTCTCCTCCTCTGCACAGCTGCTCAGCCTGCGCCATGCTCATCTAGTGATGGGCAAGTCAAAGGGAAAGAAAAATATACTAAAATGCATTTCATATACTGTAATGACCATTGAGGAGGGCACTACCAGAAACTGGTGACCAGCCAGAAGTGGTGAGGGCCCACACTCATCCTCTCTTAATAGATAGAAGATGCTTGACCCTCTTGTCAATATTGAAGCTGTAACCCCTGAAAACACAAAGTTCTGAAGAAGAAGAAAAAAAGAGAGAAATAAATTACCTGATTAGGCATTATAGGGCTTGTTTGCTGCTTTTTCACACGGCTAAGAGGTTCTGTTCAAAGAACTGGTCTTTTCCTAGCAATGAGAGACTGATACAGTGACCAAGGCCAGAAGAGTTTGTTCATGTATTGAGGCAGGCTGAGTGGTGGTTGCTGATTGGGCCACATCTCAATAGCATTATGAGTTCAGGTGTGATGGTTAGAGGGGGGCTGTGCTCTAAAGGTCAGCCACAAAAACTTGGAGCTGGAATTTACTCAGTCCCCTTGTTGAGATTGTAGCTGACAGGAAGTTTAGATCTAAGGGCTCAACTCTAGTTTCAACCATTTAAAAAGCAGCTATTTTATTTTCCTTCTCTTAATGTTTTTATTTGCATGATTTGTGACATCTGTGGTAGGGTGACCATGTGTACCTTATTTTAAGGGACCATCCCTTATTTAATTGATTTGTCCTTAGAGTGATTACCTGTCCCTTATTTTAAGATGTATTGAAACATATTAAAACTGATAAACTTCAATTTAATGTTTAAAATGGTACTTAATTGCATTGTAAACTTGAGGACAGTGGAAATGCACACTTGAGAGAAAATATATGATATGCTAAGGGAAATGGTGTTTCACTAAAATGTCCTTTAAAAACGTATTTTTCCCTTGTGGTTTTCCCTTATTTCCATCAAGCAAAGATGGTCACCCTATGATGAATGCCCAGAATACAAGACGTGGGCCCTCATTGTCCCTGTTCCCACCTACGTGACCCCACCACTGCCAGCGTGACCTCACACACAGCATGCATGTGAGATCCTACTGGCAGAGGTGAAGCAGGGTACTCTGCAAAATGGCCTCCTCCGTGCATGCTAGAGGACAAAACCACGTCTGGTTTTACATCAGCACTGGACAGGGAACAAACCAGACAAAAACAGGACTGTCCAGCTTGTTAAAACCAGACGAATGGCCTGCCTAACAGCCACAAATGTGTCAGGCATTTCCTGGCTATTAGTGATCAGGGCATAAACATTTAATTTATTAAGGTACCTCCTAGCCAAGGCACTCAGGCCACTGTGCAACACCATACAAATATCACAATACATTTATAATGAAGAGCTATCCACTTACCATTCAAACAAATAAAACCAAAGGGGAAATATTACAAAATATTGAGAGAGTGATGGGGAAAGGTAATAAGTGTGGGGCCTGCTGTAGTCATAATAAAACCCATCTGAAGCAAGTGGCAGATTAAGGCCCCATGGGTTTTCTATTCTACAATATCTGAACACCTCCTGAGGATTCATCTCAGCCCCTCAGTTCTTCCAGCTGTTCATTCGCTGACAGGAAATGCTGTCCCCATTGATCATTATTGCTTAGGGCAGAGGTCCTCAAACTTGCTGAGCTGGTCACATGATGCCTGCTCTTTTCTTTGATTCCAGCTAATAAATTGTGTTAAAAGAAGCTAAAAATACTGCTAATAATAATTATTAAAATACTAATGTACATAGAGTAAGAGATAATGATGAAACATTTACTCCTTTGTAAAGAGCTGTGAGATCTACTGACAAGAAGCTCTGTATAAGAGAGCTAAATATTATTATTGTTATTCGATAATTCCTTTTACTTTCCCACGTAGGCAATTGCTGTAGCTGCCACAGGAATCTTACGTGAACACACATGGGAGGTGAGGTGGTCCCGGCCATTGTAAATGGGACAGGAGGCGTCCATGAGACAAGCTCTGTACTGAGATTTGGCACACTCGTTGAACAAAATTGAGAATCCCTGATTTAGGGGCATGATTTTGAAAAGCCCCATGCACTTTCAACTCCTATTGTACCTCTCAGGATTAAGTCTGAAGTCAAAAGATTTTTTTTTTTTTTTAAAAGAGCAAGAGACAGAAAGACCCATGGAAACAGATTTAAAAACTCATTAAGTTTATTAAATGTTGAAAGAAATAAAGTAGGAATTACTACATGTCTGTAGAGCCATGAGTATAATGTGGAGGGTGGTGTCCGGATTCTTTAGGCACCATCACAAATAATAAACGATGGGTCACTTTAAACTAAACCCCACATCCAAACTACTTCTCAACTCTGAGGACATTTGACTCCTAACCTGAATATGTCTGACCCTTTCTTTATAAGCAGTCAACCCAAATCCCTGGATGTTAACACACCTGGAGTTGGGGAGGTTTGGATCCAGAGCCAGACTTTTTGGCCCATCTCTAATATAAGGCAAACTAAAGGAGAGGACTGTTCCCCAGCAGGGAGGCAGTCCAGGCCATTCCCCCTTCCATCTGTCACTCAAGAGAACTGGCTGTAGGACCTTTTCGAGGTGAAATTCATCCACTGCTATAAAAGTCTCTGGAAGACCTGATCTTGACATGGAGTACAGATCCTGTTCAAAGAGAGATGCAAGGAGGAACATAGTGCAAATTCACATACAGAGAAGTCAGGGCCCTCCATTCAATTCAGACTTACTACATTAAAAACAAAATCTGATTGGAATAGTGATGGGGAAGTATCTACAAGCAGACCTAACCCAAACTGGGATACCTCAGGTGGCAGGGCAATCGCTGGACTGGTCACTGGTCCAAAGATGAGCCATTTAAGGCAACACTTCATTTATTTGCATTAACCAGCTGGAGAATTTCCAATCTCATCAGATCTGCACAGTATAAACCTTCCTATAATTATGAAGAGTACCATCCACTGAAAGGTTCCAGGCACTGAGAGCCTTGCACCACACTGACTATCAAGAAGTAAGAGTCCTTGAACACTTACATCATGATTCATGCCAGACATTTGACTGGATCCTTCATAGGAAGGTGGGGGTACACTGGTTTGCCAGAGCTGGCAACGGTAGAGCAGACATTGGAGAGAATGCTTGCAGGTGATGGCTAGAGCAATGTTGCTGGCCAAAAGACCATCAAAGATTCAAGCCTGCAAGAGAAGATAAGTATGGCGTGTGTGTGCCACTATTGCTGTTACTAAAGGCTTTTTGCCAAGATGGAAATGGAGGGGATACTGGTGAGCCTGTTAAACAGCTCATTGCTTTTTTCCCCACAGTTATACAGAAATATTATCATTTTCACCCCCGTCAAAGCTAATTCTCCACTCTGGCACTTTGAGTGCAGAAGGTGGGGGCCTGCAAGGATTCTAAAAATTAATACTGGCCACACCAGGCTTGTATTAAACTGTATTAAAGGTTACAGCTTTTCTCTGACCTTGGATGGGTAGATGCTGCCACCACCCAAGTCAGAACCCCTTTGAGAACCCAGGAAGGCGCACTTGGGAATTCCTTCCTGTGGTGTACCGTCAAGCTCTTCCTCCTCCCCTCCCCCCTGGGGAAGAGCTGAGGGGAAAAAAGGGAAATCAGCTGTTGGCACCAGCTAATTAAACAACATATGCACAATCCTCTTAGGGCACAAAAATCCAATTCTGTTCTTAAAAAAGGTGAACTTTATTAATAAAAAAAAAGAAAGAAAATACATCTGGGAATTCAGGCTATTGCTAGATTTTAAAAGAGCAACTACAAGGATTAAGCACCAAGAATAGCTTTCTTGAGGTCCAGCGTAAAGGTTACAAGCAAAACAAAAGCACCTGGGGTTAGCACAGAGGAATCCACAAGCCATAAAGAAATAAAAGGGATAAACCTAATCATGTCTTCCTAGACATTTCCTGATCTACTTACATATCTGGGGTTTTAAATGAGTAGTTTCTAGGTATAATACTGATTATTTTTCATATCTGGCCCAAGCTTCTTACAGCATAACTGCTACCCTGTCCACCTCCCCTGGGAGAACAACAGACAGACAAAAGTGGAGTCTTTTTTTTTTTTTTTTTTTTCTTTTTTAAAAAGTTCTAGCCTTCCCCTTGGCTCTTTTGGCCAGGTGCCCACTCACTTCCTTTTACCTATGCATAGCAGTGAGACTTTTTAACCCTTTACAGGTAAAGCAATTGGAGAACAGCTACTAAGAGGGATTTTATAGCTACTAGCTGGCTGGGTGTCCATAAAAGGGAGCTACCCCCACCTTTCATTTATTACACCCCGTATCAAAGATTCACACCTAAGGGAGTCCCAACTCACTGGTGAATACAGGCTCCTTCTCCACTCACACGTAGCAAACTGAAATCCACTGAGCATGCTCAGAAGGACCTAACTTTAGACCAGTCACTAACACATATACCCTTTTCACTTCAGTTTCCCCAAATATTACAATAAAAGCATGTTTCACAGCCAGTGTTTGTGATGTGGTGCCATAACTCACTCACATCGATATGGAATGAAATACTTTATCATTTATGAGAGCCACAATAACCCCATATTAATGAAAATGTGAACATAAACTCCAATCAAGTTTTATTGCTTATAAGAGTGGCTATTGGCTGTTCAGGAGGAAGGTAGAGATATGCAGGCTGTGGGTTATGATATGGAGGTAGTTGTGGTTGAGAAAGGAACTGATGAGTGAGGTGTAGATAGTATATTAAATGGACTTCATTGCTTCTGCATTTTTTATGGTTTGCACTGGTGGGCTGTGCGGTCTAGCAACCTTAAATTAGGTGTGAATCTTCAATACAGGGGTGTAATAAATATTTTTTGCATGGGAATATACATACACAAAAATACGCTCCATGGAGTTTGGATTATTTAAAATTGTGAGTACCGTGCATGCACACAATACAGCTGAACCACTTATTGTGGTAAATATATTTGTGCTCTACTGAAGCATTGTGACCGAGATTAGTGAAAATAAACACTATTGCCAGACAGCTCAGGATAATTAGTATAATAGTATAATAGTAATTAACCTGAGGTGGACAGACCTGGAAATGACAGTCCTACCAAGTCTTATGCATTGGAGAGAAAGACTCAGTTAACTGGGAACATTTTAAAGAACATTTTAAAGTCTCCAGAACAGATCTTGAGCTGCAGTAAATTGGTGTAGCCCCACTAAAGTCAACAGATCTATGTCAATTTACACCAGCTGAGGATCTGACCCCACAACTCTTATACTGAAGGATTTTGCTAAATCCATTTAACTGAGACAGCCAACATCTGAATCAGAATTTTTTTAAGCCTTCCCTATTCAAAACTGTCAGACCTGAAATCATCCTGGCACAATCACTTCTACTTCTGCAGTTTTTGTCACAGTTATTTCAAAGGACTCTATCTAGTTACTATTTAAATTGTGCTGTTGCTGCTTTGTCTTTCTTCTGCAGAACTGATAACTGTGAATGCCACTGGCACTGTATTGAAGCCATATCGAGGGACTAATTCTTTAATACGTCGGAGATCTGATTGCTATGGACTCAGGGACTCACTAAAGGCACACGGGGACCAGATCCTGCAGTGGGATCTGCCGGTACATGTTGAATCCCATTGAAATCAAGAGTATTTCACATGGGTGCAGGGGCCTGCACTAGTGGATTCCAGTGCTGGATTGGTGCTTTATTTAATATGGATCTGAGAGATACCTCTTGAAGTCAGGGGTTCTTTTCCAATTGAGAAGTGTATTGAAATCCCTACAAAGGTGGGTCCCAGAGTGAAGTATCTCCTTTCAGCAATCAGTGCTTGCATTCTTTGCTGATCACTGCTTAATAAAGTATACAAGTTTTGAAAGCATTTGTACAGGTCCATCAGCTTGTTTCTAGCCCTTACGTCTTGGGATGTCAGACCTTAGACCTGGTTCCTCAGTCTAGCAGTACTATTTTGGCACCGGGCCCAGGGTCAAACATAACCAGTCACAGATCTCAGACAAGAATCGCTTTCAATCCTTGCCCTCCTGAAAGTCAAGGGGCTCAGATGGTGGGATGTTTGTACTAGCCGTTTCCTGAGGAGATATTTATTTTATAATGATGTGAGGCAAAATCATGAAGTCCTTGCTCAGGGAAAACTCCCATTCACAAGAATTAAAAAGTGAGTAAGCACTTCACGATTTTAATGGTATTTTGACTTTAGTTACTTTGATCATTTACAGCACTTTTTGCTTTTGTTTTAAAGGCTCACTGCTCTGCTTCACCTGCACCCAAAGACATTAATGTATAGAGGTGGGGGCAATTGCTATTAACTATAATTGGCCAAAATCACCCGGCTCCAGGCCACAGCTTGAGCGCTGTTTGCTCAAGTGACATAGAAAAATAATTCTCTCTGCATAAGCAGTAGCCCCAGTTCCCTCTGCCGTGCAGACATCCTCCCCACTACAGCTCCCTTGGAAAAGCATTGCAGAGGTCAGCTATAAACTGGTCCCATTTTTTCTGCCAGACCTGTTTGGCCTGGGCTTTCTCCTTTGGCGGCAAGGAGCTGTATCTGTGGGATCAAAAAGAGCAAGGATTAGACATGGGATTGGGGTGGCTGGGGAGGGGAAACTATTTCAGGATCTGAATCCAAAATGAAAAGGCAGGAAGCTAGGAAAGATTAACTCTTTGTTTTGCCTCAGATAAAGATTAAAAATGTCTCTGTCACCTGTTCCTAACAGCAGGAAGTAACAGATTTGTCCTCCAAACCTCTGTAGGATACCTAGGATTGATACAGGCTTGGGCATCATCTTTGGGAAAATAGACAAAGCTTCAGGTGCAGGCCAGAATGCATTGGGCACATTGGCCAAGCCATCAGAGGATGCATAATGGGTCTCTGCAAAATATACAACTAAGTAAAATTCAAACAAATGAAAAGTGACTTGAAAAAAATCACCTCTCTCTCTCTCTCTCTCTTTCTCTTGCCAGAGACCAGGCTCCTTAGATAAATTGGCACTGGATGGAGTAGGGGAGGGGAGGGAAAGAGACACACACCAAGAGAGGCTGTATTGACAATGGACAGTGTAGACTCTGGGATAGCACAAGCCCCTCAAATCCTGCCTGTAGTGGGACGGCTACCCTACTCCTGAAGAACAGGGGGTTAAAAGCAGCCCTGGAGAGGGCTGCAGCTGGGAAAGGTTAGGCTGATTGGGGAAGCAGCCACAGCTGGAGCCATGCCTCAATCAGGCCACAGCTGGCCCTATGAAAGTGCTGTGAGGCAGGTGCTGAAGACTCTCTCTCTAGCTTCTAAGAGAGGAGGACTGGCTACCTGGGAGAAAAGGGTACCTGGAGTGGAGCAGGGCTGGGAATAGGCAGAGGCAGCTGGTTCAACCCCCCTTGCTGATGATGAGCAGTTTACAGACTGCAGTCTGCCCCAGTGAGTGGGGGCTAGATAGTGACTGGCAGTAGCCGCTGAGGCAAGGTGGGGATAGAGGGTTGGGGAGACCCAGATTGTGGGTTACTGCTGGGGGCAGAACCTGGATGTAGAGGGGCACCAGGGTCTGGGAGGGACACGGGGGCCAGTGGCAGGCGAGATACCGGCCTGCAGAGGGTGCTCTGGGCTGGAAGAGCTAATTCGCAGGATGACCAGCAGGAGGCACCGTGCTGGTGAGTCTCACTTTGCTACACTGCTCTGTGAGAGACAATGGGGAGGACTTTGGGTCAGCAGAACCCCAGCCTGAGTGACAGAGGAGACTCTGGGGCTGAAAACAGAATAAGGTGGCTCTCTGCAGAGCAGGCAGATATCTCCCCACGTGTCACTCCTAGTGCAAGAGTGTGTGCTTACTTTAGAGAGTTTAGTGCCAGTTGTTTTAAAGTTCTCAGGTCTGCGCGCATCCCGCCGATGCCCATGAACACCTCATAGAAGTCATACGACACACCCTTTGATCCAAAGATAGATGGATCGTCTGAACTAACCACCATGGGGTGTCCCTCTGCCATCAACTGAGCAGCAGGATGGTTCCTCAAATCTGATACTAACAGCAGGACCTTGGGATGAGGAGGAGGAAGAAGCAAGGATGGGTTATTCTTACAGATATTTGCAGTATATATTTATACTTGTTTGGAAGCTCTTTGGGGCAGAGACTGTCTTTCTATCATATGTTTGTACAGCACCTAGTACACTGGGACTGGAGCCTGTAACAGGGTTTCCTTCCCCAGACCTCCTATCTTAGTGTATGGCTAGCTTAGTTTTCCCTACTTCTGTGCCTCTGGGGTACTTGCACACCACACAACGGATGAAAGAGCTCACCCTGTACCCTTGTTACCCAGGCTTTCCAACTCCTTTCTGGCCCTTCCCCCAAGGCTTCACAGTCGCTTGTTTCAGGCCAAGTCCCTCCTTGTCTCTAGTCTCAGGCCTCCAGCCTCAACAGTGGAAAGCTGTCTTCTGTAGAGTAGAATTTGTAAGGTATTAGCTAACACATAAAGTGTGCCTTTAACATGTGTTAAACTGGGCAAGGCTTTAACTCTGTTTAACACATGTTAAATGTGCATTGCTTTGTCTACACTAGACTATCAACATGTTTTCGTTAACACCTTACAAATCCTAATCTAGACAAGGCTTCACAGAGTGAACCAAGAGTTTTGCTTTATATAGTCTCACAGACAGACATATGATCCCAAGTAACCTGATCCCTTAGACATGTGCTCCATCTAATAACTAAAAGTCCCAAAACTCTTGTGTTAAAGGAGCTACTTCCCTGTAAGAAGCCATGCTGGACTGCACACATACCCAAAGGACCAGCTTCCTGTTACAGGCCTCTAGGCACTACCACGATACAAGTAAATAATCATAATAATAGTTTGTATGCATATTCCTAATGTTATGCTCTGAAGGGGAAAAAACCCACCAAAGAGACCATAACAAGGGAATAGGTGAAAGAGAAAGCAGAGACCATATGTAATTTCCAATAAGTGTGGCAATTAAACCGAGCAGAGAATGTCTCCATAATGGTTGAGTTAAAGGACAGGGACTCAGTCTCCAGAGTAGTCCTCTGTCCCCCTTCCCACAATACGTTCTTTAGAACCTCCCACCTAGAAAAATGCCTCTCTTTCTCACCCACCTTCCAAAAATGCAAATATCCTCTCCATAATATATCTCCCTCTCAGAATGACCTTCTATGGCCAATGAGACAAGAGAGGCAGTCATGGAGAAGGACAAAGAGCACCTGGAGAGTGGTAAAGGATAACACAGATACATCCTGCCCTTAACCGGTATCTACACAAAGACCAATATATGTTGAGCAACACCCTGCTGCAGGTCACTTATCAAATTCTAAATTTCTGGTCCCAGCTCCTGACTTGAGACCTAAGGTCACTCAGGTAGGTCCTACCTGATTGGAGATTGGGCAGAGTTCTATAGGAACATCCATCTTAAGGGACAACTTCTTGGCTACTAAATGTTTAGTGAGAGCAAATCCATGGCCAATCCGACTGGTATTGAACAGCAAAGCATCGAGCACGTTGATGTCTACAGAGGTGCCCTGCCAGTCTGAGGAGAGAAAGATGGATCCAAATCACTGCCATGTTATATGGAAACAGATCTTCTCAAACAGGTAATTGATTTATTTTATTTTTTAAATAAATGCCTCAAATACAAACTAACAGGCTTCCTCATGGCTTGTCTCCTTTGTCTACCAGGGACTACACCCAGCTTGGAACTCTCTAAGCACTATATATCATCTGGTGGGTAAATAATATACTGCATATAAACATGTTATTCCAGCAATAAAGGACAAAGGGTATATTTAATTATTTGAACAAACATATTTAAGCTAAGATATGTAGCTGACTCCGTGACATTCATTAGAAAACGGGCTTAAAAACATGACTCTGGCTGGTGATGGCTTCAAAAATTCCCTCTCTGGTGCTGGTGAGTTTGGGAGGAGACAACTGATCACATGTCTCTGGGAAGGAGATGGCTGTGCCACACCAGTAGCACCTCCTGCTGCCTGACTCCAGAAGAACAGGCCCAGGAACATCCCAAGATGAGGAAATGAGAGTGTTCAATGCAGAAGACAAGTGAAGGGGACAATGAGTATCAGACACAGGTGATGGTGAGGGATATGAAGACAATGGGAGAGAGTAGGGAGCAGGTAGGGGATGTGGAACCTGGAAACTGGGAGGAACCATCCAGTATGCTATGGCAGTGAGCTGATCTTCTGCTGATGTAGAAGAATGATGGGAAACAGAATATACCAGACCACTTCTCATGATACGACCACCAGCTCTCCTCCTCAGTATCCAAGTATCCACTCCCCTACATGGCCTGTGTTCTTATGCTTACCAGTCTCACCAGCATGGAAAAAGTAAGGCAAATTGACTCCTTTGGAGTATGGAATGGTCAGGGCATCCTTCAAGTCCCACAGAGAGTGTCCTTCATCCTCATACCCAACCTGGGGAGAAGAATAAAGATGTTTCTGAACATGCTCCAGGTGATCACTAGTCTTTTGACTTGAAACTACCCTACGTTGCCATCTGAAATTCCAGTACTGTAGTCCCATTTTTTGTTAAACGGGTCCTCCAGGGGTGAAAACTAGCATAGTTCCATTGACTGACTTCCACAGAGTTATCCTGGTTTGTAACAGCCAGGAACAGGCCCTCTCTGTAAAAGATAAGTCATACACGTGTTTTTAACAAGAGCATAGTGCAGCCAGTAAGGATGCTAGTGCATGTCGCTGCCATTGCGTCTCCACCAGTAACAGAATTCCCTACATTTCTGCACTCGTGCCCACATACACATTCCCAATCCCCACCACAGCTCTTATTCTTGAGATAGCAACAAACA
Organism: Terrapene triunguis; assembly: GCF_002925995.2. NCBI lineage: Eukaryota > Metazoa > Chordata > Testudines > Emydidae > Terrapene > Terrapene triunguis. The sequence goes on along the minus strand of NW_020664541.1, from coordinate 702,688 downwards.
CAAAAGCAGCCTGAGAATGACTTTGCAGAAAGTCTGGGATACTGGTTGCTCCTCCCTTGCTTTTCACCTTGACAGATAATCAGGTTTTAGACGCTGTGTTTGGTGTCACGAAGAAGGATAACTTATATCCCATTTTTCTGTGGTAGTTTCAGTAGACACTCTTCCTCTGTCTCAGTCCTAATAGTAATGGCCAGCACACGTCTTGCGCTGCAGATACAGCTGCTCATGACTAAGTAGGTGGCATTCTTTCCTCTGAGTAAAGACTTAATAACATACCTGCAGAGTCTCAGGAGCCACTGCACTGAAGTCCTGATTAGAACAGAGATCAGGACTACTTGTGGTCACTGAAAATCCCACTGCATTTTCTATAAGATTTGGCAGTTTCCTGGCCAAATTCCAACTCCACAAATTACATCCTGCCCACCTCAATTTCATCTGCAGTTTAAATTAAAAAAAAAATATTTTTCACTTCACTTCCTAGATGCAGTTATAAAGTATAGCTGTGAGGCATTCTATAGCTACTTCTCTCCAGAGGTGTCTGCACTGCAGTGGCTGATGCTTATTCAAACAAAATTATTTGGGATCCTGCAGGACGAAAGACAGTGGGGTAGCATTTCAACAGCTTGCTTTGCTGCTTTTCCCCTCTGAAATCTCTTTGTACCAATAATCACAACTCAGCCCTTGTAATATTAAATACAAAACCAAGTAAGAAATAATACAAAGATACCAGGTCAAATCCCGCCAGAGTGTCCGGGAACATGGCTCGGAGGTCTATGGCCTTCTTGAGGGCTTTTTTAATCTCGGTAACGTTCTTCTTTCTGAAAACCAAGAGACAGAGAAAGGTGCTGATGCTCATTTCCATGGAACCTATTTCTCAGGTTCTGTCTGTATTATGACCAGGAGCCTTAAGGGAATATCCAATATTAAAAAAAACTCACATAAATGCCTAGGAAAAGCACAAATGACTGGAGTTAACCAGCATCATACACACTGTTTGGGACTAATTGGCCAACCTCCCCTGTAACAATAAACCAATGAGGGGGTAGAACCAGAACAGCTGTATAGGTAATATTTAAATATGCTCTGTGTATTATTTTGCTGGAGTTTTTCCATTTTAATTGTGTTTTAAAATTAATCCACTACAGACCATCAGAGTCTATTGGATTCAAATGTGTATAAAGGTTTCTGGGAAGGCAGCATTTGCAGGGTCTCTGAAGGAGCTTTGAAATATACAGTACCAATCCCCCAGCTGTTCTGCTGTTGCTCCTGCTTCCACAGAAATAGATGATGCATCAAGACTCAGGGAGAGAAAACATAAGGCTTTGAGAAAACACACTCACTTCTCATGTGCACGCACACAGAAACACAGCCTCCTGCTCACTCATTGCCACTCCCTTCAGCTCAAGAGTAATCACTTTTCCATACACACCATCATTGCTAACAAACCCCAATCATCTTACATGTACACATACTCGCTTCTATGATCAACTGCACACATTCACCCTCAGTCATTTCCACCTGCAGGTGTTTATATGCTGGAAAGCACTTCAGGAGTTAATATTCTAGGCCTCACTACACTGGAAGCAATGCAATCTGGATCACTTCCACGGTCTCTCTGTTGTAACCACTTGTGCCACTCAATTGATCCTGCCTGAATGACAACATGACCATTTACACATAGAACACTTCCACACTCGCCCCATGCAAGCAGCCTCTACCTGTGTGTTGTAAATATAATTTTTGCTCCAATAAAATCAGGGTGATCCTTAACAAACTGCCTCGCCACCTCCTGATACGTTGCCACAGACCAGGATTCATTGTATTGGGTCCCATCCAGTTCGTACACCTGTGGAAAGAATAAGCACATGCAAAAAAAAGAGCAGAGGGTAGTGAGGAGAAAGAAGTGACACTTCTAAACTTTGAAGGAAAGATGGAACAATTCTGAAGTAGTTTGTGGCTCAAATTAAAAATGGCAGGTGTATAAGGCCAGAAATCCAAACTGTGTCCAGTGCCAGGAAGAAAAAAAAGAATCAGTAGTTAAATTGTTCAGGATACCTTTTCTTGGTCCCTTATTAACCAGCAAGCACCAGAGAACACTTTGCTTTCATAATATACCATACAATAACCTGACTTCTTAACACACATACATGGTAACCACATGCCCTGGAGTTCAGGGTGTCTTGGGAAGAACATGAGAGCTTGCTACAGATCACCTCAATTACTGAAGCACTGCATGTGCATGTTTGGTTGCTCACAAATACCATGTCTGTCAACAATGGCAGGAGCATGGCAAGAATAAAGAAAGGGTTGGTTTCACAGTTAAGGTACTAGACTGGAATTCAGGATATTGGGGTTCAATTTTCACCTCTGCCAAAGATTTCCTCAGTGACCGTGAGCAAGTCAGTTAATCTCTCTGTACCTCCAGCTCCCTATCTGTAAAATGGGGAGAATACGGCTTCATTTGTCTCATCTATTTAGTTTGCAAGCTCTTCAGCACAGGGCTATGTACAGCGCCTTGCACAATGGGACCCCAGTTTTGGTTGGGGCCTACAGACAGTACCATAATATTAATAATAATAATAAGCAGCAGGGGCACTGTCCAGATTTTATCACAGGTGGACTTTATCACCAGCTCCATCCCCCACTCTCACCTTGTCCTTTCCTTCCCTCTTCTTCCATCTCCCTGCCCTTCTTCCCCACTCCATCCCTAATTTGTTTCTCCCCACCTTTCTCTTCATTCCCCTGCCCTCTCTCCCTTATATTCATCTCATTCTCCCCCATCTAGTCTTGACCACTCTAGGCCCCTCTTGCATTGTAATCACCACCTTCACAGACACAAGAAGCCAAGTGGAATTTTGCAGATTATCAAAAGGACATTTTCCAAGACTTTCTACAGCTGGCTTTGCAAACACAGCTGTATTTTGGGGTCCTTTCTACAATGTATGCTGTTTTTAGGGTGACCAGATAGCAAGTGTGAAAAATCGGGACAGGGGGTGGGTGGTAATAGGAGCCCATATAAAAAAAAGCCCCAAATATCGGGACTGTCCCTATAAAATCGGGACATCTGGTCACCCTAGCTGTTTTCCAATCCTGCCTTTAATTTACTTTGTTTTAGTGTCAGTTTCTGGCTTGTTTCATTGCAAAGATGGCTTTTACAATTAACAAATACTGTTGCCCAAGCCCTACAAATGAATCTCTAGCAGCAGAGGTGTCAGCCTGCCCCTTTGCACCCAGTCCACCTTTATTGTAGAGTGTAGTTGGGAGTGAGAGGTAGAGATAGGCCAGAAAGCTATGCTACAAGCGCTGGCCTCTTTCCAGTAAAGAGCTTTCCTCCATTCTCCTCCCAAGTACAAATTTTCCATCTGGGCTCACTGGCTGCCTGGTAAATGAGGGTATTACTCAAAAAAGGGTATTACTGCTTTTAACATCCCAAACATCTTTGGCTAGTCTACCTCTGCTCATGGGTCCATTTCAACATTGACACCAATAAACCATAAAAGCATTTTGACATTGCAACTGTTTTCTCTTCCCAGCTGCCACCTCAACAGACATTTGGGACTAGTAAGTCAAGCAAAATTGGCCAATCACCGTCCTCCACAAAGCAAAACACACAAATCTGTGTCATTGTTTCCCCCATTCAAATGTTAGTGCTGGCAGAAAGTGACCGAATGTCCGCTCTGGGGATGCTGTGGCTGAGCTGGGAACACTTCGACAAGTGAGAAGGTGGCTCAGTCTCTGTATTCACAACAGCACCTGTCTCACTACTAAAGCAGATGCCAATGAGGTCATTACTTAAAACCAATTGCAGTGATGGTGTGTGTGATATAGATACCTACTGTTCGAACTGAACTAAGACCACCACTCATTTCATGTAGTCCATTAGATAGCAATGATTTATAGTCAATGCCAATGTAGTCTGGAGTGAGACTAGAAACCTAGATGCTAAAAAAAATTAGCCCATTCACAAGGCTCTATGTATTCAGGGGCAAGCTGTGCCTACATTCTGTTGCAAAGCCCCTGTGTCCTTCTGATGAGACCAATTGGAAATTACGCAGAATTTTCATTAACTTTTTTTTTTTTTTTTAAGTGGAGGTTTTTATTGTATTAAATGGGACAATGAATGGTTTCCTCTTATTTATTTTGATATTAAATTGTATTTGTTTCACAATGTTCCCGTGTTTTCAATGTGTTGCAGATCACAGTATTGACAACATGTGGCTGCATTGTAAAGTTGTCAAGGTGAAGCTGAAGATTTTATCATCTGAGCAGGAGTCAGTCAGGGCTTTTGGCACCTGGGAAGGCATCCAAGGCAGTTTGGGATTATGGGATAATTATACTGGTTATAGGTGACAATCAGTGAAAAAACCTGATAGTTTAAACATCAACATTATTATCCTTAGGTTCCAGTGTTAATTGAAAAGAAAGACGTTCACAGCTTTCAGAGCTACTGTTTCAGGCTGTCTATACATTCTGGAGACAACACTGCATCAGTTTGTGTTCCTAAGCTTATGAAGAATAGAAACAAAAAAACAAACAGGTCAGATTCTGGAGCACAGTTCTGCAGCAAGGGATGGATATCACAGCAAATTCCATAGCCCTCCAACTGCAGAATACACAGAGCATCACCCATTTCATTCCCCTGAACAACCAAATGTGACAATCACAGTCCAGACACCCCAGGGGATGAACAGGGGTCTGAACCCCAAAGAGTAAGTGATTGAATATACTATTATTGTACTATAAACGTACATTGAACAAGGTCTTTTATGAAAGCTGGTTATACACTGGTCATATCATTGTGTGTGATGTTTGCAGGGGTGGTGTACAAAGAGCTATGTATCTATGCTGGAAAGAATGTTCCTAAAATACGTTTTGGGGATAGCCTTGATAAACAAGCCTGCCTTAGACAAAGGAATGTGGATTTACCTGTCTGGGCCAAGCTTTGTAAGCCATACACATTAAAGTACATTTACATACAAGATAAACAAAGCTAACAAGCAGCAGAGGAAACAGCTTAGTAAACAAACCGGGGGACAGAGTCTGCACCCCCAGGAAGTCTTCCTGGTTCTTAAGGCCAAGACAACGGATGTTGGGAGCTATAAAGGGACATTCTAGTGCTCCATCACTTAGGAGACATAGGGGACAGTAAACTCGGAGCCTGTGAATGGTGGATCCTCTTGGTGAGGAAGGCAGAAGCTGCTGGTGGCTAGCTGTAAGCGAGGAACTGTTTTAGGCCAAGATATAGCTTGTTAGAATTAAGTTTTAGGCACTAGAAAGCATGTTATTTTTGTTTTGTTTGTAACCCTTTTCCATCTCTTTTCTTCTGCCTGGTGCCACTTAAATCTCTGACCTTTGTTACTAAACTTATTCTTAGTTTTACTATAGACTGTGTTAGCGCTGTTGTATTGAAGTAAAACGTGAGTCTTCTGCTAATCTACCAGGCTGGTGTGTGCTCCCTCTCTTTGGAGGCAGCAAACATAATACCTTCTGTGAGTGTCCAGGAAGGAGGACTGGACACTGCAGAGACATATCTCTGGGGGAACTCAGGAACTGGGGTTCACTGGTTGTTACCTGCAAGGCAAGGTTTTGACTGGCGAGTCTCAAGGAATTTGCTGGCAAGGCAAATAGACTGGAATGTCAGGGAGCTGACCACACACTTTAGCAGCAGCCAAGCTCTCACTTGCTGAGCCAAAGGGTGACACAGTGGTTTACAGTTCTGGGTTCCCTGAGGAGACTGTCATACCAAGTTCCCAGCAAAGAGCTTTCAAATGAAGCAGATTTTTCCACCCCCATATGGTCAGCTGTGCCAGGGTCTGAATCTAAATATAAGACCGGGCTGGAGAAAAGTTAGAGAAACAAGATTTTAAAATAATATTAGAGAAGTCAAAAAGTGTGTACCGGTGGAAATATAGCTCTCATCTCGACATACTGTACGTTATCCTCATAGAGCTCCAACAGCCCCTGATAGAAATAGGCCTTGAACACAGGTGCATAGCTGATGAGGCCAGAAGCAGTGGAAAAGACATTCTCAAATCTTCTCCAAATGAAAGCCTGCGTTGGGTATGTCAACTCAGGGTTGTCAGTCACCAGGGTCAGGTTCTTCAGCAAACTACAGAAAGAGAAACAGGACAGCTGGATTTAGGAGTGTACACAAGATGAGCTGGCAGCTCTGTAGCCAGGAGTCACAGAACAATATAATCCCTTCTATTTAGATATGGGCCTTCCCACCAAAGGCCAAGCTGTACGGATATGGGGATCCACCATCCACAGCCACCTCAGAGGTGGAGTGGGGGAGCTGCTCTGCATCAGCAGCACTACCCAGTGTGTTTTAGGTCACATAGTGGAGGGGAAGGGACAGGAAGGAACGTGAAGAATAGCGTCTCACCCAATGGGGGCCCACTTCCTGACTGGAGCCTCTAGGCATATTATCACAATACAAATACTTTCCAATTTAAACTACAGAGGGGATTATTTTAAAGTAATTGCCTTCTGCCTCCCAAATTAGAACGTGGCTGACATACAGTTAACAACCTAATCTTGCAAATATAACCATCCCCGTCACCTTAATTACAATGATTGGGATCTCAGTTCTACTCTCTACTACCTCCAATAGGGTAACACCCTCTAGTCACTAGGAGGCAGCATTGTTTCAATATCACACCCTTACTAAACAAGTTACTTTCCTTAATGTCAGAAAGGCACTAAAGTGTGACTTTTTGAATCTACAGAATAAAATGGTTATCAATCAATCAAAAAAAAAAAAACACCTTTAGTCCTACTGAACCAATCTGGCTACTCCATTATACCAATTCAAAACTCATAATTTGCCGACATTAGCAATGGATTTGATTTTTCAGATTTGCCACCTCAGAACCAACTGGCATGACTCAGTTCCTGCATGTTTCTTACTGGGATGGTATTCTGTTTACTTTACAGAACTTGCCTGTGCATACATTTCCTCACCACAAGCATAGAGGGCACCAAGTAGTAGTAACAAGGGGAGTTTGGTGGAAATAGAAAAAGCTTGATTATCTTGCAATTACCATGAGCAGCTGCAGGCAATTCTGTTTGCATTTACACTGTGGTAATAGTTATCCTCTAAACAGCTCCAATCCTGGACTCCGGGTGGTCACTTTTCCAATGGCAGTAACTCTCTTAACTTTTCAACTTGCCACCTGAACATTAGTTTATCAAATGTTCAAGCTGGAGGTGTAAAATCCAAATAGCAATACAACTGGTAAATAGGTTCATTTGGGGATGGAAAAATTGTAGGAGTTACCATAAGTTGCAACCAAGGGGGAAATAGCTGGATGCTTAAAAGCTGACAGTCTTATCAGTCTGAGTAGGTCTGATTTTATCTAATATTAGAAGCTAAACAGGTTTGAGCCTGGCTAGTACTTGGATGGAAGATCACTGGAGAATACTCTCATGGCTTGTTGCTTCTCTCTGATAACTGTGACTGCTATTTAATGTGTGATGTCTTCCCTGGTGGCTTAGCGATAGTGCTCTGCTCTGTTATATAGAAGAGTTAGATATGATTCACGCTCTTATTATCTTGTTCCAAGAGGCGTCAGTGTCTAGAATTAAAAGTCACTGTCCTATTGCTATAAGATGTGATCTTGTCTAACCTCATAAACAAGCAGTGCAGGGCCTGGTCAGAAGGTGGAACAGGAGACCTCAAAGGGGTGACCATAACATGGAGTCTGTTCACCAGGCATCTTGTGCACTGGTTGCTTTTTTAGTCACTTAAGGAGCCCCTTCCTGTGGTTCTGGCTGCACTTCTTCCTCACTTTTATTCATGTGGGGGGTTGTTTTTATTTTTTAAAGCAAAATTATATACAAGTGACATTCATGCCACCTTAACAATGACATTTTAAATGCACAAGAGTCAGGAAATTCAGAGTTAAGGATTCCACAATAACTTTAGCTCTGTCCTCTTGGGCATGACAACAGGGCCTTTGTTCCATTAATACACATCAGCCAACACAAAATCTTGTTCAGGAAACAAAACAATAAAATGGAAAGGAACTACACCTTAACCAGGGAGGCATATATATGAAGTATTTCGTATTACTGCATGCAATGGCATTCCGCATTTCAGACATGTTCTGGGGAGCACTGAGTGGTGACAGTGGAGCATCACCCTAGAAACCAGGAATGCAAGCACCAGAGGCATCTTTTCACAAGCTTATCTAACTGAGTTCAGCTGGAGACTGGCCTTAAGTAGAGAGGGCATGCTCCTGTTCAGTGGGGGAGGGTGGAAAGATTTTGTGCGGGAAGAACCTGGACTGCATAGCAAGCCTCTAGGAAAACAGATGCAGAGTTCCAGTTGAAGCAAACTCCCCCAGATACTGGCTCAAGGAAAGTTATTCTCAAAATGCAGAAGTTCAGCTGAGAACACCTGCCTGGAGGGTGAGCCTGGAGTTTGTCCCTATCAGGTGTAGAAACACTGAAGGAAAACCTCAGGGTGGGTCAAAAGACCATGTGAGTCTATTCATGTGACAATACATAGTTTACTTCTAGATAAGGACCAATAAGCAGTTATTTATCAAAGTAACTTTTCCATAGATTTTCCTGAACACAAAGACTTCTTCAATAAATATGTGTAGTGCTCTTTTCCCCCGTGTATATAGGGGAGAAAGAGTGGTCCCTTACATAGGATCTCTTATATATTGCCTGTTGTGTCTACGTAGCCTGTGCTCTTGTGTTAGAACTAGTAATAAGCCACCAACACCCCTCCTAAAAAAATTAATTGTTACATTTCTTACAAATTCCCCTTCCCTTGAGACTAATTATTCATATGTATAACTGTGAGGATATAGCAATCCATCCTTGATAACATGCTACTCCTTTAAGGGATCAGTAGGCCAACTCTTTGCCACGAATAACCTACTCAGACAAATCTGGGATTTGCTGATTCTCTAGGGAAAAAAACCCAAGTCAGTGGTTGGATTTAGCTAGAAAGACCCTGCTTGGATCGTGTGTGACTATGTACTGAACAATGCTATTGCAATGCATAGGCACAAGGGGGCAAAATTACAGGAGACCTGCAAAAGTCTGTTTTGCTTCTTTATAGTGTAGAATGAAGGCCTGAAAGGTTTGTTTGCTTGTTTTCTATTCTATATGTGTCCTTAAACTGCATTCATCACGATAGTATCTAAGCACCTTCCGGTGATGTATTAAGCAACATGACTAACATCTATCAGGTGGTTCATTTTCTCTCTCATCCTCTTTCTAAGGGGAGAATTGAAAGTGCAATCAAGTTTTGGTTTGGTAACATACACTCGGCTCTGAGTTTCTGTTAAAGAAAGTAGGCTGAAGAAGTGCACCCTGCACTTGGAGCAGAAGGTGGTGAGGTTTGTGATAGTCCTTGAGTCCCATGGAAATTTGTTCCATTGCCTGAGACCAGCACCCAAGAAAGCTTCATCTGCTACACTGATGAGCTTTACCCTTATGGCAGAAAGTTCCATTGTGCTCAAGGAGTGGAGTCTACATCCTGGAGCTTTAGCTGATCTTTTAGATATGCTGGGCCCCGGCCACGGAGCTTTCACCTTACGAATATCAGCAATGTCAACTTTGCTTCCCTGAGTGTCTCTGTCCGAGAATGTTTATTGTGAGCACTCAACTAAACCACAGCATCAGAGGTATTGAATATTTAACAAAAAAGTCCTTCCAGATGTTAATCATTGGAATTAAATAGGGGAGGATTTTTTTAAATGTTTCTAAACTCCCTGACCATGAACCTCTTCCCCTCTCTGTTGCTCGGCATTCAGTCTCTTGCAATATCACCACTTCACTAGCTCTCCAGCCCCCGCAGAGTACGCTAGGGTCAGGTCAGACAAGACCTGAATTTCTAATATGAAAAACAAGCAGAAAAAAAAAGGGGGGGGAGAGAAATAACACACACTCTTCCAGGGCCTCTCTACATTACAAAGCAGCAAAAAATATAAAGACGTGTCCCTTTAACTTTGCAGATCACCCTTAAGCAGGGGCATCATTTCAGAAATAGTCTGGATGGGGAGGCTAAGTTGTGTGTCAGCATACAGAACATTATATGTGACTATATCATATCCTGCAATGGTGGAGGGGGAGGTGTATAGGATGTACACCTATGAAAAGTTGCGGGTGGGGGGGCAACTGCCTTTCTTGCCCCATAGCAAATGACATCCCTACCTTTAGGAAGTGTTCATATCTTCATAACCACACTGTAATTTTTGGAAGTAAGGCTGTTGTAGTAACATTCCTCCCCACACCACTTTTAAACTTGAAAATAAACAGTTTGATTGTAGGGATTGGTTGGTTTGTCTCTTTCCAGTCCTTCATTCCACTTCCACATTGAAAACTAGTGGAAGGGGTACAGCCCCTGGAAACACTTTCTCCCTTCCCCTCATGCTTGCTGATCCTCCCCATCTTGTACGTAAGAGAGCCTGGACCAGATGCCATATGCCCTTGACACATACTTGCAGGCACCCAACTAACCATCAGTTCCCACCCACCCCAACATCTTCTTTCCTTCAGCCTGTTGGTGCTCAGGGCAAACAGAAGGAAGGGAGGTCACTTGCGGGGCACATGTTCAAGGGACTGGGAGTGTTTCCAGAAACTGAAAGTCATAGCGGATTGGGGCTCATTCCTGGCAAGAGACCAACTCCTCCATTGCCAGAACACCTCCCCAACCCCCAGATTAGTACCCAGGGAAGAGATCAAAATAAGAGGGGGAGCTCCTCAGTATGGTGGCTGTGATCATGTGCCTGGACTTTATATGGGGACATTGCATTACATCATCTTTTGCTGATGGACCTGTTAAGGGCAGTGAGAGGCAGCACCATCCCGTGGATAAACCTGGGCGCTGAGTTTCAGGAGACCTGGGTTCTGTTCCTGCTCCTGCCTCTGCTGCTGGGTGAACTGGGCAAGTCACTTCACCTCCCTGTGCCTGTTTCCAACCCCTATTCTCTTGTGTATTTAGATTGCTTCTTCGGGGCAGGGATTCTCTCTTATTATGGGCTTGTCTACACTTAAAATAATACAGCTGCAGTGCTTCAGTGTAGACACTGTGTACACCGACAGGAGGGGTTCTGCCGTCGGCATAGGTAATCCACCTCCCTGAGAGACGGTAGCTAGGGCGATGGAAGAATTCTTCTGCTGACCTAGTGCTGTCTACACTGGGGGTTAGGTCAGTAAGGCTACGTCTCTCAGGGGCCTGGATTTTTCCCACCCCTGAGAGACATAGCTATACCAATGTAAATTCCTAATGTAGACCAGGGCTATGAGTCTGTACATTACCCAACACAATGGGTCCCTTAACTCAGTTGGGGCCTCTAGGTATTACTGTAAAATAAAAGATAAGGGGACACTGAATGGCGATAAGTGTCTCTGAAATAAGTTCATGTCCCAAGCAAGCTGCTAGCCAGCACAGCCAAGCCTGAGGTGTGGGGTCCTCTGCAGAGGTACTTCCTTGGTGCTCTCCCGCCCTTATTCCTATAAATGGGATTCTCTTGATTAGATCAGGAGGGAGAGTCTGTATTCTGTAAAATAAAACAGAATGAGGGGCTTGAGGGATGTTCCTCAGAACACCCTGAAACATTCAGAGCAGTCGCCTCTGTTCAGATATTTCAAAAGGAGATTTGATGCAAAATCCCTCGTCTATTATTTCTCTCCCCCTCTTCTGGAGAGACAATGGGGAGCTGGTGTCATGGTCTCCCTTTTCCCCACTCTACCGTGGAAGGGGTGGAAAGCCAGCAGGGGAACAGTCTTTCCTCTAGAAGAAGCTGATGGAGATGGGACTTGCTGCTGGCAAACATCTGCTTCTCCCAGGACGTGATGCTGCTACTCAGCCTACTGACAAGCAAGGCTGGGAGCCCTAGAAACTCCTCAGCCCCAGCACCACCTTCTCCTTCTGATCCCATTTCCAGTTTCCTCAGCCTGCTGACTTCTCACCTCACCAGCTGAGGAGGAGGGGATGCTCTGGGGAACCAGTTCTCTCTAGCCCAACAGAAGGCAGAACTCTCCCTCTGCTTTTAGCAAAGGAAGGGGAGCTGCACTAACTGGCATTTTAATGCTTGGTAGCTCCTTAATCTGAACTGTCTCACAAATCATTAATGCTCCATTCCAAGGTATCTTCCATCTGATAAGTGATCAGTGCCCTAAGGAGCAAACAGTCTCTGTTTAAATATTTGTGTATATTACATTTTGAAAAACCCTACTTTGAAAGACCATTAAGATTGGACAGTCAAGCACTCAAAAGTTAGGAAAAGCCAGAATTAAGGTTGCCTGTGCTCATGCATTATGGGAAAATCTTTCATTACAGGATCACATACTATTTTTTCCACAGGAACCTCCAGCCTCATTCAGTACACAAGACAGTGCATTCCCTAACTTATGCTTGTTTGACTTTGCAACTATAACATGCTTGTTACAGGGTGTGTGTGTGTGTGTGTGTGTGTGTGTGTGTGTGTGTGTAAGTGTAAAAAGCAATTTTAAATAGAGAGTCCAGTTTCCAGAGCAGCCACCCCAGGAGGACGATGGGCCAGAGTGACCTTGCAAGACATGTGTCCTGTTAGCAAATGACCAGCAAGCAAAGAATAATAGTGCTATAAAACTCCAGTGTGCCTCAGATCATTGCTCACACACCTGTTATCGAACTCACTGATGTTGTGCAGCTGCTTCCGGTAAGTCTTTAGCAACACCCACTCTGAACAGCCCGGTGGCACTGGGCTGGGTGGGTGAGGCTTGGAAAACCTAAACTGAATAGTACCCACACGGGTGAAGCAGATGTAGCAGTCAGGTAGGTAGGTGGCATTGTGCACCAGCCAGTCCACGCTCAATATTGCATAGTCATGCAGGTGTAAGACAGCACCTGTGGGGGAAAGGGCAAACATAATAAGAAAGGGCTGCTGAAGTGAAGGGGAAGGAGGGTCAACATGACGACAATTAAATCCACCCATGTGCATGTGCCTGGAGGGTCTCATAGATACAGTCATGAGCAGCCCCCACAGCAGCAAGACTGCAAACCTGCCCTGCCTCCCCCCCATGAGAGACACAGATGGCACATTCCACATCAAACACAGGGCAGGCAGAGCGTGATGGCTCAGTTTGAGGGGAGGGGGGAAATCAATAGGGAGTTCTACGCTCTACTTCTCCACTGGGATGGAAAATGCACTGAGTTATTAAAGGTCTTTCAGACACACTTCACCGTGAGAGAGCTGGCTCACACCCCACTGATTTAAAGAGGAACTTTCACACTAAGCAGCACTTTACCACACATACTATTTAACAGACAGACCTGAACCAAATCCCTGGATCTAAGCAGTTTGGATTCAGAAGTGATTTTCTTCATCTAGCCCCTATTTTTACTGTGGGCCAGACCAAAACCTCAGATACTGACATGTTGGGGAATTCTGAGGTCAGAACAGAGAGCTCTATTCATCTACTTAATCAAACACACACACACACACACACACACACACACACACACACACACACACA
>NW_020664541.1:659849-689196 GCF_002925995.2 Terrapene triunguis | reverse complement strand
TCTTGTATTCATAGATTTCAGGGCCAGAAGCGAGGACTGTGATAACCACTGACCTCCTGTACAACACAGGCCATAGAACTTCCCCAAAATGAATTCCTAGAGCAGATCTTTTAGAAAAACATCCAATCCTGATTTAAAGATTGTCCGATGGAGAATCCACCATGATCATAGAATATCAGGGTTGGAAGGGACCTCAGGAGGTCATCTAGTCCAACTCCTGCTCAAAGCAGAATTAATCCCCAGACAGATTTTTGCCCCAGATGCCTAAATATGCCTCAAGGATTGAACTCACAACCCTGGGTTTAGCAGGCCAATGCTCAAACCACTGAGCTATCCCTCCCCCTCCTTAGTAAATTGTTCCAATGGCTAATTACCCCGACTAATATTTACACCTTATCTGCTGCTGGCCATCACTATCTGCCTTGAGATGCACTGCTATCCTGCAGTAGATTGGCAACTGACAGACCTTTTACTGCGACAGTCCATGGAGTGTGAAACTCATTCTCCACACACACACACACACACACACACACACACACACACACACACACACACACACGGTTCAGACCATCCCTCTGCATTATCAAATATCGTCCTAGAACTCTCCTTTTCTAGAGATTTTTTTTAAATGTTAGCTCTTGTGTAAAACCTCCCTTTTTAAAAGATGCTGTGGGATCTGGATTTTTTTGATATATCAATTTGCATATCACAGCAGTTTAATTGACTGTGGATTACCCTGAACTCCTTGAGTGTCAAGAGGCACTTTATAAACACAATAGTTACATTATTAGAGTATTTGACTTAAAGAAAACATGACTTAGTTGTTAGGATGCAAGGCTGCAGGTCAGGAGATCTGGGATCTATCCTAGGCTCTGCTACACATTTTTGTGTGTGACTTTGGACAAGTCACGTAAGGCCAAAGTTTCAAAACCACTCTCTGATTTTGCGTGTCCAATTTTAAATGGCCTGACTTTCAAGGTGTTGAGCAACCAAAGTTCCTGACTTAAATAGAACTATGGTGGTTTAGCACCTTTGAAAAAACAGGCCACAGCAGTCTAAAGTTGGGTCCCCAAAATCTAGACCAAGGGTCGGCAACCTTTCAGAAGTGGTGTGCCGAGTCTTCATTTATTCACTCTAATTTAAGGTTTCGCATGCCAGTAATACAATTTTGTGTTTTCAGAAGGTCTCTTTCTATAAGTCTATAATATATAACTAAACTATTCTTGTATGTAAAGTAAATAAGAAAATTAATTTTTTAAAATGTTTAAGAAGCTTCATTTCAAATTAAAATACAATGCAGAGCCCCCCGGACTGGTGGCCAGGACCCGGGCAGTGAGAGTGCCACTGAAAATCAGCTTGCATGCCGTCTTCGGCACGCGTGCCATAGGTTGCCTACCCCGGATCTAGACAGCACTTTCTGTGCCTCAGTTTCCTATATGCAATCTGGTGTTAATATTACAATTTAATATTTGTATTACCATAATGGTCAGAAGTCCCACCCTTGATTGGGGCCCCAATGTGCTAGGCACTGTACAAATATAGAGACATAATCCCTTTCACAAAGGACTTACTATAAATACTGTAAAGAAGCTACAGGAGATTCACTAGTGCTTGGGAAGTGATTTAAGATCCTTTGGAGGAAAGGGATGTAAAAGCAAAAATAGTTAAACATTTTCCTTGCCATTTTTTCAAAAAGCTAAGATACTTATATTTTTAAACCGCAAATTCCCTGCTATTTGATTCAGCAGTGAAGGGATAATGGGGAGTTCGACATCTCAGTTATTTCTGTGGCAACCAATCATGATGCCATAAACCCCAGAGTCTGACATCACCGCAGGGACTAGCTAGCAGATTAGGGAGATGGCTCTTGTTCAGACAGAAACAGACCAATTCAGAATGGTGGGAGCAAAGCAGTTTACTTTTTGTATAAATGCGCTCTCCACAAATTTTCCCCAGAGCAAGGCTCTGCCTTGCACCCCAGTAGCCAGATTGAGAGAGTTCCAATCTGGGATCTGGTACCTAGAACAGATCAGTCTGAAAGGAGAACGCATTGCACAAGAGGGAAGTGTGTTCTCAGGTTTCAAAGTGAAAGCCTTCTGTCTTCACCTAGAAAAGGAAGCCTAATTAAAATACTTTTCACTGCATCAGAGAGAGAAGTGGAAGGGTAGAAAGAAGTCAGTCAGCTGAGAGTCAAGGCCTTCAGATGTACAAATTCATTAACTCCTTGCTTCCCACATGGAACTGTCAAGATCACAGCAATTCAGACAGCCAGCAATAGCTAACTCCCTGCTGGTTAGACTGGA
This sequence comes from Terrapene triunguis, assembly GCF_002925995.2. Lineage (NCBI taxonomy): Eukaryota > Metazoa > Chordata > Testudines > Emydidae > Terrapene > Terrapene triunguis. The sequence continues at coordinate 686,893 of NW_020664541.1, read as the reverse complement.
TGGCTTAGATTTCAGATGGTCAAAAATATCCTCCCAACCACTCAGTATATTATAGTTATTAAGGATTAATTCTTAGAATGCTGACATGTTCCAGACTGCTAGCAAAACAAATGCTTAGGATGACACTGTGCATGTATTTTACACTCATATAGTGACTTTCATCCTAAATCATCCCAAAGCACTTTACACACTATGTATGCACCATATGGTGTAATGCAGCCATCTCGGAGGTGAAAGGCTGTAGCCAGCTTGTACACATCATGCTACACAAAAGTGGAGGGAGGAGAAGTTTCGGCCAAGGCTCATAGGGCAAAGTCCTGCACTTACAAACAGAGATCTTTCTCATCTGTGTGGATCAGAACTCAGTTTTTAAGGTCTCAACTGAAAGACCCTAACAGAAATTCAGTTTTCATATAGACATTCTATAGATCAAACAAACACACAGTCTCCAACGCATTAATAGATCTATGCTGTACACAGCTACTTGTATAAGGACACATGTGAACACCACCACATGGCAGCATGTTTGGTTATACAAGATCAGTCGCAGGCCTGGGACGCATTGGAAGGATGAGCACCCCCAGCGCTGGAGTGCGCTACACAGAGGTCAGTGTCTTTCCCACATTATATTATTTTGTCTTCTTTCTCCTCCCAAGTGAGGTAAATGGTGCTGGAAAGGTCCATGCTGTACAGTTATACAGCATACCCACATGTTTGGAAACCCTCCCTGGCCAGTGTAATTCGTCCTTTCCCCCAGCCCAAAAGAGCCAGCCCTAATGGAGCTCCTTCCAGGATCTGAAGTTGCTCTACTCAGCACCTGTTATAAGGTCCTTTTAGTTTGGATGCAGCAGGGGTTTCACACTGACAGATTCTTGCCCCCGTCCTGGTCTCTGTTTTATCACAGAAAGCATTGGGACAACCAAGAACTCTCAGGCCAGAATCCCTACCTTTCGGCATACGTTTCAAGATGCTGAACACTGCACTTTGATCAATGAAGCCTTTGGCCCTGAAGAAGTGCATGCTGGGTGGGAAATATCCAGTCTTCCGGGCCTTGGCCACTTCCTTCTCCTTGAGGCTTATTAGATACTCATTGACCTGCTCTTCCCACTTCCCCAGCACCAGGTTGCCACCGATCCGGCGGACGTTCTCCTGCTCCAACAGGAAGTCCCGCAAAGGGATGGGAAGGCAAAGAGGAACCAGACTCAGGACAAGGAATACCAGCCAACCAGCCTGAGGCTCCATGTCATGGACACACCTGGGGGAAAAACAATCAGAGCTGTAAGTGCAGGTCAAAAGGTGACATCTCAAGGGTGGTGCATTGGCTCTTTAACAAAGAAGTGGCAGGATGATTTGTGCTAGGCCATCCTGGTGAAGGGCCCTTGCAGGAGGGGTAGGAGAATCTGAGATGAATCAGGAGAAATACCTGACACCTCCAAGTATTCAAAGGAATCAGTCAGTTTTGAAATGCATTTGACTCATAACATAGGCATGCGCAGCACAGTTCATTAGGGTGTGCACTCAGGGAGCCCCGCCCAATCCACTCCCTCCTACTTCCCACCCCCTGACTGCCCCCCTCAGAACTCCCAACCCCCCCTGCTCCTTGTCCCCTGACTGCCTCCTCCTAAGACCCCCCCCACACACACACTGTAACTGCCTCCCTAGGACCCTACCCCCTACCTATCCCAACTGCCCCGACCCTTAGCCCCACCCTGACTCCCGGGACTCCCACGCCTATCCAGCTGCTCCCTGCCCCCGGCAGGATCCCCAGAACTCCCAACCCATCCAACCCCCCCCCACTCCCTGTCCCCTGACCGCCTCCTCCAGAGACCCCCCTGCCCCCTAATCACCCCCCAGGACCCCACCAACTATCCAACCCCCCTGTCCCCCAACTGCCCCGACCCCTAGCCACACCTCCACCCCCTGACAGGCCCCCTGGGACTTCCACACCCTATCCAATGCCCCCATTCTCCATCCCCTGACTGCCCCGGAGACCCTCTGGCCCATATCCAACCCCCCTGGCCTGGCCGGCCCGGCCCCCTTACCACGCCGCCGCTCAGAACAGAGTCCCCACCAAATCACACCCCCGGACATCCCCTTGACCAATGACGTGATGGCACTTATGGGGCAGGCACAGAGAGCACCAACCAAGCTGGAGCACAGCGATGGAAGAGCGCTATGACTGACGTAAGTCAAAGGTCATGTGTAGTGCTGGGGAGGCAGCGATTGGCTGGGCGGGCCCGGGCAGGAGAGTAAGGGGGGTCACGGTAGCAGCGTGGGGTTCACGGTGTGACACAATTACAACAACTTTGTGCAGCTGCTGGGGAAGTTTGTACAGGCAGCAAATCCGCCTGCGCAGGGTGTAACCCTGTCACCCTCACTCATAGGTGCTGACTTTTGGTTTTGCCGGTGGGTGCCCCATCCTGGCTCCACCCCCTTATCCAAGGCTGCGCCCCCACTCCACCTCTTCCTGTCCCATCCTCCTAGACCCCCCTGAACACCACCTTCTTGCCAACTCCCTCCCCTAAATGCCTCCCAACAGCTGCTCACTCCTTTCTGCCCCCTCCTGCCTTAAGGGCGAGGTGTGGGTGCTGGAGGGGTACTCTGCCAGTTTTGAGGGGAGGCTATTTTCAACATATTTATACACTTTCATTCTAGTTATTGAAAGTGTGTCTATCATGGTATCTCCCCTTCCTGATGTTTCCCAGTTCTTGCTCTCCACCTGTGTCCCTTTTCCCATCTCTCTCTGCTCCCCACTTCTTGGTGGCTCTGTTTAGCGCCTGCTCCCAAACACTCAAAGCAGCTCTGTCTCCCCCCCCCCCCCCCCCCCCCCCCCCCGCCCCCCCCCGAAAACACCTGCCCCCACACAGAGAGAAATTTAATTCAACAGCCCAGCATAGAAATGGCCCATTCATTCATCCTGCTGTGTGGCTGCTGTGTCGCCCCAGCTCTTCCCAATCCCAGGGCTGCAGCCCACCCCCACTTTGACTCCTTCACACACTCTACGACTTTTGTGGGAGGAGGGGGCTGGTGATAGGCAGGGGAGGGGATAAACTTCCTCTCTTGGAGGAAAAGCCCCTCAGGCAGGCTTGATCTGGGCATGGGGGAGGGGGAGACAGCTTTGAGCTGGGCAAGCATTACTTTCCCAGGCATGAGGCTGCAGTGAAGCCCCTCTGGACGGGTAAAGAAGGGGGAGGGGGGCAAGCTGCGGGCCCCAGCCCAATTTCACTCCTCAGACACAAGGGGGAACTTTTCTTAAAAGGAGCCATGTCCTTTGGTTTGTCCCCCTGCCCAGCACTAAGGGGGTCTGCAGCTGGTTTCTCCTGGCTGAAGGGGGAGCACAGGTCCTGGGGGGAAACACCAGGGTGGGCTGAGAGAGGCGGGCTCAGTCCTTGAGAAAGCCACCAGCCCATACTCCCCCCAGCAGCCTCCTGGAGCCAGCTGAGAAGCTGCCCGCCCATCTCCCCCCAGCCTCCTGCCAAGAGGCTGCCCACCCTTCTGCAGCTAGCCCAGAAGCTGCCATGCCCTGGCTGCTGGTCCCCCCTAGCCCAGCTCCCTCTACCCTGAAAATCAGAAAGACTCACTCACCTCTACCTGCAGTCTGGGAGCTTCAGCAGTGGCAGGAGAAACAGCTGATAGGCGGGGACTTCCCGCCAAACAGCTGATTAGCTGCACCCAGCCAAAGAGCTGATGAGGGCTGCTGCAGCATGCTAAATAGCTGATTGGCAATTACCAACAGCTGATCTCCCCGGGGAGGGGGGGGTGGGTGTGCTAAGCAGCCTCTTCCTCCTCCCCGCTCCGAGCCTCCAGCGGGGGACGAGCAGCCTTAGCAGCCTTCCCAGACTGAGCTCAGGCATGATTAGGGTGTACCTGGGCACACCCGTTCGCATGCCTATGACTCATAACCATTCAAGTAGGCAGTAAGATCCTGTGAGGAGAGAGTGTATCACTGTTGGATCAGGCTGACAGTGCATCACACTGTCCAGCTTACTCAGTGCTATGGGAAGGGGGTCTGTGGCAAAGGACTGGCCCTAGAAGCAGTGATTTGTGAGGTCAGGACATTATGCTTCTGAGCTAGCCCTATGGTTTTCATAGATTCTAGGACTGGAAGGGACCTCGAGAGGTCATCGAGTCCAGTCCCCTGCCCACATGGCAGGACCAAATACTGTCTAGACCATCCCTGATAGACATTTATCTAACCTACTCTTAAATATCTCCAGAGATGGAGGTTCCACAACCTCCCTAGGCAATTTATTCCAGTGTTTAACCACCCTGACAGTCAGGAACTTTTTCCTAATGTCCAACCTAAACCTCTCTTGCTGCAGTTTAAGCCCATTGCTTCTTGTTCTATTCTTAGAGGCTAAGGTGAACAAGTTTTCTCCCTCCTCCTCATGACACCCTTTTAGATACTGAAAACTGCTATCATGTCCCCTCTCAGTCTTCTCTTTTCCAAACTAAACAAACCCAATTCTTTCAGCCTTCCTTCATAGATCATGTTCGCAAGACCTTTAATCATTCTTGTTGCTCTTCTCTGGACCCTCTCCAATTTCTCCACATCTTTCTTGAAATGCGGTGCCCAGAACTGGACACAATACTCCAGTTGAGGCCTAACCAGCGCAGAGTAGAGCGGAAGAATGACTTCTCGTGTCTTGCTCACAACACACCTGTTAATACATCCCAGAATCATGTTTGCTCTTTTTGCAACAGCATCACACTGTTGACTCATATTTAGCTTGTGGTCCACTATAACCCCTAGATCCCTTTCTGCCGTACTCCTTCCTAGACAGTCTCTTCCCATTCTGTATGTGTGAAACTGATTTTTCCTTCCTAAGTGGAGCACTTTGCATTTGTCTTTGTTAAACTTCATCCTGTTTAACTCAGACCATTTCTCCAATTTGTCCAGATCATTTTGAATTATGACCCTGTCCTCCAAAGCAGTTGCAATCCCTCCCAGTTTGGTATCATCTGCAAACTTAATGAGCGTACTTTCTATGCCAATATCTAAGTCGTTAATGAAGATATTGAACAGAGCCGGTCCCAAAACAGACCCCTGCGAAACCCCACTTGTTATGCCTTTCCAGCAGGATTGGGAACCATTAATAACAACTTTCTGAGTACAGTTATCCAGCTAGTTATGCACCCACCTTATGGTAGCCCCATCTAAATTGTATTTGCCTAGTTTATCGATAAGAATATCATGCGAGACCGTATCAAATGCCTTACTAAAGTCTAGGTATACCACATCCACAGCTTCTCCCTTATCCACAAGACTCATTATCCTATCAAAGAAAGCTAGCAGATTGGTTTGACACAATTTGTTCTTTACAAATCCATGCTGGCTATTCCCTATCACCTTACCACCTTCCAAGTGTTTGCAGATGATTTCCTTAATTACTTGCTTCATTATCTTCCCTGGCACAGAAGTTAAACTAACTGGTCTGTAGTTTCCTGGGTTGTTTTTATTTCCCTTTTTATAGATGGGCACTATATTTGCCCTTTTCCAGTCTTCTGGAATCTCTCCCGTCTCCCATGATTTTCCAAAGATAATAGCTAAAGGCTCAGATACCTCCTCTACTAGCTCCTTGAGTATTCTAGGATGCATTTCATCAGGCCCTGGTGACTTGCAGGCATCTAACTTTCCTAAATGATTTTTAACTTGTTCTTTTTTTATTTTATCTGCTAAACCTACCCCCTTCCCATTAGCATTCACTATGTTAGGCATTCCTTCAGACTTCTCGGTGAAGACCGAAACAAAGAAGTCATTAAGCATCTCTGCCATTTCCAAGTTTCCTGTTACTGTTTCTCCCTCTTCACTGAGCAGTGGGCCTACCCTGTCTTTGGTCTTCCTCTTGCTTCTAATTTATTGATAAAAAGTCTTCTTGTTTCCCTTTATTCCTGTAGCTAGTTTGAGCTCATTTTGTGCCTTTGCCTTTCTAATCTTGCCCCTGTATTCCTGTGTTGTTTGCCTATATTCATCCTTTGTAATCTGTCCTAGTTTCCATTTTTTATATGACTCCTTTTTATTTTTAGATCATGCAAGATCTCGTGGTTAAGCCAAGGTGGTCTTTTGCCACATTTTCTATCTTTCCTAACCAGCGGAATAGCTTGCTTTTGGGCCCTTAATAGTGTCCCTTTGAAAAACTGCCAACTCTCCTCAGTTGTTTTTCCCCTTAGTCTTGATTCCCATGGGACCTTACCTATCAGCTCTCTGAGCTTACCAAAATCCGCCTTCCTGAAATCCATTGTCTCTATTTTGCTGTACTCCCTTCTACCCTTCCTTAGAATTACAAACTCTATGATTTCATGATCACTTTCACCCAAGCTGCCTTCTAATTTCAAATTCTCAATGAGTTCCTCCCTATTTGTTAAAATCAAGTCTAGAACAGCTTCCCCCTAGTAGCTTTTTCAACCTTCTGAAATAAAAGGTTTGTCTGCAATGCAGTCCAAGAATTTGTTGGATAGTCTGAGCCCCGCTGTGTTATTTTCCCAACATATATTTGGATAGTTGAAGTCCCCCATCACCACCAAATCTTGGGCTTTGGATGATTTTGTTAGTTGTTTAAAAAAAGCCTCATCCACCTCTTCCACCTGGTTAAGTGGCCTGTAGTAGACTCCTAGCATGACATCACCCTTGTTTTTTACCCCTTTTAGCCTAACCCAGAGACTCTCAGTCGGTTAATGGACCAACTAAGGGACACCCAAAGACAGGGCACCATGCTCCTGGGCCAACCTAACATTCAGGTTCTGTTACTCGACAGTCCAGGAGAGACCATGCTGATCCCACAGCAAAATGCATTCTCGCTGTTAAAAGGGAGAGTTCTGAGGGCTTCACATCAAGCTCAGGGGGGAGGGATAGCTCAGTGGTTTGAGCATTGGCCTGCTAAACCCAGGGTTGTGAGTTTAATCCTTGAGGGGGCCATTTAGGGATTGGGGCAAAAAAAAAAAAAAAAGAACTGTCAGGAACAGTACTTGGTCCTGCTAGTGAAGGCAGGGACTGGACTTGAGGACCTTTCAAGGTCCCTTCCAGTTCTAGGAGATAGGTATATCTCCATATATTACCACAGTGCACTAACACCCCCTTCACACCAGGAGTCAGACATCTCCAGTGCCCGGATATCATAGGCCACAGCATGCACCACAACTACTGGCACCATAAGAACTGGTAGAAAAGAGAGAGAGGGGAGAGAATGTGGTGAGTCAGAGAAGACAGACGCATGACAAATGACTCTCGCTCCCCAAAGAGCATTGTTGGAATACAATCTTCCAGCAATGGGCACCAGTCTGGAGGGTCCCTAATCACATCAGACTAACCCAGTCTTGAGAAGGACTCAGGGCTGCAAGACAGGTCCCTATGGCTCATGTATTACGTCCCCATACACATTTCCTGCTTCAGCCCTCTACCGAGCTCCCCCCTTTTTGCCTGCTGCCCCATCACACTCCTCTCCCACACAATAGCTGGCAGCAAGATGGAATCTCCTATACAATTTAGCTCAGGAATGAAGGGGTTAGATACAGCTCTAGAGCCAGCCAGTTCTGATCCCAGCATAGCAAAAGCGTCTTAAAAAAAACACAACAGCCTCAGTGAGACAGACCCACTTACTGTCGATTTTCTCTTCCTTGCGTCCAGAGATCATCCAACTGCAACCGACATCGCAGATCCTAGTCACCGCTCCTTCAGACAAATGGGTACAAAGCAAAGCCACTGTTAAAACATAGAACAAATCAAACAAGCCAACACTGACAGTTCCAATTCCTTGTTTTAGTTTCACTTTTATTCTTATGTAGGGTGACCAGACAGGAAGTGTGAAAAGTCGGGACAGAGGGTGGGGGGTAATAGGAGCCTATATAAGAAAAAGACCCAAAAATCAGGACTGTCCCTATAAAATCGGGACATCTGGTCACCCTATTCTTATGGCTTGTTGTGGTGTTTAGATGCTGGATGTGATTATTAGAACTGGGAGCACTGGCTGTTGGGAGTCTGAAAGGACAGGAAACAGGAAGGGGGGGGAGGAGTGGAGGAGGCTGGAAGAGTTACAGAGTGTGCAGCTACAGCTTGGAGAAGAGACTTCCACTGTAAATAAAGTTCTGTTGAAGTTGTTAATACTTTGCTTGGTGGATACAACACTTGTCTAGAAACTTCAGAATATATTTTAAAAGAAGAGAAGGGGAGGGGGGCAGAAAAGGTTATGAGAAAAAGAAACTAAAGGAATGTAAGGAGCAGAAAGCCTTGGCAGGCCAGGTGAAGAGGGCTGAGGTAACAATAGGCTGAGCTAGCAGGACGACATTCCAGAGCTGCTTGGAAAATGGAAAATGGAGATCCAGAGCAGCAGAAACATTACGACACATCCTCCACACAGGATATGGTCAGGGGAAAGGAGAGTTCTCTGGTGGTTCTCAGATAGCCAGCTGGTCACATAGCATTTCCTCATCCTTCTATCCCATCTGCTAAATTTTAACCTCTTCACTGCCCTCACGTGAGGAGTCATTGTCATCTCTGTGTAACTGTCACCCACCCATAATCTGACAGTTTTACAAAGATGACAAATGTACTCTCAGGAGAGGCTTGGGCCCAGGCTATTTTACAAACTGCATTGCTTCCTACTCTGAGGCCCCACCCAAACTGCCACAGAAATACACATCTGCTGAGCTATTTTAATACAGTTCAGGGTAAGCCGGTTTAAACTAGGGTGACCAGATGATAACTGGAAAACATCGGGACCGCCACAGGGGGAGCGCCTTTTCAATTGTTACACTCACCTGTCTGGGTCTTCGGCGGCACTTCGGCGGAGGGTCCTTCAGTCGCTGACAGTCTTCGGCGGCATTTCGGCGGCGGGTAATAAACCTTGCCACCAAAGAAAGAAGTACCCTCCGCCGAAATGCCGCCGAAGATCGTCAGCGACTGAAGGACGCTCCGCCGAAGTGCCGCCGAAGACCCAGACAGGTGAGTGTAACAATTGAAAAGGCGCTCCCCCTGCGGTGGTCCCGATATTTTCCTAAGCAAAGCCTAAGCAAAAAGAAAAAAAAAAAACAAGCCCAAAACAAAATATTGGGACAAATGGCGTGCCGACCATACTTCGGTCGGGACGCGGGACAAACTGCTCGATATCAGGACAGTCCCGATTTTATCGGGACGTCTGATCGCCCTAGTTTAAACACAGTTTTGCCTGGCTATTGAAGACCAGGAACAACTACATTGCAAACACCATTTAAAAGATCTTTTTAGTCAAGATCCCCAGCTAGTCGTATTTAAACACACTTTTAATGGTTTTTGTCCAATCAACATTGACTATAAGCAAACTGGGCCAAAGTCATCCCTGATATAATTGCATTTTTCAGATTTAAAATTTTTATTAAGATGATGTTAAAAAAAATAGTGAACAGAGTTTGAGCATAGAAGTTTCTGGTTATCAGGGAATAACATACAGATTATCGAGGGTGCAAAGTTTGGTTTAAAATAAGGTGGCATGAGGAATACATAATCTGCAATATCCCCGATTGGGGGTAAAAGGTTGATGGGTCAAAGTACAGACATTGAGATATGAGGGTATGAAGTTCATAAAGTGGCTATGTTCGGATGTGGATTATAATGAGTGGATATGATGATGAGGATGGATTGACCCTCATTTGGTGAGATTTAATGTTCAGGGAGTTTATGGTTCCAGTTCATATGATCCAACGGAGGAGGTCACTTGGTCCCTTTCTTGTAGTGGGAGAACGATGTCACTCTGGCTCACAGCTCCTGGTACTGTCGGTGGCCGGTGATGTGCTCGATGTAGATGTCCCTGGACCATCGGATGGCGTCTGAGACCATGAGGCGCCGCATGAGACGTGCGTAGCGTCGACCGATCCCGCAGGTCCGCAGCACACGCTCGTTGCAGGGGTCCCAGGCACCCAGGGCTCCGACAATCAGGGCGTCCATCTGCACCTCATAGCCCTTCGCTGTCAGGGTGTCAGCCAGGGGGGCGTACTTTTCCAGCTTACGAGCTCGGGCTTCGCAAAATGCCAGGATCCTGTTCTCAAAGGAGACCGTGACGTCGACGAGGATGATCTTTTTCTGGGCCTCGTCGGTGACGACCACGTCAGGTCGTAGCTGGCTGTCAGTACCGGCGATGGTGCAGTTCACGGAGATCTCCCCCAGGCGTGGCGCGATGGCTTTCACCAGGCGGTTCTGGATGGCGTTGTGGCGCAGCTGCCAGGCTCTGGAGTGGGGTTTGCAGCTGCACAGGACGTGGGGCAGGGTCTCGTTGGGATAGCCGCACTTCCTGCAACGCTTGTCTCGGTTCCAATGGCGGACGGCTCCGTTGAGCGGGATGCAGTTGAGCCGGGCACAGTGGATAAACTGCCAGTCGGCGAAACAGGTGAAGCCGCCCCCGTCGAGGAAGTGGTTGCTGGCGTCCCACTTGCTGGTCAACTCAAAGGCTTTACCCTGGTCCAGTTTACGCTTCAGGGTTTCCACGTATAGCGAGCGGATGGCGGCCTTCAGAGTCCTCTCCAGCAAGCCCCTGGCCGTCGGGGTAACGACGGTGTTGTCGTCGGACCTGATCTGCGGCACCCGGATTCCCAGCTCCTGGCGCTCCTCACACCACTCCCAGCGGCAGCCGATGCGCTTCCCCAGGCGACACGTGGCATTGCGAGTGCGGGACCACAGTGAAGCGATATCGCGCCCGTCCCGTCCAAATTCCCCATCCAGGGAGCCGCTCAGGAAGGTGGCAATGTCGTGGTTCGAGGGGGCTCTGCTGATCCGCTTCTCTGTCGCATCACGCAGGGCATTCGCCGCAATGTTCCTCACCGTGGCGTCGGGACATGTCAGCAGGCGGAAGGCGTGGGTGATTACCGCGACGTCGCACAGGTCACCCATGCGGGGGACGTTGGCGCCGCCGTGCCTGTGGGCGATGTAGACCAGCTCGTTGCTGGCTCTCTGGGGAAGGAACAGCCACTAGAGCTGAATTTGGCACACAGGGCCAATTCTGCTCTCACACTAGATGTAAATCAGGAGTAACTCTGAGGTATACTAGCATCAGAGCTGGTCACACTAACAAGAAATCATGACAATTATTGTAATTTTGAGGGTGTTTCCACTTTGCGTGGTTCAAAATGGACCCCTTTTGGTTTTTTTAAACATTTTAAATCAAAAATGTTACAAATTGTGTTTATCAAAGACTGTTTTCAGTACATAAAAAGAATAACAATCTAGATCAGAGGTGGGCAAACTATGGCCCGTGGGACCCTTCTGCCCAGCCCCTGAGCTCCTGGCCCAGGAGGCTAGCCCCCAGGCCCTCCCCTCCTGTTCCCTCTCCCCCACAGCCTCAGCTCGCTCCACCGCCGTCACAATGCTCTGGGTGGCGGGGCTCCGAACTCCTGGGGGAGCGCCGCTGCAGAGCCCGGCCTGACCCGGTGCTCTGTGCTGCGAGGTGCGTGGCTGTAGCGCCACCAGCCACCGGTGCTCCAGGCAGCGCGGTAAGGGGGCTAGGAGCAGGGCGGTTAGATAGAGGGCAGGGGAGTTCGGGGTGGTGGTCAGGGGGCTGGGGTGTGGATAGGGGTTGGGGCGGTCAGAGGGCAGAGAACAGGGGGGTTGAATGGGGGCAGGAGTCTGGGGGAGCAGTCAGGAAGGAGGGGGGTGGTTGGATGAGGCACGGGGGGCAGTTGGGGTGGGGGTTCTGGGGGCGGTCAGGGGACAGGGAGCAGGGGGGGTGGATGGGGCAGGGGTCCCGGGGGGCCATCAGGGAACAGGCGGGGTTGGATGGGACAGGAGTCCTGTGGGTGGGCCGTCAGGAGGCAGATGGTGGGGGAGCGGGCCATGCCTCCCTCCCCTAACTGGCCCTCCATACAATTTCCAAAACCTGATGCAGCGCTCAGGCCAAAAAGTTTGCCCGCCCCGATCTAGATAATTATTTAAATTACAAATGTCACCAAAAATGAAAAAAATCAACAGTTCTTGAAAACAAAAAACAATCTCCAAACAGGTCATTTTTTAATAATGCTTTACATTGCAAGATATCAACTGGCACTAATTGGTACTAACCATGATCAGAATCAAGTCCCTGGGGCTTAAACCCCTGTTAGTGCAGCTGCCCTCTGAAAATTCCAACTGTATTCGACAACAGGTGCCAGACCTGTCTCTTCCCTCTCTGACTCCATTCAGCTGAAAGTGACAATCAGGGCCGGCTCCAGGCACCAGTCGAGCAAGCTCATGCTTGGGGCGGCAGATTCTAAGGGGCGGCCTTCCGTCCAATCCTAGGGTGGCACGGCCGCCCTTTTTTTTTTTGGTTCGTCGCTCCGGCCGCCCTGTAGGGGGCAGCGGCGTGGAGGAGGGGAGTGGGCTGCGTACTCCGTCTGCCCCAGCCAGTGCCGGGTCTGCAGCAAGCCTGGCAGCCCGCGTCCTTCCCTCCCCGTCGACCTTCAATTCACCTGCAGGCGGGAGCGGCGTGGAGCCCTCCCGGCAGGCAGCGCAGTACGAGGGGCCGAGTGGCGAGTACCCCGGCTGAAGGAAGCCCTGGCCGCCCCCCTTCTCTCTTTCCACCCCGCTCCCTCCCCCCCCCCCCCCGCTAGCTGGGGCGCTGGCTCTGCTGCCCGGGGCACGTCTGCAGCGCAGGGAGTCCCGCTAGCCAGCGCGGCTGGGGGAGGCAGCTGTGAGCTGCCAAGTAAGTGGCACCAAAAGTTTGCACCTGGCTACGGACGCCCTGAACGTGTTTTTTGTTTTTTTTTTTGCTTCGCCGCTCCGGCCGTCCTGCACATTTTTTTTTTTTTTTTTTTTTGCTTGGGGTGGCAAAAAAGCCAGAGCCGGCCCTGTTTACAATGGTTTCTCATGGGTGCGCACAGGTGGAACGGAGTTCAACACCTGTAGTATGAAGGGGTGGCCTACCTGTAGTTCTATCAGGGACCTACCACACTGTCTTGCAACAACTGTTAACCTTGACTGAGCCTTGTTTTCAACTCCAGCTGAGGGAGTATATATGGAGGGCATCAGGGATCCATGCTTGATGGCCAATTTAAACATGTCAGAATGTTTTTTAGTGTGGATACAGCTTAAGATGGTCTCTCCTCTGGGGCAGTTTCAAGGAGCCGGAGAGTATAACCTCTCAGCAAACACAAGAGACACACAGTGCTCCACAGCAACTATTAGTTCCCTAAAAACAATACAAGGATCAGAGGATAAAGTGTATGAGGAGAGGTGAGAGAAGAGAAATGCATGTAGACTAGAAAAGAAAGTTCAGCAGGAACAAGAGCTCTGTCTATAAATACCTTCAAGGGAACAATATAGATGAAGGAAGGGAATTACTCCAATTATCTGAAAGTAGTAAAGCAGAGAGCAACAGCCTAGAGCTAGAACCATAAAACCAAATTCAGGTTAGGCATTAAGAAAAATGTCTTTAGAGAGAAATAGGGCACTAGACACAGACTCCAAGAGAAGAGTGTTGAGACATCATCAGTGCAGAGAGCTAAGGGATTAGACAAGACACATGTACGGAGAAACAGTAGTCCACAGAGCACTGACTGGTGGTTCTCAGATAGCCAGCTGGTCACACAGCATTTGCTCATCCTTACATCCCATCTGCTAAATTTCATTTAAGCTAAAAATGCACAAAATACTTCCCTAGCAAGACTTTTCTATGTAAACAATTGCAGTAGTTGCCATGAGGATTGTATGTAAATACAAGGGGAGGTGATCTGTGAGATCATAAATGGGGGGACAGGTGTTCATCAAAATCCTCTCTCTATTAAAATGTGGTCCATACTATGAAAAAGTTTGAGAACCCTGCACTAGCGGGAATAAGGACAATGAGATTGCATGAATATCATATGTAAAAGGATCCCAAAGCACTTTATTAATCAAGCTGTACCAACTATCCATATAGTAGTCACTCCACCTGCTACTAAAACATAGCCCTCTCTGGGGTGAAACATGACAGCCATTTTAAGCCCACAGCAGTGAACAAGATGGAAAGCAGAGGGGAATTTAGCGAGATAAAATGTAATTACTCAAGTTGGAATTTGGCCACACACCAGAGTTAACTGGCCTATCCTTGTGAATATCATGGTTTCTTTAATGTCAGGGCCTTAATTTTAGGCCTCCTTGGAAAGCCAGGCATGACACAGGGAAACTTGTACAATACAGAGGATCAATACAGATTAACTAGGAGGTCTTTTCCATAAGCAACCGCCTCTAACCCCAGTTCTGCCAATCCCTCCTTTCTCTCATTCAACCAAGACCCATTGGAGAAAACTAAAGCCATGTCCACATTACCAGTGGATAACATGGTTTGTGGCTACATAACACAACTTTAAAGGCACATTGGTGCCCTGTTGCACTGTGGGAAAGAGGACTTTTACAAAGCTTTCAATTGTCTTTTAGCAGCAGGCAGGTATTCTCAGTGAAGTAGCCTGGATGCAATTTCATTCCCACACTCCAACCCAACAGAGCCAGTTTTCATTTTATTCATCCATTCTGCAAAGTTCCTCTTTCTTCTCCAGCTTCCGCTTTCAGGACCAACCCATTGCGTCACAGCTCAGCATGACAATGTCGCAACACAACATCACTGCACTAGCCCAAAAGAAATATTAGGACACTTTGATTGTTTGCAGGGCAATGTGAAAATCAAGGCAAAGCATACACAAATCGTGTCTGGGTAACGTGTTCCTACTAACCCATTTTTTAAAAGCAGTTTTGCTAATCCACAATGAAAGTGGAAAGACGCTCCCTGAATAGTGGTTTGAGAGTTGGAAGATTGGTGTTCTAGTCCTGGCTCTGCCACTGGCATGCTGTGTGACCTCGGGCAAGTTACTTAACCTCTCTACTCCAGTATCCTTATCTGTAAAATGGGGATGATCCTTCCCTAGCTACTTCACAGGGGCACTGTGAAAATTATGATTATTTATTTGTATAACCATAGTACCTATCAACCGCAGTCATGGACCAGGACCCCATTGTGCTAGGCACTGTACAGACACAGAACAAAAAGACAGTCCCTGCCCCAAAGAACTTACGATCTAAGATTAGTTAGTGTATGTAAAGCACACCGAACATGCAAAGGGTATACGTAAGTACTAAGTATTATCAGTTATTAAGGATTGACTGTCTCACAACACTTGGGATGACTAAAACATCCCCACCAGCCTGATAAATAACTTATACTTTTGTCTGGCTGGACAAATGAGGTGGTCAGTGGGAGATCTGCAGGGATGAAGAGGCATGTCTGCTGTGGCCTGTGCTTGCAGCTTAGCATCCGAGCCTGTGACCCAGCAAGTTCACCTACAATTTGCTCCATCTATGCACATAAACTCACCCTCAGGCTGCCTTTTCATCCATCCTGAGCTGCATCTACACCCACCTGATGACATTTAAAAAGAGAATCACTGTTACAAGAATTGGAATCTGGTAATGCAGAGCCAGGGAAAAAGCTACACTCCCAGGTTAACAATTAATCACACAGGGAATGAAGCCGCTGATTTGTAATCATTGCCTGGCTCTCAAATATAATAGCCGTGAATTCCTGTGACCACCGTCTGAGACGAGGCGCTTTGGGCTATTCCCAGTGCACTTGCTAAAATTCAAATCAGTTGCAGAGCAAGTCTCTTAGCTCTGTGAGCTCAGCCGCTTATCAGCAAGAGGAGTCAGTGGTGCTAGCCAGCAGCAGTCTGAATAACCTCCTCCCCACACCCCATCACTGTGCTGCTACTGAGCTGAGGTTTCATTTTCAAGTAACCCTAAGTAAGAACTGCATCATCTCTCCCCTGCCCCCCGCCAGGACTGTTCTCTGCTTCCATAACCCCAGGCTTGTAGCTACAGTAACTGAACGGACAAAGCAAAGAAAACCTTTGTATGGTAACACCAAGTCACTAAGGGCCAGTGCTGCAAGGTCCGGAGCGCCCTCCATTGTCAGGAATTGATGTCACCCTTCAGAGTAGGGGCTCCGCACCGCACAGGACCAGGTCCCAGGCTGTTTCCAAGGTTTCTGTGCAAGGCACCTAGAGAACATTAGCAGGGCCCCAAGTCAATTATTTGTTTTTTTCCCCCCATCTCTCGTCTCTCTCCAATCTTGGGCAGTAAAAAAAGAAAGCAAACTGGGTAACAGACTGCATGTTGTACCTCCTGCTCTCAGGGTTACCGAGAATCCCTGTCCTGCTCACTCTCTCACTTTAAAGGAAGGAGAAAACCCAATGAGCTCCCATCAATGTGGGAATTTTTTCCATTAGTAATTTCACATCAGTGCCTGCCCCCACTGTCTAACCTTCACCCCACACACACATAAAAAAACACTTATCCTCTCTAGAGCTTATGCTAGACATGCTGTTGCCCCGCAAATACCTGCACAGGTAGGGGAGTTCTCTTCCTTAATTCTACCTACTATAAGCTGCAACCTGCTCCTGTGCATGAAGCAGGGAACAGAGGAAGAGACTAAGGGCTTGTCTACACTGGCAATTTACAGCGCTGCAACTTTCTTACTCGGGGCGTGAAAAAACACCCCCCTGAGCGCAGCAAGTTTCAGCATTGTAATGTGCCAGTATAGACAGTGCACAAGTGCTGGGAGCCGCTCTCTCCCGGCGCTGTGCTGCGACTACACAAGCAGGGCCGGCTCTGGCTTTTTGGCCGCCCCAAGCAAAAAAAAAAAAAAAAAACCCGGGGGGGGCCAGACGGGGCGCAGGGGGACCGCCCCGGGGGGGGGGGTGGAGGGGGAGGGAGCGGGCGGGAGAAAGAGAGAAGGGGGCGCCAGGGCTACAGCAGGGGCGCTGCCACGCGGCCCCTCCCACTGCGCCGCCTCCTGCCGCCTGCCGCGAGGGCTCCGCTCTGGTCGGCGGGGAGGGAAGGAAGAGGACTGCCCTGCAGGGCGCTCTGGTTCTCTGCGCCGCCGCCCCCTACAGGGCGGCCGGAGCGGAACAAGAACAACAACAACAAAAAAAAGCGGCCGTGCCACCCTAGGATTGGGCAGAATGCCGCCTCCAACAATCTGCCGCCCCAAGCACCAGCTTGCTCAGCTGGTGCCTGGAGCCGGCCCTGTACACAAGGTATGTTAAACTGCTGCCACGGCAGCGCTTTAGCATTGCCAGTGTAGACTAGCCCTTAGGTCCAAACAATACTATAAAATGAACTATGTTGGTGGATGTTTCATCTTGTAGTGTAGATAGGACCTAACCCAACTCAGATCTGCCCCCCTTTCCTATGAAAACCTTGGCTAATCCTGCTCAAAACAGGAATAGATGACAGTAGTTAGGACCCCGGGCCCACACTAGTACTGGCAATAAAAATTCCTACCACTGATGAGAAAAATAGTCCAAGTAGACAAGACCAACTATGTTATGACAGTGTTTGGTTTCAGCTGCATAGGTGTAACCAGCCTATGTTATAACCAGTATGGCATAGTAGGCTGCATAGATGGGACTGAAGGCAACACCAGAACAACTGTGGCACAACCACGAAATAACTGGGTCTGCCAATAGGGCAGTAGCTATACTTTACACAGGAACTTCTCTCTTAACTGTGTTATCATCCTATATTTCCACAGCAAAAGCTACCTTAAACAGCTGGATGCAATTCCTCCTCAGAACTTATACCTGTTTTTGCCTGAAGTTTATAAGCTAGTTCTCCCACTCCTCTGTACTGTTTACCCTCTGGGAGAGAGAAAGGCTGGATGCTTGACACAGATAGTGATGCACTTCATCTGGCTTTGCTTGAAGGTGCAGGGAACTGGAGGAGAGAGATGTTTTTTGGTGTTAAAGAAAGACAGACGTTTGTTGCTGCTTTCCCTCCTTTCTTTTGTGAAGATTCACTGCTGGAAAGAAGCAATGAAAGGTGATGTGGAAAGTTAGTGTAGCCAGGGCAAGTTCATAAAGCAATTGCCTGTGCTACAGAAATAAACAGGTTTAAGTATAGTTTAAACAGGTTTGAAACACGGCTAGGGCTGGGGGCGGAGGTGGCAGGAAGCACAGTGTAGGGGGGGTAATAGGTACCTATATAAGAAAAAGCCCCAAAAATCAGGACTGTCCCTATAAAATCGGGACATCTGGTCACCCTAATTCAGACCTCACTCTTGGATGCTGAAGGGTGATGAGACAAGGAGTATCAAGTTACCAATGATTGCTGGAGTCTTTGGGATTCCTTGCTCAGGAAAGATGACTAACATCCACCAATAGCCTTGCTAGACTGTCCTTTTCTCCTTCACAGCATCAAGGTGAACATTTTTCAAGGTATATTGATAAGGGGCAGCAGGCAAGCTGGCTGGCCGACATAATAGGTTCAAAGACTTCAGACTAGGAATGTTCAGACTCTGCCCAAACGAGGGCCACATTGGAAACTTGCTAGTAACACGAGGGGAGTGGCTAATTTGCATAAAATAAATCAAGAGCAGCCCCAAGGCTACTTGGGTGAAGTTGGATCATAGCACGTTGGAACCTGCAGGCTCCTTGACCACACCAATGCCTGAAGGAAGAGCGCAGCTTTGGACAACACAGTAGAATTCCAATGAGTGCAATCTGGCCTGAAGGCATGTTTTAGCCACCCTAGCATTAGTTACCATTTATTTCACTGATGTAAACCCGTGATGGCTACACACAGTGATCGTAGGGAACAGGGATAAATCCCTGTGTACACTGAGCCAATCAGGTTCTCTGGCAATGTATCAATTGCTATGCCTGTTAATCACTGAAGCTCAAGGAAATACACTTAAAAGAAAACAACAAACCACTAAACACACTGAGCAGCCAGGACAAGCCTATCCTGTTGAAATTACATTGTAATTAAAACATAATAAAAACTGGCATTTATTGATGAGTTATATTAACCCTGTCTGAAACCATTTGAACAAATTAAGCCTCATAATGGTATTTTTCTTCACTGTTAAAAGCATTAAGACATGACATAGATCAATGATAATACCCACGTTGGCTCTTTGTAATTGGAAGAAGAAAGCTTTGCCGCTGGAAAGCTTCAATTGGCATGGCTTCAGCCAATAAGAAGGCACCTACAAGGGACCCTGCTGGCAAGCCCCAAAAGATAATGCCAGGGTACTTACATGGGCATATAAAGCATGCTCTCAAAAACACTGCCAGGAGCCCAGCTGTCCCACTCCAGGGGACATTTCCAGGGTATTTGCATGAGCAGATACCAATGTATGCCCCAGAAACCATTGCCAGGGCCCCTGCTGGCACATAGCAGTGGATGCTTCCAGGGGACTTGCACAGTCATATACTAGTGCCTGCCTCGAGTGCCAGTGCCCCCCTATACATATACCACAGATCCTACATGGGCACAGACGTGTCTCTGGGGGGGGGAGGTTTCTGCCAGGAAAATATACTAGTGAATGCCTCAATGGGCACTGCCAAGGCTGGGGCCTGTGTCCCAGGTGAATTGTTCTCTACTTGTTTTGCAACGGTTACAAACCTGTAAGGCAGAAAAACTGATAGACCCTGAGCTCCTTCCTTCCTTCTCCCAGCTGCTTCTGTCTCTCTCAAGCCACACAACAGCTGAGCAGATAAACAACTTGCCACCTGCTCCCACCTCCAACCCCGCCCCCTACATCCGATATGTCTCCACCTCCTCGTATAATGCTCTGTTCCTGTGTTTGTATTCTCTTCCCTTAAGGCACAGTTCCCTGCAGCAACACAGCAGCCACTGCTGCGTGCCCTCCTCTTTAGCTAAAGGAGGGGCACATTGTGAAGAAAGCAATAGAGCTGTCTGTGCCCATTGCAAACAAGCTGACACCTTGAAATAACAACTTAGCCGGCATCCAAACTAAGACAGACAGGAAATCCCACCCTCCGTCTTTGCAGTGCCACAGCATATTCAAATTCTGAACAGCCTGACCCTCCTCCCCTTCCGCCTGTGCAACTGGGCAGAGAAGGCAGGAGAAGATAAATAGTAAGCATGGAAGGAAGATCAAGGGAAAAGGAGGCAAGGCCTATGAAGCACAATAGGAAACTGGGTGGTACCTCAGTTTCCCTCTCTGTAGAATGGGGATAATAATGTTTAACTGACATTGTAAAGCACTTTGAGACCTTCAGATGAAAAGTCATGAAAAGTGGCAAGTATTAATTATTATTACTACCACAAAGGGCTCCTAAACATGAATTAAAATAATGGAATGAACCATCTTCAATGCCCAGCAGCTTCTTTCAGCTTCCTCCTTATTTCTGGGGCAGATAAATCATTCTGTTGTGTTGAGTGAAGTATATAAAATAATGAATGGTCCAGAGAAGGTAGACAAGGAACTTCTGTTCTCTTTGTCTCATACCACCAGAACAAGGGGACAGTCAATTAAATTAAAAGGTAGGAAACTGAAAAAAGGAAATACTTTTTCACACAATGTGTGATTACACTGTGGAATTCACTGCCCCAGGAAGTCATTGAGGCCAAGAACTTAAGATTTCAAACTGATTGAACAGATCCAGAGTGATCATGATGAATGACAACAAAAATGTGAAACCTCCTACTTCAGGGTTTGGGCCCATCACTGACTTCTAGAGATCAGGATGAGGCCCATGTGCGGGGCAGATGATCCCACATCTGCCTACTGCAGGGTTCTTACACCTTCTTCTGAAGCACCTGGTGCTGGACACTGCTGGAGACAAGATACTGAACTAGATGGACCTCAGGTCTGATCCAGCCTGGCAATTCGTGTGTGTGTGAAGCACCCACAGGAGTGCAATGGGGGATAGGTTTGGGCACATACAGTATGACTTGACATTTTGCCTAGGAACATAGGATCAGACCAATGATCCAATACCCTGTCACTGACAGTAACCAGGACCAGATTCTTCAGGCAAGATGTAAGATCTCACAGTAGACAGGAATAGGATTAACCTGGTCCCTGGGAAAATTACCCCATAACCCCAAATATCAGAGGTTGGATTTAGCCCTGACGTATGGGGCCTTACATTGTTCCCACAATTCTTGTGTATTTTGCAACATTTACTATTTTAACCCTTTTGAATCCAGCTAAACTCTTGGTCTCAATTAAATCTTGTGGCAGCAAGTTCCACTGGCTAAGTGTGAAAGAAAGTATTTCCTTTTATCAGTTCTGAACTTGCCACCTTTCAATGTCATTGAATGTCCTTCTGTTCTCATGCTATGAGACAGGGTGAATAGAACTTCCTGATCCATCTATTTTATACCACTAATATTTCTGTATGCTTTTATCAAACTAACTGAGGGGGGGAAATTGCTTAGGTCCAGTTTGACTCAAATGTGACTGTGGGGAAAATGGCCGTTTTATTGAACAATTCTGCTCCCTGTGTGTATTCAAAATGAGAATTATTTAATCTAGTGGTAAGAATAAGTTTTCATTGTTTTCTACCCTGCAGAGCAAGTACAGATATAGGAACGGAAGCAGTCTTCTAGTGTTGTTTCTGCATCTTCCACAGAATTGTTGGCCAAGCTTTAACTGCAGAGCGAATTCCATCCTCAGTTGTGCCTGTACAACCCTGCTGAAGACGATAAGGTTGCACAGATGAAAGCAAGTGAAGAACTTAGCTTGCAGGATCTTATATGCTAATGATGATGCATGAGGAGGAAAGAACCCGATGAACCCTCAGATCTCATACTGAGTTTGCAGGGCTGCAAAGTACAAAAATATTCTCTTTATAGTAAACTGAGGAAATTTGCCCTGGAACTACTGAGAGACAGACACAGAATCCTATGACGCCATTTTTACAGACACACTTTTCAGACTGAACAATACTTTAAAATGACAAATTAATCACCCAGAATTGTGGAAAGCAAAAGGAGCTTAGCTTTTATAACCCTGACATTTTCCAGACTGCCAGCCATATCCATGTGTAGGATGCCATGTGCGTATATACCCACAGTCTCCAAAGGGATAACTAACACAACACACAGTGGTTTTCAGATGTGACTGATGTTCTTCTAGTGGGTTTTGGCAAATGAAGTTGCAGGGTAGAGTCCAGTGCATCTATACATCTAATTAACATTACAGTAGCATCCAAAATGTGGTAGGTCCTTTACTACTTATAGAAAGAAACAACCCTTGCCCAGTCTACAAAGACAAAAAATAGGGGAAAGTGATATTATACATGCAGAGGTACTATTCCCAGTTGCCCCTCCACATAACCATCATTAGTTATTTTTGCAACTCTTCCCTGTTTACTAATGCGAATTTATTTTACCTATGCCTATTTACTGTTTATTTTGTCATGTCTCCTCCCCCACCCCATGTATAATGCAATAATTTCTGCCAAACAATGTACAGCATTAGCCACTTCTAAAATTATCACCTCCCCACCGGGTTGTCTCTCCTCAGTATGGGAGGATGGAAATGGCTCACCTATCAGCTCCGAAGAGATTTTTCCCTCCCCAGTTAGTGGTATTCCCTGAGCCCAGCTGATGAAAGACACAGATGTGTCTGCTGAGGAGCAGCTCTCGGTGCCTGCCTTGTTCCCCAGAGCCCTCTTCAGCCAGTTTGATGTCTAAGTGGAAGGGAAGAAAATAGGCTGACAGTAGGGTTACCACACAGACGATTTTCTGAATTGATGAGCTGCTTTTTCATAGATCTTATAGCTAGACAAATAGTGATCTTGTTGGATCTCACAAGCTAAGTAATGACCTAGGACAGGAGTGCTCTAGGGAAAGCCTTAGGAATGAGACAAAGAAAAAGCAAAGGAAAAACATCATCAGAGGAACTAAATACCAGCAACAAGAAGCAAGGGAAGTGCAGCCTGTAACAGTCAGAAGCAAAATGACTGCTGGTTTTGTCTCTAGTTTTGTATTTAAAGGGCCAGCATGCCAGGAAAGGCTACAAACTACAGACTTAAGAGATGGCTAGGCAGGCAGAGAAAAGGGAACTTGAATTCTCAACTTTTTGAGGATCAAGCCTCTGAGTGGAAAAACATACTAAGCAGGAGGCTGGTGTTAAAAATAGTTATAGCATTCTTTGGTTTTGTTCTGATAAATATGATAGTCTAATAAAATCCAGATCCCTTTTGGACATCCCTTGCTTCCCATGCTTAAAGTTCACTATCGTATCATCATACCAAGGGCTGTCAGAAGTGGTGTTGGTGAGTCAGGATATGTCTTCATTGCAAAGTTAACTCAAGTTACAATCTGAGTGTTGCCCCTAATTCAAGTCTTGGCCACATATAACCCTTACCTCAAGTGTGACGGCACTTTTGACTCAAGTTGGCTCGAGTCAAGGGGTACAGGCAAATGTGTGAGTTAGCACAACTCATCAGCTGCTATGGGTTCTGCAGAATACCCATATTCTGCTATGCAGAGGTATTCGAAACTGTGTCACTGAATGAAGAGGATCTTTTTCAAGCATCTTGGGCCTAGAATGATCGCTGAACACAGAGGGCTCACTTCACTCAAGTGCTTATAGTCCTCCAGGGCCGTCCCACAATTTCCCTGCCCTGTGTGCAGAGACAGGGCAGACAAGTTATCCCACAGTTTGCTGGGAAAGAATTCACAGAGCGGCTCATCTTACTGCAGTGAAAAGAACCATGAGATACATCCCTAGAAGTTTTAGAGCTACACAAAAGTGAGTGCAGTGCTAGCGTGGACACCGCAACGTAAATGTTATTTGGCAATGGGGCTGTTCTCACTTGAGCTAGGTTAACTCAAGAGGAGTAACTTGAATGTGATACTTCAAGTCAACTGCAGTGAAGACATACTCAGTAGGTGGCACTCTTTCCTCTGAGTGAGTGTGAAGCAATGTCCCTGCATGATGCTAGGCTGCTTGCTGCTGAAGGTGTGGTCTTTCAGAGGAAATTGTTTATGATCCAATAGCACTTTTTTTCCTAAAGTGGGAAGTATTGACTTCAGTGTCCTGAGTATATTCCAATTCTGGAAGAACTAGTAGAGAGGCAGTATGGTCTAGGAGAGAAGGCACTGGGTTAGGACTCAGGAGACCTGCGGTCTGTTCCTGGCTCTGCTACTGACCTATTGTGTGATCTTAGGCCAGTCACTTCACCCTCTTGTGTATCCGTTTTCCCACTCATTTTGTGTCTTGACTACTTAGGCTGTGAACTCTCTAGGGGTAAGGGCTGTCTTTTGTGTCTACAGCAGCCCATACAATGGGGCCCCAATCTCAGATAGAGCTCTTAGGTGCTACTGTAATACTACATCTAGCACTAACGGCAGTTATAGCAAATACGTGCATTTGTGGGGATGAGCTCCAGAAGGTGCCACCTTTAGCCATGCAGAGTGCTGCTTTGATGCAGACCTTCCATAGTGGCACTCTACCTTGATACAACAGGGAAAGGTGCATTTTGCTGTACAATGGATAAGCTCAGGGGAAATGTTGTGGAGAAATTATGTTGGATCCCATAAGCCTTGTTTTTCTACACACCAATTTGCCTTAAGCACTACAAATCCAGATATGGAAGGGAGGACATGGCCCAGACTTCCTGCATCCCCCTGGACTTCATGTTGAAGCCCTAAACTAAGGCAGATCTGGTAACTGAGAAGCCTCATCTCATTGTCCTTCCCCAGCTGAACTGTGCTGCTCCTACCAGAGGTTTTATTTGATGAAAAATGCTGGAAATAAAACCCACACTCTCTCTATTCCCTCTGCAAAAATCTCCCCACCTCCAGAACTGCAGGCTGCTTCTTTCAGCTCTTCTAATTAGCTAGGCAAGGCAGTGCTCATTAGCCCCACCTGAGTCACTCAGCTACTTGGAAAGAAGAGTATTAACCCCCAAATGGCCATGTGGCTCCCAAAAAATAGGTGACTAAGAGAACTACCCTCAGTTGCCTGTACTGTCAGTTAGGCACCCAGGCCCAGACCCTCAAAGGTTTTTGGCACCTCCCTCCCTTTGTGGATCTGGACCCAAGTGGCAACAGCATGACTAAAAGAGGTCCTTACTCCTACTGCAGTCTCAGACACTAAACAAAACCATGTCACCAGTTCTCTGAGGGACCCCACCATTCCCCCCTACTCCCTTTATAAAATCTTGGGTACATTTTCTCCAATGCTGATGCTTGGCAAGTAGGGAGAGGTTGGCACCCACAGAGTTAATGGGAACCAAAGCTCTTCTCGATACCCTCACACCAGAACTTCTCTCCCAATACACCCCAGCCTCTCTCAAGGGATTATTTGGATTGTAGTAGCCTCTCAGGGTCTCAATCTAGATCAGGGCCCCACTGTACTGGGTGCTGTACAAACAGATAAGAAGACACAATCTCTCCTCTAAGGAGCTTACAATTTATAAGTAAAGACAAAGACACACCAGGGTAGTATCAAAAAACAAGATAGAGTGGATATGGGATGGGTAAACAAGATCATGTGGCTCCTTGCATAGTTGAGTATATCACTAAAATTGTATATTTTAAAAATATTAATCTATAAGGAAATTGGGGCTGAAGCTTGGAAGGAGAATGACTGGGAAGGAGGAGACTGTCGAACAGGAGAGGTATGCAGGAGATGGAGAAAACTGATGGGAGCAGGAGCTGGAAGGGTGTTAGGAATATGGCTATTCAATCTTTCTCTGTGCCTGGCTACCAAGAAGTAGCACTGGCAGGAGAGAAACAACAGCCAATGGCACATCAGAAAAACAAAGACTGAGAGTTTCAAAAATTCAGTGAACCTGATAGTATCTGCAGGCTGGATGGAGGTTGGAAGTGCAGGCATATCCTGGACTCCTGACATACCACACCCATCCCCTGAACACAGCTAGTGAGTTGGGGGAGATACCTTTCATCCAAGTATCTGAGACCTTTTTATAGACCTCATTTAGGACAGAAGGGAGGCCATGGGGTCCTGGTTGGGACCTGGCCATTTGTGCCAACAGGCAAGTGTTATAGGACCAGGAATTATACTAAATATACCAAAAGCACCCCATTCACATCCTGCCCCTCCCTCCATTCATCCCCAAAAGCCAGGGCCACAGCAGAGTCAGGGAGCGCAATCCAGTTCACTAGGGCAAGATAAGTGAAAAATTGGTGATAATACTGCAGCAAAGTCCTTCCAGCCAGCAAATGACCGGAGATTCCAAAGAAGCCCCTCAAAGCAGCACTCAACCATTCCCATTGGCCATCCCTTCCGCTCTGGCGCTGATCCTAAAGGCTGTGATGAAAAGAGGGGAGGGTTGGCAAATTGAAAGCGACTGTCCTAACCTTACTTGGCAGCCTTCTAGCAGCAGCTGAAACGGTCCCCTCACAAACCTTGGCCTTTCCCACAGCATATAAGATGAAGAGTCACACACACCTTTGGGCATGTGGAGACATCTCTGTTCAGGTGTTTGGCATTTTCAATGCAACTTGCTAACCTGAAAGGTTAAACGGACACTGTCTAGTTAAGTATATTTGTACAACTTCAAATAAATCATAATAAAAAATAATCCAGGGTCACCTATGACTTTGCAGTTGCCACTTTATTGCACACCATAATCACACAGAACATTAAGGTGAGAGGAGGGATAGAATTCGGATCTTCTGTCTTATGGCACAGGCACCTGACACTTAAACTAAAGGGAAATCTCTATGGGCTGTTAGCAGTATAGAGATTACGACACATAGTTAAGCAGCTCTGATTCCATCCAGCAGGGAGCAGTGGCACATCAGGCAGTTAATTACAATTATTTGCATTTCTGTAGCACCTTTCATCCAAGTATCTCAGAGCATTTAACAAACATCAATTAATTAAGCCGCACAACTCCCTAACAATAGCTATGCATTATCTCCATTTTACAGCTAAGGAAACTGAGATATAAAGAACGAGGAGTACTTGTGGAACCTTAGGCTTGGTCTACACTAAACCCCCAAATCGAACTAAGGTACGCAACTTCAGCTACGTGAATAACGTAGCTGAAGTTCGAAGTACCTTAGTTCAAACTTACCTCGGTCCACACGCGGCAGGCAGGCTCCCCCGTCGACTCCGCGGTACTCCTCTCGTCTAGCTGGAGTACCGCAGTCGACGGCGAGCACTTCCTGGTTCGACTTATCGCGTCCAGACAAGACGTGATAAGTCGAACCTAGAACTTCGATTGCCAGCCGCCGAACTAGCGGCTGGGTGTAGACATACCCTTAGAGACTAACAAATTTATTTGGGCATAAGCTTTCGTGGGCTAAAACCCACTTCATCGGATGCATGCAGTGGAAAATA
>NW_020664541.1:648544-659449 GCF_002925995.2 Terrapene triunguis | reverse complement strand
CAGCCGTTTCGCGCGCTGCTGCTCCCCCTCCCTCCCAGGCTTGAGAGCCTGGGGGGAGGAGGCAGGGCTGGGGATTTGGGGAAGGGGCGGAGTTGAGGCGGGGCCGGGGAAGGGGGCGGCCAAAATTGTCTTTGCCTTGGGCGGCAAAAATCCTAGAGCCGGCCCTGCTTGTTCACCATTATGGCATCCAAGTATAGTGAAGCACAGCAGCAATCCAGAGATGTCCTTACTCCAAGGATGGCTCTATACCATTCAGGGATATCCCTGTGCTAGAGGAATTCCTTGGTGTGTAGATATGCTCTCTTTATAGCCCCTCTACACAGAAGGAGGGGTGTAAATGGGACATAGAGCAATAGTAAATTAAGCTCTGCATCTAGAACCAGTGCTGGCCCTGGCATAGCCCTTCTCTAAGGCCATAGAGAGCAAAGCATCCAAAGGTATTAATCACTTAGGGTTGTCTACACTACGAAATTAGGCCGATTTTATAGAAGTTGATTTTTAGAAATTGATTTTATACAGTCGATTGTGTATGTCCCCACTAAGCGCATTAAATTGGTGGAGTGCGTCCTCACTACCGTGGCTAGCATCGACTCACGGAGCAGTGCACTGTGGGTAGCTATCCCACAGTTCCCGCAGTCTCCGCTGCCCATTGGAATTCTGGGTTAAGCTCCCAATGCCTGATGGGACAAAAACATTGTCACTGGTGGTTTTGGGTACATGTCGTCAGTCTCCCCTCCCTCCGTGAAAGCAACTGCGGACAATCATTTTGTACCTTTTTTCCTGGGTTACCTGTGTAGACGCCATAGCATGGCAAGCATGGAGCCCGCTCAGCTCACTGCTGCTGATGCGAGCATTATAAACACCTCGCGCATTATACTGCAGTATGTGCAGAACCTGGCTAAGAGACGGCAGCATGAGGACGACTGTGAGGACATGGACACAGACGTTCCTGAAAGCACGGGATGTGGCAATTGGGACATCATGGTGGCAGTGGGGCTGTTTGATACAGTGGAACACCGATTCTGGGCCTGGCAAACAAGCACAGTCTGGTGAGACCGCATAGTGTTGCAGGTATGGGATGATTCCCAGTGGCTGCGAAACTTTCACATGCATAAGGCCACTTTCCTGGAACTCTGTGAGTTGCTTTCCCCCGCCCTGAAGCGCAGGAATACCAAAATAAGAGCTGCCCTGACAGCTGAGAAGCAAGTGGCGATAGCCCTATGGAAGCTTGCA
The DNA here is from genome assembly GCF_002925995.2 of Terrapene triunguis. Lineage (NCBI taxonomy): Eukaryota > Metazoa > Chordata > Testudines > Emydidae > Terrapene > Terrapene triunguis. The sequence continues at coordinate 658,216 of NW_020664541.1, read as the reverse complement.
ATGCCTGACTGCTACTGGTCAGTCGGGAATCAATTTGGAGTGGGCAAATCTACTGTGGGGACTGTTGTAATTCAAGTAGCCAATGCAATCACTTACGTTCTGCTATCAAGGGTAGTGACTCTGGGAAATGTGCAGGTCATAGTGGATGGCTTTGCTGCAATGGGTTTCCCTAACTGTGGTGGGGCGATAGACGGAATGCATATTCCTATCTTGGCACGGGACCACCTTGCCAACCAGTACATAAACCGCAAGGGGTACTTCACAATAGTGCTGCAAGCACTGGTGGATCACAAGGAACGTTTCACCGACATCAACGTGGGATGGCCAGGAAAGGTGCATGACGCTCACATCTTTAGGAACTCCAGGCTGTTTGAGCAGCTGCAAGAAGGGACTTACTTCCCAGACCAGAAAATTACTGTTGGGGATGTTGAAATGCCAATAGTTATCCTTGGAGACCCAGCCTACTCCTTGCTCCCCTGGCTCATGAAGCCGTACACAGGCAGCCTGGACAGTAGTAAGGAGCAGTTCAACTATAGGCTGAGCAAGTGCAGAATGGTGGTAGAATGTGCCTTTGGACGTTTAAAAGCTCGCTGGTGCTGTTTGCTGACTAGGTTAGACCTCAGCGCAACCAATATTCCCATTGTTATTACTGCTTGCTGTGTGCTCCATAATATCTGTGAGAGTAAGGGGGAGACGTTTATGGCGCAGTGGGAGGTTGAGGCAAATCGCCTGGCTGCCAATTTTGAACAGCCAGACACCAGGGCAATTAGAAGAGCACAGATAGGCATGCTGCGCATCAGAGAGGCTTTGAAAACCAGTTTCATGACTGGCCAGGCTACGGTGTGACAGTTGTGTGTGTTTCTCCTTGATGCAAACCCACCTCCTTTGTTGATTTTAATTCCCTGTAAGCCAACCATCCTCCCCCCTTCGATCACAGCTGGCAAAGGAAATAAAGTCACTATTGTTTTGAAACCATGCATTCTTTCTTTATTAATTAAAAAAAAAAAGGGAGATAACTGATAAGGTAGCCCGGGTGGGGTGGGGGAGGAGGGAAGGACATTGCTTATTGTAGCCACACTACAAATCAAAATTGTTTGAATGACAGCCTTCTGTTGCTTGGGCCATGCTCTGGAGTGGAGTGGCTGGGTGCCCAGAGCCTCTCCCCTCCCCATTCTTGGACGTCTGGGTGAGGAGGATATGGAACTTGGGAAGGAGGGCAGGTGGTTGTACAGTGGATGCAGCAGTGGTCTGTGCTCTTGTTGGCTTTCCTGCAGCTCCACCAGATGCCTGAGCATGTCCGTTTGCTCCCCCATTAGTCTCAGCATTGCATCCTGCCTCTTCTCATCGCACTCACTTCATGCTTTCCTGGACTCTGCCACTGAATGCCTCCATGCATTCAGCTGTGCCCTATCAGTGCGGGAAGACTGCATGAGCTCAGAAAACATGTCATCACGAGTGCGTTTTTTTGCCTTTTAATCTGTGATAACCTCAGGAACGGAGATGACAGGGGGAGCATAGAAACATTTGCACTTGCGGGGGATAAAAAGGGAGAGTAAAATTTAAGATGATACATTTCTGAGAACAAAAGGGAGACTCTTTCACAGTGAATCAAGCAATTCACAGCAGACAGCACATGTGCTTTAGGTACAAGGTCGCATTTTGCCTTTTATATTGAGCACCTGCCGGTATGGTGACACATCACACATGTGGCAACAGAATTCAGTTTCTAGGCAGCCATGGTAAGCCAAAGGGTACGCAGGTTTGGCTTCTAACACCTTCATAACATGTGGGAATATTTCAAACTGCAGCGCCCTCCTTTCCCATAGCAAGCAATGCCGGTTGGGTTTGCCATTTAAAAGGAGGGGCTGCAGTTGTTGGGTGGATGTGCAGCACACACCTCCCCCAACCCCTCCGCATGGCTATTTGGGATGATCCCTTCACCCCTCCCCCTGCCACGTGGCTATTCTCAGGGATGATCCCTTTTAGCCAAGCACAAACAGCCCAGCATGAACGGGGTCCTTTTACTGTTCCCTTACAAAAATTCCCCTATCTCAACCAGGTGACCATGAATGATATCACTCTCCTGAGGCTAACACAGAAAGATATAGACTGAATGTCGCTTGAATGCAACCAAAACCCAGGACCAGTTGCTGCCATGCTTTGTGCTGCAATGATTCCAGACTACTTGCTTCTGGCTTGGTGTGGTAAAGTGTCCTACCGTGGAGGACAAAATAAGGCAGCCCTCCCCAGAAACCTTCTGCAAAAGCTTTCAGAGTACCTCCAAGACAGCTTCATGGAGATGTCCCTGGAGGATTCCCACTCCATCCCCAGACACGTTAACAGACTTCTCCAGTAGCTGTACTGGCCGCGAATGCATCCCAAGTCTTCAGGGCAAATCAAACATTAAACACTATTGCTTTTAAACCCTGTACTCTAGTTACAAATGTGCACTCACCAGAGGTGCCTTCTCCACCTTCAGGGTCGGGGATCCCGCCATGGGAAGGTATTAGCTGAAAAGATCCTGGCTGCTGGGGAGAACGGATCACCACTTGCCTGCTGCGCATTCTCCTCCTCTTCCTCATCCACAAAATCCTCCTCTGTGTTGCGTGAGACTCCCCCAGGTGTTCATGGAGAGTGGTGGGGTAGTGGTAGAGTCCCCCCCTAGAATGCCATGCAGCTGATCATAGAAGCGGCATGTCTGGGGCTCTGACCCAGAGCGACCGTTTGCCTCCTTTGTCTTTTGGTAGGCTTGCCTGAGCTCCTTGACTTTCACGCGGCATTGCTGTGTGTCCCTGTTGTAGCCTCTGTCCATCATGCCCTGTGCGATTTTGGCATATATATTAGCATTTCTTCCTTTTGATCGGAGTTCTTCCTGCACGGATTCTTCTCCCCATACAGCAGTCAGATCCAGGTCTCCCGTTCGCTCCATGCTGGAGCTCGTTTGCGATTCTGGGGAGACTGCATGGTCACCTGTGCTGCTGAGCTCGCCACAGTGACCAAACGGGAAATGAAATTCAAAAGTTCCCAGGGCTTTTCCTGTGTACCTGGCTAGTGCATCGGAGTAGAAAGGGCTGTCCAGAGCAGTCACATTGGAGCACTCTGGGATAGCTCCCGGAGGCCAATAACGTCGATTTGCGTCTGCACTACCCCAAATTTGACCCAGCAAGGTCGATTTTAGCGCTACTCCCTTCGCCTGGGAGGAGTACAGAAGTCGATTGTAAGAGCCCTTTATGTCGACGGAACAGGGTTGCTTGTGTAGACGCATTCATTATAAAATCGACCCCACATGGCTAAATTCAACCTAACCCTGTAGTGTAGACCAGGGCTTAGACTAGTAAGTGCTTGGCAGGAAGTAGTGGGAAATGGAGAAAAGAGGGGCCAAAGTTAGAGGGCCTTGACAAGGAATCCCCAGCTCCTTCCAGCATCACTTCAGGGTTCCTGTCTCCTCAGCCTACCAGATCAAGGAACAGTGGATATAAAAATAAATGTATCTAGAACTGCGTGGACATGTCTCAGCAGATTATAATTATTTTAAAGGTGATCAGGTTTGTTTCTCTTCCCTGGTCTCTTCACTTTCCATCTGCAGCTACTGCTAGGATTATGGTGTTAATTTTATATTCCAGAGGACCCGGTACAGTGCCACTGCCAAATCTTCTATGAGCACTGCTCGATACTCTGGGGCCAATCCCATGGTTATGGTGAGCTGCACTTTGTCCCAAGAGGAGTCTCACTTTACTGCTATGTCCAGTTGCTGGAAAACGTCACATAATCACTTTCAAACACAAATCTTTCAGGCAATAGCAGAACAATTTGCTGCTACTGCTGTCACCGACTAGGCTGCAGCTCTCTACTTCATCATGTCCATGTTGGCTATTCTCTTCTCCCATCTAATTCCTTCAGGCATAGCCACATGGGCTGATAACAATACTTTTAATATATGCAATGCCTTTCATCCAAGAATCCTATAGCTCTCTCTGGGTATTGTAGTATTTCCCCTTCTCATATCAATTCAGCCAACTCTGGGATGGAGCACATGCAGTAGCACACAGGAACATCACACCTTTTTAGTAGAGAAAGGGAGGGATAACTCCCCCCACTGAAACTGCCTAGAAGTGTTTTAGACTAGCAGGATGTAATTGCTCAGGTTGCAATTTGGCCAGAAACCGGGGCTCACAAGCTTCTTCATGGGATTTTTAGCTACCACGAATGGTCAGGACCCAGATATTACATCTCACCTGAAAGACGGGACCTCCAGATGCACAGTGCACCCTAGCATTGTGCTGTTAGATTGACTCAGCACTGACTCAGAGAGAAGACTGCTGTCTATTGAATCACTTCCTGTCCTGTGGTACCTTGGGTTTTCCTGGGAGGCCTCCCATATTGACCCAGCCTATCTTATGAAAGCTAACAAGATAACAGCTAACCAAGCTTTTATACCATGCTCATCACTATGGTATCTGAGTGCGAGCTCAGGATGGCATGGTTAATGTGACAGAAAAGGACAAGCCCTAGCTTTGTTGTAAGGAGTGAGTGTGAGGTTAGGATTTTCTGTTTGTCTGACACTCGAGCTCTCTGATTTAAGTCTCTAAACCCCCTCAGGCTGAGCTGTGACTCACTGGCAGTGTTTGATCATATTTTCAGAGCAGGATTAATTTTGTTTTATTGCTTGTCCACATAACGGACTAGTATCATCTTCAAAGGGCCATTCCTCAGAGGAGAAGGAAGGAGACGTGCTCCATAATTTAGTGACCATTGCTTCTAAATTAAAAGGTTAATAGCTTGACAAATTCACATTTTAACCCTCTAGCCTGTCTCCCTCTCTAATTGCAATGCACAACATTTTTATTTGAATATAATGAAAGGTCACTAGAGAGATTTGTGTGTATGTCTATATCTATGTCTATATCATTAAAGCTTTACTTCTTCCTTGTGGGGCACATTCAGATTTATCCGACACCAGCATAGAGATGGAGCTACCCTGATAAATCAACGGAGTTTCTCTGGTTGTATGCTAGTGTAACTGAGATCAGGATCTGCAGCCCCTGTGCTGGAATGAAAGAGTTGACAAAGGAACAAGAAGGGGAAAGAGGGTAACTGGGAAAATCAGCTGGAGCTGCTGGGTGCTGAGCACTTTTGAAAATCAGGCTTCTTATTTAGGTGCCTAAATATGGACTTAGGAACCTAGCTTCAGGCCCTTACTTTTGAAAATCTTGGCCTAGCAGTCTGGAATAGTGGGGTGTAGGTCAGCCTTGGGGTGAATTAATTGGGAAGGCTGTAGTGGAAGTTAATGGCTTGAAATTATACTAGAAACAGAAGAGACATTATGTCATGTAACTCATCACCCTACCAATGCAGTGTTCTTCCCTATTGCATATTCACTAATGTTTTGTCAAGTAATTTAAAAATATCTCAGGCAATGGGGCATCTACCACATCCTTAGGGTGACTGGACTATTCCACAACTTAATAAGTTTTACTATCAGGATGCTTTTCCTGATAGCTTGAATTTAGCATAGAGGACTGCAGGTTAGGCTTGAAGTGCACTGACAGAGCTGCTTGGGGACCAAGAACTAGAACAACAGGTGATTCTCAGATCAGGATTGTGATGTATTGTCAGAGCTTAGTTTGTGAACTCACATTTCACCGTCCCACTCTATGCCTAGCTATAATGAGTACTTACAGCTCTCACATTTATAGTCCACCACACCCATTTACCTGCCTATTGTAATGAAATCTGATTGGGTTGGTAAGCAAGGGACTTAGCTTCAAGTTTCATGGTGAACCCGAAGTAAAAGCGAAAAACCTGCGGGAACAGATGGCATAGTCTTTCATCTACATACTGCCAGTTTATACCAGACTAGTGACCAAAATTGGTAACCATCCAATAACAGTTTTATGGCCTACGTACAATAAGTTTGGTGGTCTCAGTCCAGGCCGTGGTAGACAGAGATCACTCTTGAATGATATTTGCTGCAGAGAACTCAAGGATTACAATTAGGCATGCCTAGGGGTGGTCACTCCAAAACCAGGCAGAGGCACTTTGCTGGGCCAGCACAGAGGAAGTTTGCACTACTGTTGCCCATGTTGTACCTGTTCAAACTGAGGATTTCAATCTCCAGGGCTGTCAGAACCAGCACCTTTCACCAGCACTGGAAAAACAATAATAAAAAAAGTACCAGTTAAAACTCTAGCAAAAGCTCTGTGTGTGGGGGTGTGAGGTGGTGTCTGTACTGTGTAATATACTGAGGGGTCAAATTCCAGGAGTGACAGTCGGAGTACAGTGGATGAGGGCCTGAACAGTGATGCTCAGAACATGGTACTTGCGTGGAGCAGATGCCTAAAGTATGCAGCAGATGCCCTGAAAAAGTGCAGTGACTATCCTCATGCCTCCATGCTGACACATGCAAAATACAAGTCTACTTCCAAGCACCAGTAAACGTATGTTCAGGATGTTTGTCTTTGGCATGATGAGTGTCATCAGACCAAATAGTCTAGCTCCATGGAGCGCTGTCAGTCTTAGAGCTGCTTCATGAACAGGTATTTGAGAGGGTAGGGAAAAGGAGTGGAGAAAAGGCTCCCAGCACCCAGCCCGCAAGCTGCCAGCATTTTGGGTCTGATCCAATGCCACTGAAAGAAACTAATGAAAATGCCCATTGGGCTCCTGCATATTTTCAAGATTATCTTTACTAGGCTGGAAGAGTAGGGCTCAGACATCCTGTAATTCACTAGTTATAAGAAACTATTCTGGGAAGAGTCTGGAGATGACTAAATGGATTAGTCACCAGCCCTTTCCCTTTGTCACTGTACCAATTAAAATCTCTCTATGAATCAGGAAGCTGTAACATGCACATATGCTGCCCAGAACAACCTACACTCCATCCTCTCACACTAGCTTTATGTCCATAAAACCTTTAAAGGACTTTAATGGAGCTCATCCTGATTTAGGTTTTCCTATATTAGTTACACTGGTGGAAGCTGTTCAAACTGATTTCATTACACTGGTATCAAATCCTAATGTAGATGCATTTAAACCAGTTTAAATTGTGTTTACACTGGTTTATCTTAACTACATTTATTGAACTAAGCTGAACCAGTAGAAATGCTACTTAAACTGGCTTAAGGGCATCTATATTAGGGATTTAAATCAGCAACTAAATCATCTTTGTGACACACCAGGGCAAGGTGCCTTAGACCAATGTCATTGACAGGATAGTCAGCCCCCCTGTGTTTGATGCTTATGGAGAAACTGGATTAAGTGTCTCCATTTCACCTGGAATAATAATGATATTTAGCATTTAGATAGCACTTTACAATTTCAAAACAATGAATGAACATTCAGGTACTGCAGTGATTTGGGGGCATGGGATTTTATAGAATCATAGAATCACAGAATATCAGGGTTGGAAGGGACCTCAGGAGGTCATCTAGTCCAACCCCCTGCTCAAAGCAGGACCAATTCCCAACTAAATCATCCCAGCCAGGGCTTTGTCAAGCCTGACCTTAAAAACCTCTAAGGAAGGAGATTCCACCACCTCCCTAGGTAACCCATTCCAGTGCTTCACCACCCTTCTAGTGAAAAAGTCTTTCCTAGTATCCAACCTAAACCTCCCCCACTGCAACTTGAGACCATTACTCCTTATTCTGTCATCTGGTACCACTGAGAACAGTCTAGATCAGGGGTCTCAAACTCAAATGACCACGAGGGCCACATGAGGACTAGTGCATTGGCCCGAGGGCCGCATCACTGACACCTCTCCCCCCTCCACTGCCCCCAGCCCCGCCCCCACGCCACCCCGTCCATGAGGCCCTGCCCCCGCCCCGTCTCTTCTCCACCTCCTCCCCTGAGCATGCGGCTCCCTGCTCCTCCCTCCTGGAAAGTGCTAAGCACCACCAACAGTAATGCACCTCACTCAAAGGACAAAACACGCACTTAGTTAGATTTACTTCTGTTAAAGCCCCCCCACTGCACTGGGCTACACCACCACTCCACCCCTGCTCTGCCTCTTCCAGGGTGGCAGGTTTGTAGAAATTTTGGTGGTGCCCAGAACCTGCCCCCCCCAAACTCCACCCCCACCTGCCTAAGGCTCTGGGAGTTTAGGTGGGTGGGGGTCTGGGGTTCAGGCTCTGGGAGGGAGTTTGGGTGCTGGGTGCAGGCTCCGGGCTGGGGCAGGGGTGCACGCTCTGGGATGGAGTTTGGGGATAGGAGGGTGCAGGGGTGAGGGCTGTGGGGCTGGGGATGAGGGGTTTGGGGCATTGGAGAGGCTCGGGGCATTGGAGAGGCTCAGGACTAGGGCAGGGGAAGGGCAGCCTGCCCTGGCCCTAGTGGAGGGGGGCACTAGGACCCTGTGGCTGTAGGTGATGCTGGAAGCCGGCAGAGCAGAGCAGAGTCAGCATGAGCTGCAGGCTCCGGGGTGGTGAGGAGGCAGCAAGTGAGGCCGGGGGACACTCGGGGGAGGTGCGTGGGGGCGGCAGGCGGGGCCGGGGGAGAGACCCGGCCCCAAACATTGGAGAGCAGGGAGCTTAGCTGCCACATAAAATAACTGAGGGGGGCGGGGGTAAGGGGAGTTTGGCAATGACAGGAAGTAACTGGGGGGTGCGTGGGGAGCTTGCGCGTGTTTGGGACCCCTGGTCTAGATCCATCTTCTTTGGAACCCCCTTTCAGGTAGTTGAAAGCAGCTATCAAATCCCCCCTCTTTCTTCTCTTCTGCAGACTAAACAATCCCAGTTCCCTCAGCCTCTCCTCATAAGTCATGTGCTCCAGCCCCCTAATCATTTTTGTTGCCCTCCGCTGGACTCTTTCCAATTTTTCCACATCCTTCTTGTAGTGTGGGGCCAAAACTGGACACAGTACTCCAGATGAGGCCTCACCAATGTCGAATAGAGGGGAATGATCACGTCCCTCGATCTGCTGGCAATCCCCCTACTTATACAGCCCAAAATGCCGTTAGCCTTCTTGCCAACAAGGGCACACTGTTGACTCATATCCAGCTTCTCGTCCACTGTAACCCCTAGGTCCTTTTTTGTAGAACTGCTTCCTGGCGATTCGGTCCCTAGTCTGTAACAGTGCATGGGATTCTTCCGTCCTAAGTGCAGGACTCTGAACTTGTCTTTGTTGAACCTCATCAGGTTTCTTTTGGCCCAATCCTCTAATTTGTCTAGGTCCCTCTGTATCCTATCCCTACCCTCCAGCGTATCTACCACTCCTCCCAGTTTAGTGTCATCTGCAAACTTGCTGAGAGTGTAGTCCACCCTATCCTCCAGATCATTAATGAAGATATTGAACAAAACCGGCCCCAGGACCGACCCTTGGGACACTCTGCTTGATACCGGCTGCCAACTAGACATGGAGCCATTGATCACTACCCGTTGAGCCCGACGATCTAGCCAGCTTTCTATTCACCTTATAGTCCATTCATCCAGCCCATACTGCTTTAACTTGCTGGCAAGAATACTGTGGGAGACCGTATCAAAAGCTTTGCTAAAGTCAAGGAATAACACATCCACTGCTTTCCCCTCATCCACAGACCCAGTTATCGCCTCATAGAAGGCAATTAGGTTAGTCAGGCATGACTTGCCCTTGGTGCAGGGCCGGCTCTGGCTTTTTTGCCGGGGGGGGGCGGCCGGAGCCCCTGGGGGAGGGCGGCCAGGGCCGGCTCTGGCTTTTTTGCCGCCC
>NW_020664541.1:594320-648144 GCF_002925995.2 Terrapene triunguis | reverse complement strand
GAGCGCCGCGCCGCCCCCCTCCAGGTGCCGCCCCAAGCACCAGCTTGGGTGCTTGGTGCCTGGAGCCGGCCCTGCCTTGGTGAATCCATGCTGACTGTTCCTGATCACTTTCCTCTCCTGTAAGTGCTTCAGAATTGATTCCTTGATGACCTGCTCCATGATTTTTCCAGGAATTGAGGTGAAGTGTAGTTCCCCAGATCCTCCTTCTTCCCTTTTTTAAAGATGGGCACTACATTAGCCTTTTTCCAGTCATAGAATCACAGAATCATAGAATATCAGGGTTGGAAGGGACCTCAGGAGGTCATCTAGTCCAACCCCCTGCTCAAAGCAGGACCAATTCCCAACTAAATCATCCCAGCCAGGGCTTTGTCAAGCCGGGCCTTAAAAACCTCCAAGGAAGGAGATTCCACCACCTCCCTAAGTAACGCATTCCAGTCATCCGGGACCTCCCCCGATCGCCATGAGTTTTCAAAGATAATGTAACGGAGGAGGAGAAGGACCTCGGAGTCCTGGTTGATCGCAGGATGACTATGAGTCGGCAATGTGACGTGGCCGTGAAAAAACCTAATGCGGTCTTGGGATGCATTAGGCGAGGTATTTCTAGTAGGGATAAGGAGGTGCTGCTTCTGTTATACAAGGCACTGGTGAGACCTCATTTGGAGTATTGTGTGCAGTTCTGGTCTCCCATGTTTAAAAAGGATGAACTCAAACTGGAACGGGTACAGAGAAGGGCCACTAGGATGATCCGAGGAATGGAAAACCTGTCGTATGAAAGGAGACTCGAGGAGCTTGGTTTGTTTACCCTAACCAAAAGAAGGCTGAGAGGGGATATGATTGCTCTCTTTAAATATATCAGAGGGATAAATACCAGGGAGGGAGAGGAATTATTTCAGCTCAGCACTAATGTGGACACGAGAACAAATGGATATAAACTGGCCGTCGGGAAGTTTAGGCTTGAAATTAGACGACGGTTTCTAACCGTCAGAGGGGTGAAGTTCTGGAACAGCCTTCCGAGGGAAACGGTGGGGGCAAGAGACCTCTCTGGCTTTAAGATTAAGCTTGATAAGTTTATGGAGGGGATGGTTTGATGGGATAACGTGATTTTAGTCAATAGGTCAATAACGTGCCATCGCAGGTAATTAGTATCAATGGTCAATGCGGGACTGGCTGGAGAACCTTGTCCACATGCTCGGGGTTCTGCTAATCGCCATATTTGGGGTCGGGAAGGAATTTTCCTCCAGGGTAGATTGGCAAAGGCCCTGGAGGTTTTTCGCCTTCCTCTGCAGCATTGGGCAGGGGTCGCTTGCTGGAGGATTCTCTGCGACTTGAAGTCTTTAAATCATTATTTGGGGACTTCAACAGCTGAGTCAAGGGAGAGAATTATTCCAGGAGTGGGTGGGTCAGCTTTTGTGGCCTGCATCATGTGGGAGGTCAGACTAGATGATCATAATGGTCCCTTCTGACCTTAAAGTCTATGAGTCTATGGGTACGTCTACACTTACCGGAGGGTCCGGCGGCAGGCAATCGATGTTCTGGGATCGATCCCGGAAGTGCTCGCCGTCGACGCTGGTACTCCAGCTCGGCGAGAGGAGTACGCGGCATCGACGGGGGAGCCTTCCTGCCGCGTCTGGACCCGCGGTAAGTTCGGACTAAGGTACTTGGAATTCAGCTACGTTATTAACGTAGCTGAATTTGCGTACCTTAGTCCGAAGTGGGGGGGTAGTGTAGACCAGGCCTATGAGTCTATGGCTCTGCAATCACATCCGCCAACTCCTTTAGCACCCTCGGATGCAGCTATACCACCTGGCTAGATACCAGCATTAGCTAATTAGGCCTCACAACTTCCCTGAGGTAGTTAAGACTATTCCATTTCACTGATGGGGAAACAGGCATAGAGAATTGACTTCCTCAAGGGCAGACAGTGATTCAGTGCCAGAGCTGGGATTAGAACTCAGGGATGCTTGATTATCGGCTGGATGCTCATTCCCCTATACTGTACTGTCTGGTTTCCAGACTACACACCAGTCAGATCTAGTGTTCCATTTCTAAGGACATAGCGACACTGCACATGCATTCGTATTTGCACCATCTGTAGAGATATCTGAGCTAGCTTCGGTCTATCCAGCTGGAGTACTGATCGCAGTGAAGGCATAGCAGGATGGGCCCGCTATCTGGGTAATTACCCAGGGATCCAGGTGGGCTTGCATAGCCTCTGCTTCTTTATGCAGGATTTAAAAAGAGACTACTCTGAAATTCTACTTAGGCTGCTGTGCTGGAGGTGGATCCTACATTTCTTTAGCCAAATTCAGCAATGACAAACATGGGTATAAGTAAAGTAAAAAATGCATGTTGGTAAAGTAGTTTAACTTGCACTAATTTGGCACTCAGCAGTTGTAAGTAAGGAAGTAGTGGAGCAGGAAAAACAACTACCAGGTGGGTGTCAAATGAAGTGTGGGGGGGAAAGGATCTGTTTGATCTTACACCTTCCTAGTAATTGCTTTTCCAGCCCTCTCAGTGTGCAAATTTGCACACCCACTAGCTGTCAAATCAATGGATGTCACACTGCTTTATTAATTACACCCAACATAACTTACTCCACCATTTACATCAACATTGAATCTGGCCCTGAGTCTTCCATGGAGGTCACATCTGCTTACACCAGGTTTGAATGTGAACCCTATTGTCCAGGGCAGAAAGTTGCAGTGCAAAACTTCCAGTAGCCTCTGTTTGATCAGTGGTCTGGGGTAACCCAAGATCCCTCTCACATTGTGTCTTGGAAATCATGGAGGGGTTGTTAGAACAAAGGGAGTTCTAAGAGGAGCTTATATGCAGTTGGGAATTAAGGTATCAGAGTAGTCCTGTCCAAGGGAGTGTTATAATTGAGAACCTAATAGGTTGTAATCAAAACATTGTTTTAACTCCCCCTATGGAAAATAGTATATCCCCCCGCCCCCTTAGATATTGACAGGGCATTGTTCTGTGCACAGAGTACTTCCATACTGAGACATGTCCTCTTCAATTCATTCTGGGGCTGTTCTCATTGCTTTGAATGTCTTGCCTCCGCAGCTCTTTACACCTTTACAGCAGAACAAACTGAAGTTCCAATAATGAACCCCATGACTCTTTCACTAGGTGTTCTGACATTGTCTAGGAACCAGCAGCAAAGCGGGTGGTACCCCGTTCCTCTGTATCAGTGCTATCTGTACCATTGCTACCCAATGGACTAGAAACAATTAAAGTCTCTGTTTATTTATGCTGTGCCAATGCTGCTTGTTGAATGACAGAGGACAGCAGAAGTGGTGACAACAGACCTGGAGAGACTTGAAAGCATTTGGATCTGCATGTCTTTCCACTCTGCTACTTGTCGAGGATTCCAAATCAGATTGCTAGCTCCCATCTTTTGTCAGTTGTTTGTGGCTATTCAAGCCAGCGTGTTTCTCACTTCTCTGACAGATCTACCTATCAGTGCTTAGCAGCCATGCTCCGCCTCAGCTGTGCCGATGGCTGACCACAAAAGAACAGATACACATTGGGATCATTTTAGTTCAGCTCTTTGATCTTGAAGAATTCTGAAAGATCCAGATTCCAGAGCTCAAAATCCATTGCCACAGATTTTTGTTATCCTGATGATTGCTCTCCAGGGGACAAAACATCAAGTTACAACCTGTGGTTTTCAGATTCAATGGATTAGGAGCAGAAAATCTGTTGAGACCTAAGGTTTAGATCTCCTAGCTTGATATGTACTTCAGCAGAGGAGCTATAGTGGACAGAAGACTTTACCATATCTATCCTAGCCACATTCCCACAGGGTAATTACTTTCTGACTGCCTAGGGCCTTGGCTACACTTGCAGATGTACAGCGCTGTGAGTTAAACCTGACTTTGTGCAGCTGAGTAGGGAAAGCGCTGCAGTCTGTCCACACTGACAGCTGCCCAGCGCACTGTCGTGGCCACATTTGCAGCAATTGCAGCGCTACTGGGAGCAGTGCATTATGGGCAGCTATCCCACAGAGCACCTTTTCCCATTCTGGCGCCGTGGGTTGTGGGAAGGGGGTGTGGGTGCGGGGCATTCTGGGTCCTGTCCCAACGCCCCGTGATGCATTGCTTCGCATCCCAGAAACCCCTTTGTTTCTGTTCACCTTTGGCGCCATCTTTCAACGGTTTCTGTGCAGCGCGATCTGTCTGCGGGAAATGGAGCCCAAACTGCTGAGGCGTATGCTGACTTATCTCGCCAGCACGTCACGTTTGGTTGTCGAACTATTCCTTAAGATCCAAAGTGACAGTGAGAGTGAGGAGTCCGACGATGCTATCGAGCCGCGTAACGCGTACGACACGAAATTGCTTGTGGCATTCACGGACATGCTCAGCACAGTGGAACGCCGCTTTTGGGCTCGGGAAACAAGCACTGAGTGGTGGGATCACATCGTCATGGACGTCTGGGATGACGAGCAGTGGCTGCAGAACTTTCGGATGAGAAAAGCCACTTTCATGGGACTGTGTGAGGAGCTTGCCCCCACCTTGCGGCGCAAGGACACGAGATTGAGAGCTGCCCTGCCAGTGGAGAAGCGGGTGGCTATTGCAATCTGGAAGCTGGCAACTCCAGACAGCTACCGGTCGGTCGCAAACCAGTTTGGAGTGGGAAAGTCGACCGTTGGAATCGTGTTGATGCAAGTTTGCAAGGCCATTAATCGCATCCTACTCAGAAGAACCGTGACTCTGGGTAACGTGCAGGAAATAGTGGATGGCTTTGCACAAATGGGGTTCCCTAACTGTGGAGGGGCAATAGATGGGACGCACATTCCTATTCTGGCACCACCCCACCTAGGATCCGAGTACGTTAATTGGAAGGGGTATTTCTCTATGGTTATCCAGGCGCTTGTGGATCACCGTGGGCGTTTCATTGACATTAACACAGGCTGGCCTGGAAAGGTGCATGACACAAGCATCTTTCGGAACACTTGGCTGTTCAGGAAGATGCAGGCCGGGACTTTTTTCCCAGAGTGGAAGATCACGGTAGGGGAAGTTGAAATGCCCATTGTGATCCTTGGAGATCCCGCTTACCCGTTAATGCCGTGGCTCATGAAACCCTACACAGGGAGCCTTGACAGCAGCAAGGAACGGTTCAACTACAGGCTGAGCTGGTGCCGAATGACTGTGGAGTGTGCCTTTGGCCATTTAAAGGGCCGCTGGCGATCTCTGTATGGGAAGCTGGACTTGGCCGAAAACAGCATCCCCGCGGTTATATCCGCGTGCAGTGCCCTCCATATTTGTGAAGGGAAGGGTGAAAGCTTCACTCAGGCATGGACCTCCGAGGTTCAACACCTGGAGGCTGAATTTGCACAGCCAGAGAGCAGGGCTATTACAGGGGCCCAGCGCGGGGCTGCAAGGATTAGGGATGCCTTGAGGGAGCAATTTGAGGCTGAAAAGAAGCAGTGACATCGGGTGCCCTGCACAGGAGTGAAGTGCAGTAGCTCCAATCTTTAGGAATCAGTGTCTGCTAAGCAGACAAGCAGACTTGCAGTGCATGTTTATTTCCTGGGCTAAGGAGTCTTTTACTTTATGCAATAATAAAGAATGTTTTCAAAGCCAAAGAATCAATTTATTGAAAAGAAAAAAAAATTATTTATTGAAAAGAAACAAGGAGGTGGAGTGGGGAACATTACAATCACAGATTCGCGTATGTGCTGTCTGGTGTGCTGTGCAGTGAGTGCTGCACTTCAGGACAGCTATACTGCATGGTGATGGGGGTTGAGTGCAGAGGGTAAGGATTGTGATTTTCAGGGCTGGGTGGTGAAGATACTGGTGTTGGAGGCAGCGGGTGGCGTGAAGAACACGGAAGTTGGGGAAAGTGGGTTGGAGGTGACAGTGGGGCACAACGGAAAGAGTTTTGGGACAAGGGCTGTGGGGGGAGTGGCGTTTGTGTTTGCGGTACTGCTCCTCTTTCTGCACGGCTACGAGCTCCTGGATAGCGTCTGCTTGGCGCTCCAGGATGCTTATGAGCTGATCCGTGCTTTGCTGCCGGTGCGCTGCGTTTTCCTGGCGGATCCTGCTTTCTCTCTCCCTCCAGTTCTGTGCTTTCTCATTCTCTTTAATAGATTGCCGCATCACTTCTTGCAGCATGTCTTCTTTGCTTTTTTGCGGTCTCTTCCTGAGTCTTTGCAGTCTCTGAGCAGGCGATAAGAGGGATGGCTGAGGTCTCAAGGTTGATGCTGCTGTATAGGCAAAATGCAACATTTAACAGAGGCAGCATTGTTTATACCAGACAGAGTAATGATTCCCCCCACACTTAAGGAGTAGAAAACACACAGGGTCTACACAATAGCGTAATTTTCCCGTCAGAGCACACATATCCCACGGGAGCCTCAAAATGGTGAGTAAGGGGGACTGATTGTTTCAGGGCTGCACTGTCCTCTGGGTTTCTGTGCCTTGGGGAGAGCCAACAGCTTCAGGGGGCACCTACACCGAACACTGTCCCAACATTTTCCACAGGAGTTCGTCCTGAACGATATCTCACTGCTGAGGGTGACCTGGGAAGCAAGGGAGGGTCTTCTACTGCAATGCGGCTTCCGCCCTGGCCCATATGCAGCTTGCCTGTGTGCAGCAATGGTCCCCCTGCCCCTCCCGGCACAGTAGCACGGACACGTTAGCCTGGCTGGGACAAGGACCACGGTGGCTCTCCCGATAAACCTGCGCAAACGCATTGCACACGTTCTGGATGAGACATTTGAGGAGATTACCGAGGCCGATTACCGCGATGTGATAAACCACATCAATGCACTATTCCGCATCTAGGTATGCATGCCTAACCCTCCTCTCCCAAAGAGCCCTCACCGAAAAAATTCCTTCCCGAAAAAAAAAAACGCTTAACGGGAACCTGCTCTTCTGTTTGTCCTCCACCAAGTACCGGCCGCTGCGACTGGCTACCTTCCTCCTGGCTCGAGAAGAGCTCCTGGCTGCATGGCTCCAGGGATTCCGGGGTGTGTCCATCCGGCCCACCACCATCACTCCCGTTTTCCTCCTCCTCCTCCCTCCCCCCCCCCACACCGGCTCTGAAGTGTCGATGGTGGTGCTCGGAGTGGAGGTGGGGTTAACCCCAAGTATCGCATCCAGCTCTTTGTAGAATCGGCAGGTTGTGGGGGGAGCACCCGAACGGCCATTTGCGTCGCGGGCTTTGCGGTAGGCACTCCGCAGCTCCTTCACTTTAATCCTGCACTGCAGGGCGTCCCGGTCATGGCCCCTTTCCATCATGTCCTTTGATACCTTCCCAAAGGTATCGTAATTTCTACGGCTGAAGCGCAGCTGGGACTGGACAGCTTCCTCCCCCCAAACACTGATGAGGTCCAGCAACTTGCCATTGCTCCATGCTGGGGCTCGCTTGGTGCGTGGAGGCATGGTCACCTGGAAAGATTCACTGATAGCACTCCACACCACGCCGGGCTGAGCAAACAGGAAGGGGATTTTTAAAATTCCCGGGGAATGTAAAGGGTGGGTCACATGGTTGGTTACCTGAGGCCAGGGCAGTAGAGTTTGAACTGATGACCAGAGTGGCTAGAACAGGCATTGTGGGATACTGCCGAATAATTCTGGAGGCCATTCCCAGCGCATTGGGCGGCCACACTGGCGCCGCAGTGCTGCAGCGGCAGCGCAATACTCGCTATTCCTCTCGGAGAGGTGGAGTACATGCAGCGCTGCAACCACAGAGATACAGCGCTGCAAATGCCTTGCCAGTGTGGACGGGGAGTGAGTTACAGCGCTGGGGGCGGCTTTACAGCGCTGTAACTCGCAAGTGTAGCCAAGGCCTAAAATGCCCCAATTAGTTTAAATTCGCTATGGTGTTCCTAACTTTCTCTCCTAAGGTGCAGGGATGTAAGTGCTGTTAAGCTTCTGCTATGTTTCATCCCAGAGGTGGCTGCAATTCAGTAGTAGGTGAAGTTATTCCTGAATACTGTGGTTTGTCTTGCAATGCATCAGCAACATTTTCAGCTACGTTCTAATTGCAAAATCTTAAATACTGTGACATCACGAGAAGCAGAAAGAGCACCGGTAGCCTTTCAAATGCTAGGTCAGACTTGCAGAAGCAACAGTCCCTCTCTTGTGATTGACAAATCATATTTTAACTTATAAACTGAGCAGATTGGATACAGAAATCCTGGAGGTAGAATAAATATGGAACTTCACTTTTGCAACTGCATTTTTAAAAGTGTAACAATTAGGGTATGTCTACATTTTAATTTTTAGTCATGTTTTAACATGTTGATGAACATGTGCTAACATGACTGCAAATTTTAGTGTGGATAGGGTACAAATGTTTGTTGCTAATCACATTGAACTCTAGGCTGCAGGACTGGTGTATGATCTCTTGCATCCTAGCGTTAAATACAACTAGGAACAAATGATTTGTGTCCTGTCCAAGCTAGAATTTGCAATCATACATATGTAAAAACATAGCTAAAGATTTAACCCTAGACTACCCATAGCATGCACCTCATTCAAGCAAGAGAAGGTGTGCCTCTGGTTGACTGCACCACAGCTACAAACTAAGGGCTTGTCTACACTACAGGTTATGTTGATACAACTTATGTTGCTCAGGGTGTGAATAAACCCCTGAGTGACGTAAGTTACACCGACCTAAGCGCTGGTGTGGACAGCACTATGTCGGTGGGAGAGCTTCTCTCGCCAGCATAGCTACCGCCTTGGTGGTTTTATTATGCCAACAGGAGAGCTCTCTCCCATCAGCATAGAGCATTTTCACCAGCCATTCAGCTGCACCCTGTAGTGCTTCTAGTATAGATTGGGTGACCAGATGTCCCGATATTTAATCCTTTGTCCCACATCCCGATCAATGTAAGATCGGGACGACATTTGTCCCAATATTCAGGTAAGGAGGCAAGCAGGAGGGAGGCGCTAGAGCACCCACGGGGAAAAATTGCAGCCAAGCTCCCCCCTCTTCGCCTCCTTCTCCCCTCCTCCCCCCAGCGCGTTGCGTCCCCGTTCCTCCCCCCCTCCAGCGCTTCCCGCCGCTTAGCGCTTTCCAGGAGGGAGGGAGGAGGAGCGGGTACGTGGCGCGCTCAGGGGAGGAGGCGGAGAAGAGGCAGAGCAGGGGCGGGGACTTGGGGGAAGGGGGTGGAATGGTGGCAGAGTGAGGGCGGTGCAGGGGCGGGAAGAGGTGGAGGGTGGGCGAGCACCCACCTGGCAGAGGGGATGTCGGCGCCATAGGGGTGAGTGGCGGGCGGGGGGGGGTGAAGAGGCGAGCGGCGGGTGGGCAAGCGAGCGGGCGGGGAGGCAAGCGGTGGGTGGGGGACTGAAGAGGGACGCAGTAAGTCAGCGGCAGGCCAGGGGATGAGGAAGGGCGTGGGGGGGAGCTGACCGGGGAGCGGGCGGGACCTGGGGCAGAGTGGGGGTGGAGCCTGGGAAGAGTCGGGGTGGACTGTGGGCAGGACTGATGGCACCCCAATGTGTCCCGATATTTTAGTGTGGTGATCTGGTCACCCTAAGTGTAGACTAGCCCTAAGTGTGCTGGGTGGGGATGTCAGACTTCTCCTCTCATGCTACTCCGACTTCCAACTCCTCCTCTTCCCCACTCCTTATTAGAGCAACACTCCATCAAGCCCTGTTCTCTTCTCTGCCTTCGTATAGTTATTATCTGTGCCCACCCAGCTCCTTCCTGCCCACCTTCTTTGACTCTAACATCCAGTTCTTCCTTTCACCACACTCTCCCACCCTTATCCTTGATGACCTCAACTTTCACACTGATTAACTGTCCAAACCTCTCATTTCACATCTTCCTGATTTCACCTCCTTGTTCCACCCTAAGACCTTCATTAACTCTCCTGCTCCCCAAAATAGCCACCAGCTTGACCTTGTCTTTACTAAACACTGCTCCCTCTCCTGGGACTCCAACCATCTCCTTCCACATCCTCCTCCTGTCATTGCCACCCTCTCTTCCACACAAGTTTTTTCTTCTTCGCCTTTAACTCACAGAACAGGATGTCTACAACTACTGCCTCATGTTCCTTTCCTTTAACTCTATGCTAGATCTTCTCTAACCACGCTTCAGCTCTCTTCAACTCCACTGAATTTGCTCTCCCCAGGATCTCCAACAACCTCTCCAAGCCTCTGCTCCAGTTTCATCATCTCCGCTGCTTTTGACACTGTCAGTCATATTCTCTCCTTCTTGAAATCTCCTCCTCTTGTGATATTCTCCTTGTTCTCCGCCTACATCACTGCTATTCTGCTGGAATCTTTCTTGGTGGATCTTCCTCCTCCCCACACCCACTCTCCATGAGTGTCCCAAGGGACTCTGTCCTTAGCTCCCTGTTCTGATCTCTTATGGACAGAGCATCCTTCCCAAATTAATTGGCAAAGCCACTACCCTCTCCTCACGACCACTTCTGCTGTGATGCCTCCAAGAAATCAGCCAACCAATTATTGTTTCTTCATGTAGGAGTCAGGTATAGCTGATTTAGTTTATTTCATATGGTTTGGAACTGTCAAGAAGACAAGTAGTATATAAGTCAGTGACTCACAAACTCTGTGACTGTGCTGGGCCTGCAGCCAGCTGACTGGTCAGGAGGTGGCCCATCAGACTATCTACTAAAATGTGGTCCACACGATAAGAGTCTGAAAACCTCAGATCTAACTTGTGTAACCACATTACCTTGTCATTAGCCTTATCTTCCCTCCCCCTCCCTTTTTTTGGTCTCACACACTAGTATCTTGTCCAAAATGAAATTATGAACACTTTGAGGCAGGGACTCTGTATCTATATGTTTGTACAGTACCTTGCACTATGAGGGCCTCATCCAGATTGGGGCTTATGGGCACATCCACAATACAAACAACAGCGAATACTTCAATAATGTCTGTCAGCTAAGAATCTCAAAGTGTTTTATGACTAAGCTTCAAAACACCCCTCTAAGAAAGGTCACTATCATTCTCATCACATTACAGATAAGGAAACTGAGGCACTGACAGATCAGATAACTTGACCAAGGTCACAAAGGAAGTCCATGGCGGATCCAGGAAATAGAACTCAGGCACCCGGTCTCCAAGTCCTGTGCGTTCAGCTACAAGATGTCCTGTGTTAAAGAAGGCTTTTGAACAGTACCATGTTCACCACCAAATCTATACGCTCAGGAGGCAGAAGAGAGGGAATGAGAAACTTGAGGACATATGGAATTGGTTGGGACATCTGAGACAGATCCCTAGAGAGTAAAAGCATCTTGGGATGTAGGAAGGTGACTAGATTGGAAGTATCTTCTATTTTATACATCAGTGAGTTAAATGAAGGAGTGTGCAGCAAAGGTGATGAGACTTGCTGACAATAAACTACTGAGGGAACTCAATACAAACCAGGGAGCAATAAAATTCAGAACTGTAGCTAGAGTAGTGAGCTGAAGTAATTCACACAGAGAATGTAAGGCAGTGGTTTGGGTGTTAAGAGTTCGACAAGTTATGGCTGTTTTGAATAAATTCGTTTTAATCTATGTTTAAAATATTGTTCTCCTTGATTTTTATGAAAAATTGGACCACTCTGAAGCCCCATGCTCCTGGGAATGAGCCCCTCATGAGAACAGGGCACTTCAGGTTTGGCTGGCCCTTCTGCAGTGCAAACAGTTCGAACACTCCAAAAATGGCAGACTGCAGGGATTTCTATCTAGATTTTTAAAAAAAATCTCTTCTCACATTTTGTTCAGCAGGGTTTAACCTAAAACCAGAAACCCTGAATGTAAAGGGAAGGAAGCAATAAAAATTAGAGACCCTTATTGATGATAGCACCACAGTAGTTAGAGATGGAACAGGCCTATTCAGTCACAATCCATCCTTGTCCAAGGGCAGGATACAGGCCCCTGACAGAAGACATATCTGACATTAAACTAATGCTGCATTTAATTTATGCCAAAGCAGGTTAAATATCTCAAGCCTTTCCAGGGGAAGTGGAAAATATTCCTCCCTTTCCCTCACCACCAGCCAATTGATTCCTTCATACAAGAGCTGGGACTTTTCAGTCCCTAAGTCACCTGGAAACATTTGTTTTAATATTGGCACTTGGAATTTGGCAGATTTCTTCAGGAAACAAGATCTGGAAACCCAGTGTTGATCTTGAACAAAGATGTGTGGATCTCCTTTGTTCCATCAACTCAGAGTTCCCTCTCAATACGGTTTTACATAGTACAAACAACTCAGCTGCTAGAGGATTTGGGGTGGGAAGGAAGAAAGAGTATGTAGAAAAAAGGTGTAGGGGGCGGTGGTATGTGGGAACAATAAACAGAAGTGTAGGGGGAGAAAGAGGACAAGGGGGAGAAAAAACACTGGGCAAGTGGGGCATTAGAGATGGCACAGAGAAACAACAAGCAGGAGAAGATGATTGAGCGCAGTAAGGAAGAGACATTGGGCATAGCATGCTTTGCTTGTGAGATTGGAACACTGAGTATTTGCAGGAAAACACAGATGAGGTGTGTGTGCATGTAGGGGGTAGACAAGGACAAAGAGGAACTGCCGTCTTTGCACTGTGCACAACAGCAGGAAAAAGGCAAATCAAATCTGTGAGAGCACAGGCGTTTGTGTTTAATATAACACATCTAAAAAAGTGATTCAAGAACAGCTTGAGAGTCTATCAGTACATAAACTGCTGTGGGCAGTTCCAGGCACCGTCATTTAAAAATAACATTATAGCAACAGAATGGGTTCACCATAAGTAACAGGGACGATAGAGGGAGCCAAATTAATCTAAAAAATTTAAGAGAAATTAGGACTGTAGCTCTTTTGAAAAGGAGAGATTAGGAGACTTCATTAAGATTCACAAAATTCTTAATGGGATAGAGAGCTGGGATGGTACAAAGCTGTTTGACCTAGTGTCAAGAACAAGGGGAGATGCGACAATAAGATAAGCCACAGCCGGACACTACAGGAATTCAAGAAGGAATGTCAGTACAGAGGGAAATGTACATACAAAATAAACTACTCTATGCAGCAACAGGATCAAGAAAGAGTTCTAAGAAGAAATCAGACCTAATTTAGAAGACAAATAATATTACAGGGTTCACAGAGGCCTTGTCACCCTGAAATTTCTCACATAAAGTTATTGTATTTTGCGCTGCTCTTGTGTGTTGTTAAAATGCTATTTGCTAGGCTGCAAGCTTGCAACCTCCTCTCTCTGCACTGACTATAGGATAGCTGGAGCTGGATTAATCCAGCACAGGCAGATACAATACACAAGAGAGCAGCAGCCTCCCTGCTCAGTACAGAGTCTTAGAGTCCTTGCTTATTGAAAAAGGCTGAAATGATCCTGCCGCTAACATTTTGGTCTCATGTAAATAATAGATTGCCTGTCAAAGGACAGTTTTTTTTAAAGTAACTCATGTACAGTTCTGGGGAGAATAGACACAAAGACTGTACTTAGAAAGGTAAATAATAAACTGAGAAACAGTATGTATCTAGGCAGGCATCTTGGCAAGGTAGGGAGCAAAAGAGTGCCTGGGAAATCTCTGCGGCGGGTGTGAAATTTACAACAAATGAGAATGAGGTCTGTGTCTGAGGAATGCCTGATGCTAGCTCTTGTAACACTGTAAAACATGTAACACCAGTTATCCACATCACTGCCCCATTTCAGTAGTGACATTCATAGTCCTTATCCACATAAATACATAGGAATTAGCATACCAGATCAGACCAGTGGTCCCTCTAATCCAGTATCCTCTCTGGACAGTTGCCACTACCTGATCCTTCAAAGGGAGGTGCAAGAAACCCTGGACAATTATAGAACACTCTGCATGAGGGACCTTCCTCCCTAATCCACAACCATTAGTTTAGTGGTTATTTTATGCCCTGAAGCCTAAGGGTTTACATCCTTTCTAAAATTTATTTTTATCCTGTCTAAAGAAGTAACCATAAATGTTCTCAATATCCATATAAATGTCTAATCCTTTTTGAAATCCTACTAATCTCTTTGCCTCAATGATACCTTATGGTAATGAATGCCATATGTTAATTATGCATGGTGTAAACTATTTCCTTTTGTCATTTTAAATTTGCTACCTTTCAGTTTCATTGGATGTTCCTTGATGATCTAGTATGAAAAAGGGTAAACAGGAGCTCACAGTTTGCCTTCTCTTCTAGACCATTCATTATTTTATATAGCTCTGCCACAGAGGTTTTCAAACTTTTTCAGCTGAACCCCCGCCCACAGTTACAATTTTGGTTGCATCCCCCCAACCCAGAGAAAAACAGACACATGTAAAAGTATGCTTGATAGCTTACATAAACCTAACAGAGACCTTAACGCAACTTTAATTAAATTGCCTACATCTGTAACTTTCAAATACACAGATACTTACTATTGGTACAGCCAAGGCTTCCTCAGCAATGGGCTTCTTCTACTTCGCAGCGAGGTTGCACCATTAGGGCAGGGCCAATACCTGCCCCTCTGCCCCTCCCCCATCAGGTTTTCAGGGTGGGGGAAGGAGCATGCGATGGTCTCTTGGGGTGTAGCCAGCACTAGGCATGGAGGTTGTCGGGAGTGGAAATCGGCACGGCCATGGCAAATGTTGACACTGACCCACAGGCTGGGTGGCCCACTGAGGTGAGTCAGAGGGTGGAGCTAGCACTCCTTCCCTGCCCCCATCATGCAGGATTGGCATGAGCTGCCTGGTGTTTCCGCTTGCCCCCGCAATGTTCCTCCATGGCCCCATACGGGGGGGCACACTCCATAGTTTGAAAATCTCTGCTCTACCATGTCCTCTTATTTGCCTCTTCTCTGAACTAAACAGCCTCTGTGTTCTCTAAGGTATTTCTGAGGCTTCACTTGGGCCAAATATGCAGTGGTATAGTGTACCAGCATGTCTCTCAAGCTGCCTTCTTTTTCTTCAATGTCTCAGCTTTCATTGTAAAACAAAGATTACATGTCTAGCTATTATGGTTGAAAAGAAAATTTTTAAAACTTGAACAGAATGCAAAATGACATGATGACATCTGCCTGAGTTTGCAGAGAGTCTCAAATAGAGGTGTGAACTGTCCTATTTATCTCAACTGCCAATGATGCTACCATTGACTGAATGATGCCACTAATCTCCCTCTCTCCTCCCTCCCCAAATCAAGGTGCTGAGCCCAGCAAGGTACTTAATCTGAGAGCTACCAAGAGGAAGCCAACCCTGAGGAATGCCACGGAGACCGTGGGTGTATTTAAACCCCACTGAAGGGGAGCAGAGCCAAACCTAAAGAGTCTACAGACATGTGTGGTCATATTTTGATCCCCTGCACAATCTACTGAGAGCATTATCTTATTTTGGTGTGAAGTAGGTGGGACTTGAAGGAATACCAATACCTTTCCCCTCAACCTCTCCATTTTGACCCCTAGGTATTTCTAATGCACCCTCCCACATTTAAACACGTTAGTCCATGCAAACATGAGGAGGTACATGTAGAGCGATAGTCACTTGCTCTCTGCTGCTATTTAAACAGCAGCTTTTGGTTAACACCATACGTAGGAGAGGAGAGATGGAAAGTTGGAACCCAAAGGTTCCATGACAGCCAGTGGCAGCAGTCCAGAAGAGGAGAGGAGATGGGAAGGGAAGGGGAGAAGGAGCAACCAGGTAAAGACAATACAGGAAGTGGCATGGTCAGGTAAGGCACATGGGGAGGACAAGGTCAGAGACAAGAAACTCAACAGAATAAAGGAAAAGGGGAGACAGTGAAATTTTAAAAATGACCAGAACCAGGTGGAAGTATGAAGGAGGAAAAGGGGGGGGGGGGAAGAGAAAGGGCCAGCCAAAGAGCTTTTATACACACAGTCATTGCACCAGTTCAACTAAAACTATGATGCTTAAACCCATGCAATTGTGTGTGTCAACACTACATGGCTTACATCTGTTGAGCTTGCCTCTGTAAACTGATGTAAGCCAGGCTTAAACTGATGTATTACATGCATCATCCCTTTAGTTAAGCTGGTGCAACTTCCATTTTTAACCTAGGTCTCAGGTAGCAATTATATCTAGGTCTTATATGGTGCTTTTCATCAGTAGGTCAAGATCATTATCTCCATTTTACAAAGGGGGAAACTGAGGTGCAGAGACGTGAAGTGACTTGCTCAAGCTCACCCAGTAGGCCAGTGGCAGAGAGAGAGCAAGCAAGCTCCTGGCTGTGGCTCATTGCACTGGGAAGGTGAGAAGAGTGAATTACCACCTGGCCTATCTTTTGCTTAATATTAAAATATATTAGAAAATGTTTCTTTTTCTCCAATGCATTAAGTCAGGCTTGTGTCTCAGATACTGCTGATGCACCCACGCACCAGCTTGAAGATCATTAGTTTAAATGGGGGGGGGGGGTTTACATTATTTACAGGGCAACATTAGTGAAGCAGAAGGATGATGCAATGTGGCATGAGGATTTAGGTGGCACGTCTAGGTTTACTAGAAGAGAACTATCATAGACTATCAGGGTTGGAAGGGACCTCAGGAGGTCATCTAGTCCAACCCCCTGCTCAAAGCAGGACCAATCCCCAGACAGATTTTTGCCCCAGATCCTTAAATGGCCCCCTCAAGGATTGAACTCACAACCCTGAGCTATACCTCCCCCCCCAGCCTGCCTGGCTGCAAAGAAAAGCCTGAAAACATGAACCCAAGTGCACCCTAAAAGCTCAAAACCCAAAAGGCAAAACAGAGACTCTCCCACCCCTTCACAGATTTGTTAAAGTAATGATTTCTTTTGAAGACTGATTCCTGATTTTTGAACACTTGGTATGAGCAATACTGACTAGTCCTCTCCTACATGATGCCCCTCTGACCTCCTCCCCCGCACCGGCACCGGCTGCATCACCCATGTGCTCTGCTACCTGCACCTTCCTAAATCACAGCTTAGCCTTCAGCACCCCTGGCTCCCCAGCCCAGAAACTCCAGCCGCCTGCTCCCCCGCGCCATTGGGCAGCCCCCCAGCCCAGGCCAGCTTCCAGAGCCCTCCCCCCGCAACTCCCCAGCCACTGCGAGCCCGCCCCAGTGAGCAGCGAGCCGCCACCCCGCAGGGCGCAGCACCACTGGGGGGGGGGTCCGAGTGCGCCCCGAGCACTGGTGCCTGCGCCTCTCGGCGGAGCCACGGCGGGCAGCGAGCCGGCTCCTGTTGTTGTGATGAGAGCCCGGCCCCGCCCCCTCCTCGTGCGCGGCCCCGCATCGCCGGCCCCTTTGCTCCCCAAGCCCCGCCCCCTCCCTGCCTCTAACTTGCTCGGCCGCCCCCAGCTTCGCCCCGTCTCCTCTCCCGGAGGGCCCCTCCCCTCTTTTGTCCACTCCCCAGACCACGCCCCTCCGGCCCCGCTATCTCCCAGTCCCCAGCCGCGCCCCACTCAGACCCCGCCCCTTTCCCAGGTGGCCCCACCCTCTCCCTCTAAGCACCACCCCATTCCATAGGCCACGCCCCTCCCCCCCTCCGAAGCCCCCTCCCCTCCCCCCGGCCCCATCTGTTTCCCCGGCGGTGCGATGGTTACATTGTATGGAGAGGGCAGCAGCGGCGGCGGCGCAAGGAGGAGGAGGATGGGTCCGCGCGGCGGCCGCCAGCAGCAGCTCCCCCCCGTGCAGCAGGGGCAGCAGCGCCACCGCCGGCCCTAGAGACCCCCGAGCCGAGGCGCCAGCCCGGAGCCCCATGCGCAGGCGAGGGGGCAGCGCGGGGCCGCCGCTGGTGCTGGGCTGCTGCTGCTGAGCGGAGCGCGGAGACGGAGCGGGAGATGTGCCCGGAGGAGGACGGAGGCTGCGGCGTGGTGGGGACCGGGGGGCCGGAGGGGCTGGGCGAGCTCCGCTCCTGGTGGGAAGTCCCGGCCATCGCTCACTTCTGCTCCCTCTTCCGCACCGCTTTCCGTCTGCCCGACTTCGAGATAGAGGTGAGCCGCGGAGGGGAGCGGGCCGGGGACCCGATGGTACCGCACCCCCTCCCCTTCCACAGGGCTGCCCCGGAGCAGGAACCCTGCCCGCGCCGCAGCCCCGTGTTCCCGGGCAGCTGCTCTGCCTTCCCCGCCTGGTCTCGGGGTTGAGAGGGAGCCGCTGCCCGAGGTCCTGGGGGGCTGGGCGGGGAACTCCCTCGCGGTCTCTCGCTGGCTGCTCTCGGGCTGCGTGGGGTGTTTAGGGAGCGGCCCCTCTGCCCTGGGGAAAGCCGCCGCCCCCTCCCCGCAGCCCGGGCTTGGTCCCTGCTCCGTGCCAGGGGGTTGAAGCCGGATCCTTGCTGGGCATCCCGTGCACATGGGGAAATTTGTTTGGCGAAGACTTTGCCCCAGGAGTGTCTGGCTGGAGCCGGTCCCTGCAGCCCCGGGAGACCGGCGATGCCAAGCCTGGATCCGGATCTGAACTGCCTCCAAGTCCCGGGGACGGGCCGGATCCCGCTTCGCTTCGGCCCGTTCTAGACAGACCTAGAGCCGCGTCTGCTCCCGGGCCGCCCAACCCGCACCCCGCGACAAACTTCGGGGCAGACTAGAGCCGGGAGCTGCCTGGGTGCCCACCTCCCCCAGGGGCTGCTGATTGATGCCAGGCATGTGGCTGCCTGCTCGCCATGAGCACAGACCCCTGCAGAGGGAGGCTGCTTCCCCTCCCCACACAGTCTAAGGCGAAAGATCCGGACTGTACCCTCCTAATCTCTCTCCTCCCACCCCCCTCCCCGGCCCTACCGCTGTGAGTGAGGCTGGTGTCCCCTCGGACGGCTGGCTTGGAGTTTGTTGTTGTGCCACCATTATCCCTGCGGGGACCGGGGAGGGGAGGGGAGCTTGGCTTCTCCCCGGCTGTGCGTGGAGGTGCCACTGCCCCAAGGCTTTGTGACAATTGAACTCAAGCCAGAAGGGTCTACGCTACAGAGGCTGGTTGTGTGTTAGTTATTCCCGTCTCACGCTTCCCCTACGGGCTTAGCTTATTGTGGGGAGAGGTGTTGTTTTGGAGGGTGTCGTGTTGAGACAACTCCAAATGTCGGCAAATCACCTTAAGGGTTTGGAACAAGTAATGGTGATGATGATTTTTGTCCATCAGTGCGTCTGAGTATAGCACTGCAAACTATCGAGTCAATTGCTACAGTCTTAGTTACAGAAAGAAAGAAAAAAATAATTCTCTGTTGTAGAAGCAAATTGCAATGCGAGTTCTGCTTTCCTTATCCCCCATTCTTAATGTTTTCTAGTAACGTTTTTTGGCTAGTTCTTTACCAGTATATTCATGGCTATTCTTACTTTTGTTTAAAAATTAAGTTTTAAGTTATTTTGATGTAGTCTTTAAATTGTTTGTTTGTTTGTTTTTGCCCAGTGTCCATAAACGTTTGAAATGCAGTACCACTTGCTGCCTTAATATTCTAAACTATAGATTAAGTGTGTGAATTTGTGTGTGTTTCAGAATTCATGAAATGTGGAGAATAACGAGATGAAAAGAAGGGAGGAATGAAGGGTGTACCCCAATAGATCTTCCAGGGCCTCTAGCTTTTACTCCCAAGATCATAAGCTGCTTAGACCAATGTGATTAAACCTGGGGTTTTCCATCTGTTTGTAACAGATGTAACAACTTTGGTGTTTCTCTGATGCTTTTTCAAACTTTAAAGTGTACATCAAAAGCAGAGGTTTTGCCAAGTAGCAAAGATGACTTCTGAGGGTTTTGTGGGAAGGATGCATGAGTAAAATATAGAGTAGATGGCTGGGGGAAGGGGGAGCTGCTTGGTGAAAAAGTGCAATGGTGCAATATGGTAGTGAGGAAAAATATTAAAGTGAATGGAAAGGGCATATTAAAGAAATTGAGAGAAACAGCTTGAGATCTCATAGGAAACCAAGATATTTAGGGTCAGCAACTACCCTCACATACTGATCTATCAAATAAATTATCATAACACTGGGATTTTATCATCTGGTTTTCTATTATAAAATATAGTGCTAGTGTTGGAAACTTGCACAGTGCTTTGCAGAATATAAAATGTGTTCCCTTCCCCAGTCACTGCCCAAAATGGTGGTTGTGATAGGAGGAGCTTGTCCTGCAGTGACCTACACTGACTAGTGTCACCCTTGGCTGTAGACATACAAGAAGACCATGGATGGGGTTGGAGTTAGGCAGAAATGAGCATAAGTTGAATACAGTTAGGTATGTTCTGTTGAAATGTTTTTGTGCAAGAAAGTATGCAGCATTAATTTTAAGTTGTGTTAGGCCTCTTCTGCTAAACGGGTAAGAGTCTTCCTGCCTGGACAGTTTTTTCTTTTTGGTGGGGTCGTCGTGGGGGATGTTGGATGTTTTAACTTAATGGTGGATGATGCCTGTTTTCATGATTTGAAATGTTGAGAAATCCTGTTGGGGTAGATGGATGCATTAGGGGAACATTTATGTTCATTGTGCAACTTCCAAATAATTTCTGAAGTGATCTGAATGGAGTGCCACAAGCACGTTGTCTCTCTGCAGTGCACTATTTTCTAAATTGAAATATATTTTCAGATATATATGTATGGTTGTGGGCAGTGTCTTGTAAATATTTTGTATTTTGGGTGGTAAATGCTGCAACGTTTGGCACAATAAGAAATTTTTTCTGTTTGCTTCTAAATGCTATCTTGGTAGCATATTGGCAGTAAACTGAGAGAACAGTAAGCTGGTGAGTGTTTTTTTAAGACAGTAATTGCCCCATGAATGTGAATTCGAAAGGCCCCTTTCCAGAGATGCTTAAGGTTCAACAGGATGTGTGAATTCTTAAAGGGCAAAACTCCTTGAGCAGGATGTGAATTTCTGAAGAGGGGGAATCCCGTATGCAGTGTGAAATCTTGAAAGGGGAGAAGGTCTCTCAGTGATGCAACTCCTTTGGAAAGGGAACTCCCCTCCCCCTCCTATTGATGCAAAACACTAAAAGGGTGGGGTGGGGAGGCTCTTTGGTCCAGCCTTGTGAAGTCTTCCAAGGAACCTAAATTTACAATGACAAAAAGCCAACTCACTAGCATTTCAGCTTAGCAGGCAATTGGCATCTGGCTTGCCTCACCAGTGAAGTGAATTTGAGCTCCACATCAGTTCCTAGAACTTGCTTAGGGTGGGGAAGCTAACATCACCTGGAAAGAAATTGGGAAGGAGTGTCTTATGTCTTCACTAAAAATGCTGCAGTGGCTGGACTGCATCTGCGACATTGTAGCGCTTCAGTGTAAACATCACTACAGGAACAGGAGGGGTTATCTGGTCACTGTAGTTAATCCACCTCCACAAGAGGCAGTAACCGTCTACACGGGGGGTTAGACCGGCTTAACATCTCTCAGGAGTGTGCTTGTTTCTAACCTTAGAAATATTATACATATCCAGTCTGGTTTTCCCTTGGTTTTGCTGAAGGACGTTATGGGGTGTGGAGGAGTGTCTCTGAGATGTATATTTTGGTCTCTCGCCTTAATTGAAGGGGCACTGGTGTGCACTTTTCCACAAAGAGATCCTTTCTTCCAAGTGGTCATAGGACACTAGTGTTTATAAACAGGTGTTATCAAAAAATAAACAAGCAAGCAATCTGATTAAGGGTTAGTCCACACTTAAAGTTTTATTGGCCTGCCTATGTCAGTGATGGGTATATTTTTTTGTTGACATGATCCTGTCACTAAAAGCCCTCGTGCAGATGCAGTTAGATGCAATATAAGGTTCTTTACATCGATATAGCTTAATTTGGTTTCCCAACCAGTATAAATTATACCAGTATAAACATCCTTTATAACTGTCTACACTAAGGGGAGATTTGCAGTTTAAAGTTTTCCTGCTTTGACTGTAGTGGCATAGTTAAAGTGTAGACAAGTCCTAATTCTGTGTTTTTATTTTTAAATCCCTTCCTTTCTTAATTGCTGGGTTTCAGTCTCTTGCAATGTTAGATTTCACTAGTTTTCCAGTCAGCATAAAGTTTCCTGGGTAGACAAAATCTGAATTTCTAACATTAAAGGTTTTTTTCCCTGATTTTTTTTAATGTCTTTATTCATCATAATAAAAAGTAAAATCAGACACAGGCAAATTTTTCCCCTTTGTATATCATCTTTAATTGGAGTACAGGGAAGGATGGGAGGAAGAGGTAGCCTTATTGTGTAGATTGCTTGATAATTCTTGGAAAGCTCTCTGTGATTTTGGTACAGTGATACATCTGAGCTCTTTTGTTTTTCTTTTTAAATGCAAACCTCTTGCCCTGTACTTACTGAACTGAAAAAAAGTGAAGCTTCCAGATGTGGGCTGCCATCAGCAGCTGTATGTGTCAGAAACCTGGGAAGCAGATGTTTTGTTTTCTTTTTCCTGGACCATTGCATGGTGAGAGGCTGGAGAAGGGGAGTGGGTTTATGAAGCTGGTTGGCTCAGATAAAGAAGTGCATCCATCAGGCCAGGCTCTGGGTATTGTTATGGGAAGGGCGGTGTTGAACACCAAGCCCCCATGCTGGCTTCAGCAGATGCAGTTGCCTGACAAGGCACAGGGCTCCTCTTTTCAAATCTACACGGCATCACACAGCAGTGGACTCAGGAGGGGTTCAGCTACAACCAGGTCAAAAGTTCAGTGGGGCATGAGCGAGTGCATATGTGTGCTTTGGAACATGTTTGGGGTCATGCAGAATTTTGCACACGCTTTTGTAAAATTAGGATACTATATACTGTTTTTGAGGAACAGTCTGTGAGCTAGCTGTTATGTACAAACTTGTATTCCCCTTTAAAAATCAAATTATTTTATTTTCTTGCTATTGTTAACATTGGCAGCACACTGAGAGTTTGCCCTCTTCCCCTCAAATATTAGTTTGGAGTGAGGGGGACTGACCACAAACCCCTATTGCAGAGGTTATCAACTTTCTTCCTAGGCTTTGTGTTGACATGCAGAAAAGGTGCTTTCTGCAATCATATTAGCTAACATGAATGAAGAAAGCAATTCTTTCCTCCCTGTCAAGATGTAGCCATAGTGTGGACCACATCCCAATACAGTGTGTCTCTTGAACATTTACCCTTCCCATTTGTAATTGCATCTAGAAGCATCCCTATGACAGCTACAGCAATTGTTTATGAATAAGATAATACTTGTGTTTAACATTTTCAGCTGTATGTTCATGTAGTTGAGAAACTGGAAATTGGCCAGAATCATGTCACCACTCAGCTGTTTTGGTTCCTTTAGCAAGTGCATGGGGGCCGTGAACTACAGTTTAAGAATCTGCATTGGTGGGTCAAAAGGGGGTGACTTTCAAGTATGTGCTTCAAAATAATCAAAATATTGTTAACTTAGTTGATTTGCAAAAGGGGAAAGCCACCTTGCATATGGGAAATATAAATCTTTTCCTGTGAGTTTTAAAGTTGCCTTTGGGCAAATTGCCTCTGTCCCTATGGCTTTAAGATGCTTCTCTCCTCCTGCCTCCCAATGTAGTTCATACACTGACTGTATTGTTACCTACTTCTCTCCCGCCCTCCTAAAGAAAATGCACTGCTGTTCTAACCTGGCTATATAAACTACCTTCTCTATCTAAACACTTATCTGTTCAATTTTCTGACCTGTTGCTCTTTATCTATTTCATGCTACTTCCATTGCCTCCCATTGTTTAAAACTACACCTGCTTTGCTACACTAAGATTTTATCACATATTAAAAATATACCTTTTTTTCCTAGTGAAGACAAAGCATCAGAGTCAGAATTTTGTGATCTCCATTGGCCTATCAAAGCACTACTCCTGAATTCACTTTTGTGGACAGGTCAACATTAAAATGATAGTTGCCCAGACAAGTACTTATTACCATGCCTTTAGGGTTCTCCTCATTTTCTGTAACCAGGGTCCTTTGTAATCCATGATGTTACAGCCACAGACTTTACTGTGATATCTTTCTTGCCCAGAATAGTGCTTTGGAACCTAAGGTTACATTTAAAATAAATAACTGCTAGATGTATGCCAAGGTTGTCGAGAATATCTTAAAAAAAAACCCCAAACAGAATATTAAACTAGTGCAGAGTTTATCTTCCTGACTCTGCCATCAGTATTAAATGATATCTCTGAAATGTTTGAATGGCCCCATTCATCTTTTTGGATTGTTTACTCTGAAACCTAAAGACAGCACATTAAATATCAACAGTTCACTGCTTAACATTTTAGCAGCATTTGTCTCATCTCAAACGGCCTCTCATGCCTTCTTGGGTATCAAAATCTCCAACTTTTCGGAACTTCTAGCTTCCCTGGCTATCAACTTCTGATGCAGTGAGTTGATGCAAAAAGTTAAGGCACATGGAAATTAAGCATCCTAAACATTTCTGTTCTGCTGAACCAAAGTATCCCTGAAACGTATAGTCTTGCTGCAGTTTAGGTCCAGCTTGCCATGAGTGTGTGTGTGTGGGGGGGGGGGGGGAGAGCTTTCATTGTACCCAGCAACATTTTCTTTTAATTGATTTGTATTGAGATAATTATGTAAATGATTCACTCCAATATTATAGTGTTAAAATCTCACCCCACTGCTGCTCTTCCTTTGGGTCACCACCTCATTATTATTATTTATTATTTGTATTACAGTAGCATCTAGAGAACATATTGAAGTTCTATTGTGCTAGACATTGGGCAGAAGGGAAGATGGTCCCTGCCTGGAAGAGTTTACAGCTTAAGGCAAATGCAACAAGTAGGTGTAACAATCACTCAGTATAAACTGGGCAGAAAACAGTAATAAGGGTGTACATATACAAAGACCAGCTATGTTTATAGCTAAATAAGTTGAGTTGGTTAAATATTTTAAATTAGATGTAAATAAATTAGAAGTTACTAGCCATTTGCCTGTCCGTTATCAGTATTTTTCTAGCAACAAAGGTTCAGATACAGCGCGTCCTCCCCTAAACCCAGAGCCTATGGGCAGCTCACCATCGAAGCCCAAATAGAGACAACGGTCTCTTACCTGGCGCCTGGGGTCGGTGTGGAAGCGGACCTCCGGTCCGGTGAGACGTCGTGTATCCCGGACGAGCCCCCAAATTGTCGTGGAAAAGGTCACCCACGCATCATTTTTGATCAAAGACTCAGCATGAGGCCCGTTTATTGATTACACACCAACGCGTTGGCGGTAGCACTTATCGGAACTGCTCTATCGAAACAAAACATACAGGAGTTTTTAAAGCTTAAAACCACAAACAAATTACACATACTTGAGTAATAATGACCTTATTTGGAATTAACACAGGTTAAGAGTTAGTCTTTTTGGTACTTCCCAGCACCCTTTTGCAACCTTGCCGTGTATGGATGTAATTGAGTTAAGGTCTCCTTGGTACTTTCCAGCATCTTGCTGCAACTTTGCCTATTATGGGGTGCTGTTACACAATGCCCCTCACAGGGTACAGTAACCCAATGGGGTAGTTACACAATAGGTATAGGGGAGGGCATGAGTTACATTTATAATTGCTTCATACTTATAGGTTACATTATTATTTTATACAAGCGGTTAGTGTATTTCAAAAGCATTAGGCACATATTGCAAATTATTCCTGTTTCAGGGGCTTTCCATCGCCTCCCCCCTCTGGCTCTCCTCCCCCCATCCCAACTTCTCCCTCACTTACAGTGGTTATGTCACAACTCTTAGCTTGGTTCAGGCTTTGGGCCTGCTAGCCATAAGGTGGGCGCAGATCAAGCAAGCAAAGGTCTAGACCATTAGGGCTAGCCTAATTTCCCCCCCACAGTATCCTAGGTTGAACAGGACCTTGACATCTTTTGAAAGTAGACTGCATGGTAGATTTACAGACTAGTTCAGGGAGCTTGTTCCATGCATGAGGGACATGGAGGTGCATCTGGGAGAAGCAAACAATTGCCGATAGAGGCTAGCATTGTTGGCTGTGGAGAGGAGGTTGCGTGCAGAGGGGCTAAGATACAGAACGAATATGTAGGCCAGGGGTCGGCAACCTTTCAGAAGTGGTGTGCCGAGTCTTCATTTATTCACTCTAATTTAAGGTTTCGCGTGCCAGTAATACATTTTAACGTTTTTAGAAGGTCTCTCTCTATAAGTCTATAAACTATTGTTGTATGTAAAGTAAACAAGTTTTTAAAAATGTTTAAGAAGCTTCATTTAAAATTAAATTAAAGTACAGATCTTATCAGTTTAGTGCAGTGGTTCTTAACCTGGGGTGCACGCACCCCCTGGGGCAGGGCCGGTGCAAGGATATTTTGCGCCCTAGGAGAAACTTCCACCTCCCCCCGCCCCTTGCACATCAGTTCATTGAGGGGCAAATCCCAATGAGCCTTTATTGACCCCAAGGGCCAGCCATGCCCAGGGGCTGCTCCCCAGACCAGATTCCCCCCTCCCTGCCCCCTGAACTCCCCTGGAGGGTGCACAGCGCCCCCGCGAGCCCTCCCCACCCCACCCCGATGGCCCCTGTCCCAAGTCCACTCACTGGCTTTGCCGGGCTTGGGCCGCTGCAGCAGCTCGGCAGGGAGAAGCTGCCTTCCGTAGGCACGGAGAGCCAGAGTGTGCTGCTTGCGGCGGCAGCGAGCCCCAGCCATGGAGGAGTTGGCGCGGTGCAGGGGGGCAGCAGCCCTGCAAAGGCGGCAGCGCCGCTAGCAGGGAGCAGCCATGCCTTCCCACCCCTCCTGCCCAGGCTACGGCCCGGCGCCCCCCCGGGGGGCTCCTGCAGGCTGCAGTGGATGCATGCGGGCGCTAGCCCCCATGCGCCCCCCGGCTCCTCCCTCTCCTAGGGTTACCATATTTCAACAATCAAAAGGGGGGGGGGGAGAGCCCCGCCCCCATCCACTCCCTCCCACTTCCCACCCCCGACTGCCTCCAACCCCCCCCCGCTCCTTGTCCCCTGACTGCCCCCTCCTGGGACCCCTGCCCCTAACTGCCCCTCAGAACCCCACCCCCTACCTGTTCCCTGATTGCCCCGACCCTTATCCACACCCCCACCCCCAGACAGATCCCCGGGACTCCCACGCCCCATCCAACCACTCCCCGCCCTCTGACAGGACCCCCAGAACTCCCGACTCTACCAACCCTCCCCCTGCTCCCTGACTGCCCCTCAAGACTCCCCTTACCATGCCCGTGCCGGTCAGATGCTGGCTCCACGTGGAGGCAAGACACGCTGCCGGGCTGCCTTGCGCACAGCCCCTCCCCCACAGAGTGCTGAGGCAGCAAGAGAGAGGAAGCTCCGGGAGGGGCAGCGGCGGCTCACACTCCTGGGGGCCGCAGAACCCAAGCGCAGTGAGGGAAGAGCCGGGAGGCATGCCTGCCGCCGGTCTGAGGTCCCGGCCACTGGCCCCGCTCAGCCTCCTGCCGGCCTGGGGTTCCGTTCACTCAGCCAGGTGCAGGGCTGGTGGCCGGAACCCTGGCTGGCAGCCGCGTGCCAGGCAAAATCGGCTTGCATGCTGCCTTTGGCACGCGTGCCATAGGTTGCTGACCCCTGATGTAGGCTGTGAATAAACTGTGAAGCACCTCAAAGATAAGACAAAGCGTTCAATTTATTCTGTGGAGAAATCCATAATCCATGTTTAATTATGATCTTTGGGCTGGTATATATAACTTTGGGACTACATGCAACTGTTGTTCCGCGGTGGAACTCTCGCTGACATCAGTGGTTTGCACAAATGTCAAGGGGGGGGGGGGAATATGATGTTTTTTGTAGGATCTAGGCTTTTAGTTATCAATCGTTTAGTCAGCACTTGATTTGCACATTCACTATAATAACTTAGTGGGGAAAATACGCTTTAAGGTCAGAGCAATTTCTGCTGTCTGTTTCTCATCCTTTCCCTGTTTCTCTTCTTCTCTCTTTGTGTCTTTTCTCTTTATATTTCCTCTACTGCACCAGTTCCCACCTTCTTGGACTTCACTTCCACCACCTGCCTTATTCTGTTTGCTAAATTATCAGAAGTGAAATAATTAACACTTAAAATGGCAGTGTGACACATCCTGGGGGTATCAAGGGTTGTGAGACTCCTCACTGTCACCTGCCCTTAGTGTGAGGAAGCCTTGTCTGTCCCTGCCATGGGTCAGCTCCACCGGCCATGGGCAACACAAGCACTCCCCACCAGGTCTTGCAGGCCCTGCTGTCACTCTACAGATTAGTGATTGGCACGCCCCAACCTTTGAGCTCTCTGAGCTTCTCCATGGAGTGTTCAGCCCTTGGTCCACTGGACGCTCACAGTATTCACAGATTCACTGCTTCTGAAGAAACAATGCACCCCAGCTTACCAGTTCTACCTCAGATCACCACTATGCTTAACACACAGCAATTGTGTTTGATTTCACTATAAATATATCTAAATTTATTTAACAAGACGTAGAGATTCAAGTAGTAAGTAGCAAGTTGAAATATTGGAAACAAGTGGTTACATATAAAATAAAATCATAACACACATTCTAAAGCCTAGTCTTAACTTACAAGATACTCTCATGTCTTATAAAGTATTGCTCACCCAAAATCCTTGCAGCGCTTTTCAGCCAGGGTTTCTGTGACCCTCCTTTCATGATCAAGCATGCTGTCCATTTGCCTCCTTGGTGAAGGATTCCATGTGTTTCCTCACACTCCAAGATACACCAGAACAATCCTTTATCTTTATTCCTAAACAGGGCACCCCCTACCTTGTTTCATCCTGTACATTTCCTTTCTTGTAGGTTTCGGGAAATGGAAGTTCAATTCTCAGTTATTGTTTCAAATGGTCTGCAGACTGGAACACATTTGG
Organism: Terrapene triunguis; assembly: GCF_002925995.2. Classification (NCBI taxonomy): domain Eukaryota; kingdom Metazoa; phylum Chordata; order Testudines; family Emydidae; genus Terrapene; species Terrapene triunguis. The sequence goes on along the minus strand of NW_020664541.1, from coordinate 619,557 downwards.
TTCACATTTTCACAACCATGGGAGCTAGAAACTTTTTTAAACAAATGCTTGAATTGTGCATAATCTGAATATACCATGCCAGTCATAAAAATACATCAAGCAGTCTAGGTGTTTGACACCTCTGGACTAAGACCTTGTTTTTTGATGCACTTGAAAAGGGAGGTACTTGAAGAAGGAAAGGGTGGGAGAGTCACATTATCAGAACAACAGGCCAGGAAGATTATTTTAGCATCGATGTTTTGAATGGACCCAAGGTGTATGTCAGAAAGACTAGAGAAAGAGGGTTGCAGTAGTCAAGATGGGAGATAATGAGGACCTCAGCAAGAACTTTAGTGGTGTGGACAGTGAGAAAATGGCAGATCTTATAAATGTTATGGAAGATGATATAGTAAGAATTGGACACAATCTGGATGTACAGGTCTAGAGAGAGGGAGGTGTTAGATGATGCCCAGGTCATGGATATGAGTGACAGGAAGGAGGATGTTCTCAGCAGTAACTAATATAGGGAGAGTGAAGGGGTTTGGGGAGGGAAAATGAGGAGTTCCATTTTGATCATGTGACAGTTAAATTGATGGCAAGACATCCGGGAGGAAATATCACAGAGGGAACCAGAGTTTCAGGATCAGATTGATGCAGGTCAGGAATTGAGGTAGAATTATGAGATGGTAGTTGAAGCTCTGTATACTAAGGTCGCGTAGGCTGTGGGTATCCTAGGGAATTTCAGAGGGAACATTACGATTGGTGGAAGCCCTAGTGTAGACAAGGCTTCGGATATTTTTACTACCTTGGTGCTTGAGCTGTATTCCTGGGCTCCCACAGGTGCACTGGTACAGCTATACTAGTGTTAGCCATGGCAGGAATTTTTTCTAAAATTCGTAAGTGTAGAAAAGACGCTACAGAGAGAGTGTGCTGGAGGAGTTGTGGAGCCGTGTGGGACGTTCTCAATAGATGGAGAGAGGAGGAAGAGAAGACACTGAAGGAACGCTCAGAAGTAGTAAGAACCAGAAGAGCACAGAGCCAGGAAAGCCAATGGGAGGGCAAGATTTCAAGAACGGTGAGGTGTAAAATCAAGAGGTTGAGGAGGATGAAGATGGAGATTTGAACTGTCTGGTTTGGTTTCCCTTTTACCCCTCTAATCCCATCTTACTCCTGTCATAGTTGCTTCTTTTTGCTGTCCAGGACACTCAATAGAATTTGCTATGGCTCCTCTTAATCTGCAAATCAGGGTCACTGTAAATCTGGGCTCAAGAGACTGAGGCCTGGTCAGCCTTGCTCCTGCCAATGTAAGTGCCCTAATACACCGACATAGTAACTCCACTTGTTCCACAAGAGGCATAGGGCTTAGGTCGGTGTAGTTAGGGGAATGCAGTGTCTGTTACTTACATGGCCGTTGGTTGTGGGAGCTGTGAAATTGACAAGAAACACTGGTTGGCTCCCTAGCGTGAACCCCATGGGGCTCAAAGCTCTGCCTGTCACCTTGAAGCAGGTGGGGGGGCTCCATCTAGAGCCCAGGTCCCCCCCGCTCCTGGCTCCCCACAGGCAGCGGGGAACCTGGAGTCTGGGTGGCTGCTGGGCTCCCGGTGAGGAGCTCCACCCAGAGCTGAGAGCCCGGGCTTTCAGCCCCCACACTACCCCTTTTAAGTCAGTGGAAGTGCTCCTGGTGAGGACGTGTGCCACTGACATAAAGAGGGTAGTGTGAACATGAAAAAACGCAGTAATTACTGCAGTGGCTGTGTGTCGACTTAACTTACGTAGACGTGCCCTGAGAATGGCTTTAAGGGGTTGTCTGCACATACAAGCTACACCAGTTTAACCTGAATCTGTTTAAAAGCCAAGTTCGGTTAAATCTCTGTGTATAACAGTTCAAACATGACATATCAGTTTGCTTGCACCTGTGAGGGTTTGTCTATACACAAGCTTGCACCAGCTTGCTTAAACCAGTTTGGTTAAATTGGTGCAAACCCATGTGATATATATTGGTTTAAAACTGATTATATTAATTAGTAAGCCAGGTTTTCAGTGGTTTGAGTGTGCACACAGTAGTTGGCACCTGTGTAACTACACCAGTTTAAAATAATAATAAAATAATACCATTAAAGTGGTGCAAAGTTATGTGTAGATCTCTGGGCTTTTTCTTTCCCCACATAGCAGTGTCTATTGCTGTGCCATTCTGCCCCTGGCATCTGTTAAGTGCCTGCATGATGGGTGAAGAATTAACCTTTATAATGTCTATGGATGCTTTCGGAGACTATTTGAAGAAAAACTTCCTCAATAAAAGGGCTGGAGGGAAATGATGACTGTCAAGGAGTTAAAAGTAACCAAATTAAAGGTTTATTGCTTTAAAGCTTATTGCAGATGTTTATGAAAATTAATTTTTCCCTTGTCACTATAAGCAATAGCATCTGCTGTGATTGTGAGAACAATGCAGCCTAGTGATTCCTCCTTCCTTACAGTAGCGAATTCTTTGAAACACAAGCTCTCTGCCTCAGAGAGTGTATCCTTTCAGCGGGCTTGTTCTTTTTAATGGGTGCCCATTCCTGGGGTCTCCATTGTTTCAGCAACAATAGCACTAGGGGCAGCTGATTTGGTTGACAGAAAATGTGTTAATTTAACAGATCTATTCCCTTTAGCAAGTCTCCTTTCTATTGTGTCCTCCTTTTCTCTTGGTTTCTTGGAAGGCTGTGTTAGCAGATTCTCTTAGGTGGGACATTCCTGTAATTAGAAGTGCTCTGCAGTCCTTTGTTTAAATAAACAGATAAAACACTTGATAAGGAAAATGGATTTTAGGGCATTTTGTTTGTTGCCAAAGTTGCTGGAACACAAATTTTCCATTTGGTTTCATGCTTGTTTTGCGCTTTTCTCCTTCGAAGATTGACTTAATTGAACTGGGCACAACACACAAACGACATCCAAGGACTTTACTTTGTGATTGTCACTGCAAACTGACCCTGAGTAGCTCCTTTTAAAGGCGGTTGTATTTCTTTATGAACGTTTTTTACTTTATAAACTCTTAGCTAAAATGCAGCTTTTCCACTGAAAATATAGCTGTGAAATATCAACAAGAATGGGAATGCTGAAGCTGGCTGGAGAGGTTGGTCCTGGTACATAAAATTAACACATTTGGTTTTAAAGGTTACTGCAGGGAGAGTTGAAATATGAGGGTGGTAATGTCTCTTAGACCTTATCTATTCTAGAAAAGAGCACCAGTTTAACTAGATCAATTAAAAAATCAATCCAGTTAATCAGTGCAAACCTCTGCTAGGCCTTGTCTACACTGGCAAGTTTCTGCGCAGTAAAGCAGCTTTCTGTGTTGTAACTCCTGGGGAGTACACACTGCCAAGCCACTTAGTGCGCAGAAACTGTGCAGTTGCAGCGCTGTAAAAAAACCACCCCGATGAGAGGGGTACATCTTTCTGCGCCAGGGCTACAACACCGCGGTGCCAGTGTAGACACCCTGGTTGATTACAGTGCTGCGATTGGCCTCCGGGAGGTGTCCCACAATGCCTGTTCTCTGCCCTCAGGTGATCAACCATGAGCCCCACCCCTTAAATTCCTTGGGAATTTTGAAAGTCCCATTCCTGTTTGCTTGGTGATGCGTGAAGTGGTCTGAGCGCATCTTTCCAGGTGACAATGTCTGCTCCACGCACCAGGCGATCCCCTGCTTGGAGCAATGCCGAGCTGCTGGACCTCACCAGCATTTGGGGAAAGGAGGCTGTCCAGTCCCAGCTGTGCTCCAGCCGTAGAAATTATGATACCTACGGACAGATTTCACGCTGCATGACAGAAAGGGGCCATGACCGGGACACACTGCAGTGCAGGGTCAAAGTGAAGGAGCTGTGGAACGCCTACCACAAGTCACGGGAGGCAAACCGCCGCTCCGGTGCTGTGCCATGAACTGCCGGTTCTACAAAGAGCTGGACGTAATACTCAGTGGTGACCCCACCTCCACTGCAAAGGCCACTGTGGATACTTCAGTGGCTTGCATGCCAGTCGAGAGTGGACCGAGCCAGGAGGAGGAAATCTTGGATGAGAATGTGGACGGGGAGGGGCATCCAGAGGCAGAGGATGACTCTGAGGTCAGAGATGTATGCAGCCAGGAGCTCTTCTCTACCCCAGAGGAGCCTAGCCAGTCACAGCTATTGGAGCTTTGTGAAGCGCAAACACAGAGAGAAGGCCTCTGGTAAGTGGCTTGGATTTTGGGAATCGCTGAAGCGAGTTGTTGGGGGCAGGAGGGTTGCAGAAAGCAGGCTTGTGTCTGTATGATGCACGTACCACCACATGCCTAGTCTGAGCGGTGGAACAGGGTGTTGATTGACTCCCTCACTTCACGGGAATCTGCCTCCGAGATTTCCACGAAACTCTCATGGAGATACTGGGCAATCCGTTGCCACAGGTTCTTTGGCAGAGCTGCTTTGTTTCTTGTCCCATTAAGGGTAACTTTCCCATGCCACTCTGCCATCACTGGCGGGGGGAGGACACAGGCGAGCCGCGTACGGGCCAGGCGGAAGCCGCAGTCTTGAAGAAGAACCTCCCTTGATTCCCTGCTCACCCTCAGCAGCAAGATATCTTCCATAATGAACACAGCCTGTGGAAAATGTGGGGACAGTAATGATTATAAGGTCCCCTCCCCACCCTGACAGTGCTGGCTCTCCCCAAGAGCCACATGCCCAGTATTCAGTACGGTCCTGGAACATTGATTTCCCCTACCGCTGCGGTTACTCACCATTTTGGGGGTCTTGTGGCTCATGTGTGCTTGCCTGGGGTCAGCCACTTAGTGACAGGTATGTGAATAGTGGCTGTGTTTTAAATCACTGAATCAGTGGTCTGTGTGTTGCAAACAATACTGCTTCTGTAAAATGTTGCATTCTGGCTTCACAGAGATGACCTTGGGAGCCCAGCCTCCCTCTTTGTTATCGCCAGCTGAACGGCTGTGCAGAATTAGAAAGGGGCCACGAAAAACTAAAGAGGACTTTCAGTGTGATGTCATGATGCACTCCGCAGCTGAAAAACAAGAATTGAAGGAGTGGCGGGACAGCGAGAAGAGGGATCGAAAGGAGAACGCGGTGCACCAGAATGAAGCCACGGAGCAGCTCTTAAACATTATGGAGCACCAAGTGGACACGCTCCAGGCGCTACTAGCACTGCAAACTGAGCAGCTCCATACCCGCCCTCCCCTGCAGCCGCTGTTGCAAAACTCTTTCCCCTACACCCGGACACCACCAACACACTCTTATCAACCTCCTGGCTCCAGTCTGTACCCGCTGCATTCCACTCCTCCCCAGTCACAGTCCAGCCCTGCGGACTCCCATTACCCACTGCACTCAACACCCATCCCTCTGCAGTTTAGCCCTGCTGAAGTACAGTACCCGCTGCATTGTACTCCAAAGGAGAAGGTTGGATATGATACCTGGACATGCACAAATCTTTAACCGTCCCAGGACCCCACCTCCACCTGGGACCCTCCCTTCCCCCATCCCCCTTCGTGCTGATGTGTTGTTTTTGTTTGTCTCTCTCCTCCCGTTGTTGTTTTTTAATAAAAGAATTGTTTTGGTTTGAAAGCAATCTTTATTCTATTCATTGAAAGCAAACAGAGCACTGCAAAGCAACAGGCAGTTTTCTTAAATCTTCACAGTGCATCATCTGCACCAATCACAATCATCTCCTAGCATTACAAGTACTGCGCTCCTGAGCATAGCAACAAATATTAGTGGCTTTCAGCTTCAAATTGCTGCCTCAAGGCATCCCTGATCCTTATGGCCCCACACTGCGCCCCTCTAATAGCCCTGGTCTCTGGCTGTTCCAAATTCAGCCTCCAGGCGCTGAGCCTGATCAGTCCAGCCCTGAGTGAAGCTTTCAACCTTCCCTTCACAAATACAAGTACAGCACGCGGCTATAAGCATAGGAATATTGTCATCGGCCAGGTCCAGCCTCCCATATAGGCAGCGCCAGCGGGCCTTTAAACGGCCAAAAGCATACTCAACAGTCATTCTGCTCTTGCTCAGCCCGTTGTTGAACCACTCCTTGCTGCTGTCAAGGTGCCCCATGTATGGCTTCATCAGCCACTGCATTAAGGGGTAGGTAGGGTCTCCCAGGATCACAGTGGGCATTTTGACTTCCCCTACGGTGATCTTCTAGTCCTGAAAGAAAGTCCCTGCTTGCAGCTTCCTGAACAGGCCAGTGTTCCGAAACACACGTGCGTCATGCATCTTTCCGGACCAGCCTGCGTTAATGTTCGTGAAATGCCCACAGTGATCCACAGATGCCTGGAGAACCATTGAGAAATACCCCTTCCGATTAATGTACTCCGTGGCTAGGTGGTCTGGTGCCAGAATTGGAATGTGTGTGCTATCTATCGCCCCTCTGCAGTGAGGGAAGCCCATTTGTGCAAAGCCATCCACAATCTCACGCACGTTGCCCAGAGTCACTGTCTTTCGGAACAGGATGCGATTAATGGCCCTGCACACTTCCATCAACATGAGTCCAATGGTCGACTTTCCCACTCCGAACTGCTTAGCAACTGATCGGTAGCAGTCTGGAGTAGCCAGTTCCACAATGCAATCGCCACGTGCTTCTCCGCTGGCAGGGCAGCTCTCATTCTCGTGTCCTTGTGCTGCAGGGCTGGGGCGAGCTCATCACACAGTCCCATGAATGTTGCTTTCCTCATCCGAAAGTTCTGCAGCCACTGCTCATCATCCCAGACGTGCATGATGATGTGATCCCACCACTCAGTGCTTGTTTCCCGAGCCCAGAAGTGGTGTTCCACTGTGGTCAGCACCTTTGTGAATGTCACACACATTTTCGTGTTGTAGCTACTACGTGTGGTGAGATCAATGTCGAACTGCTCTTGCCTTTTTAGTTTAAGGAATAACTCCACTGCCACTCGTGACGTGTTGGTGAGACTGAGCAGCATATTGGTCAACAGTGCGGGATCCATTCCTGCAGACTGAAGAGGCAGAGCGGAGCACGCAATACACAAACTGCCAAATGCGGACGGAAGTTTAAGAGCCTAAGCGCTTGAATCCTAAATGGAGCTAGTCAAAAATTAGAATGCGGGAAGGGAGTTGGAGAAGAGTAAATAACACAGCACCCTCTTCTTGTATGCTGAAACGGTTCAAGCTACATAAAAACCCTTGCTGAGGTTATTTAACATGTGCATCAATGAATTTTGGGCCCAAAATGTAAATTGCTTAATGACACTTCCAAAAACAAAAGCAGGGAGTGCTATACTAAAGGTATTTACAGTAAACTTGAAAACTGCATTTCCATCTGAGAATTTTAGACTTAGTATTGTTATGGGTAACCCCTAAGTTTACTATATCTGGAAGAGATTAGAAACAACTTTTTTTTTCTTTTTCTTCCACTTAGTATATTCCCTGTTTGAAGGCACTTAGCATATAATCAGTTTCATGGTGTTGTTAGTGCATGTCCTGCAAGAGGGTGTTTAACAGAAAATGCAGCAGCAGGAGAATTGAAACTGAACAGGTAGCGAGAGGCTAGGTATGCCAATGTGTGCGCAGGGAGAGGAGTGGTGAGCTTGAGCACAGTCGGTGGGAAGCACAGGCGTATCTAAAAGACCCTTCTTAATCTAAACAGGGGAAGAAAAGCCCCTAAAACATATTTTATTAAGAACTTCTACTAATCAGGACATACTCTTGTAAAGGTCCCCTTTAAACCTTCCCCTCCAGTCCTGACCCCAAACACAAAGTGAAATTGACTGGTTTAATTTCATGGTCTAAGATGGCAGCATTGCACAGATCAAACATAAATTGTGAAAAGTAAACTCGGTTTAAAAAAAAAAATCAGCAAGATCAGCAATTTCAGTAGTCTGAGTTGTCCTGTTGAAATAACTCCCCTCAACTGTTGTGACTTCTAAATGGTCTTGGAGGCTGTGATCACACTGAGTCCAGGTACCTAACATCAAGGCTCCGTGTCACTGCTGAAAGTCTGTGAATTGCATTGCCTTGTAGGACAGGGCAGCCATGTAGAATAAACCTGGTATAGCATTCTTGCTTTCTTTTCTTTCAGCCCAGTACATAGTGCTAGGGCATAGGGGACCATTTTGCCTTTAAGATAATTGTGTGTTGGAGAGGATCAAAGAGCTTGAGGGTTTCTTGGTTGAAAGGGGATTTTCTCCATGGACAGCTGCAGTAGTGCATTAGTACTGCAATGGATTATCTTTCCATGATTTGTGGGATCTCAACCAGATATAGGGGGCCAGAGTGTAATAGGGAGACCATTGGACTTTTTTCTTTTTCAAACAGGGTATTGCAGAATGTTCTTAAACTGGAAATAGTTTGGGGAAAGGTGGAGAAACCAAACACAACTCTCCATTATGATTAACTGCAGCTGGCGGTCCAAATTTATCCTGTTCTGTGATGGAGCTGCTCTTTGAGGAGGGTGAGAATGGAGCAGATCCCAACTGGATGCCTGATGTCCTGCAGTGGCAGTGTGTACTTGGGAGGGAGCAGAGGGTCTCCTCAGGTGAACAGACTGGTTGTGGTAGGTATCAAGATTGCCAGATGCCCAGACTTACACTCATTTTGTGAAACTTCTGTTAATGGTTGCTCTGAAAAGTGGCCTTCTATTGGGGGGTGCCCCTTTTGAAGCATGGATGGGTGTCTGTCCTCTATTGTTTCTCAGTGGTGGAGAGCTTTTTACTACTGTATCTGTGGCTGGCCTTAGAATTTGTTTAGGTGGAAGCAAACTGCCAGACATGGAGATCAGGTTGTGATTTGCCTCCCTGATCTGGTTCCACTGCTAGAGAGAGAGAGAGAGGGGATCTGAATGTGCATTGCAGGGCTTTGGAATGTTGGTCCCCAGGTGGCCTGCTACCTGCTTTGCTTGTGTTTAAATCTGGCTGGATTGTATCCTTTTACTGCTTAGTTAACAAATGTTGAAATCGTGCTGGCCTGGTATTAGTCATGACTAGGTTGTGCACTTCTTCAGAAGTGTCTTGAATTAATAGGCTGGCAGAACTTGCTCAGTGTGGCCAGAAATATGACTGTAACAACAACATTTTCTTAGTTAATCTCTTTGCTCCCCTGTGTGTATTCAGAATATTTGCTGACTGTAATGACAAATACAGTATAAGATATGTTACCTCTTTCTTAGACCTTGAGAGGCAGGATAGCTATGGGAGAGTGAACTGGGTTCTTTTCCAGCTTGTTATTCACTAAATAAGTTTCAGTTATAGAATCTGTTTCACTAGTGATGTACGAGCCAGAAAGAACCCAACTTGACTTTCAGATCCCATGGCTTACAGTTAGGAAAAGCCTCTTTCCAGTTCTATTTGTAAACTGATGAGATTTAATCTGAAATCTTAAAGATAAACATGGACCTCCATATGCCATTTATAGTTACTTCTCAAAGGAAACACTACACTTTATAAGTTTAGCTTACTTAGCAGGAACTACTATGCCATGTGAATCTTGAGTACTGCTAAGCAATAATTATAAAGTGTATTTTTTCCTCTGAAAAGTTGCTCCTTGAATTGTTAGGTGACATGCCTGACAGGTGTATTGGATAAGCCTCCTTCTAGCCAATCAGGAGAAATGCCGTTATGATGTCGCTGATTGAATAGACACTTTCCTGTTCCCCATGCCTGGATTTCTTGATCTAACCTGTCCACTTCATCTGGAAAGACTGTAGTCAGTGGAGAGGAAGGAGGATGTACATCCTCCCAGTGCTAGATTTTGTCTGAGTAATGTGCTCAGGGAAGGGATGAGTAAAATGTGATATAATGGAGGTTTCACGTAGAAAGCTGACTCTCTAGCTGTAAACAATATATCATTCTGGGAGTTGGAATGTCTAAACTGGATGCTGGTGTCAACAGAGGGCCATCCAGAAGGTGAGCTTGAACTGCGTCACTAACCTTGGGTCACTGGGTGGTGCTTATGCTGCTAGGACTTCTGGTTTCTGAAAGTAGGTGTAGAAGAGAATGCTGGATAGCAGCAATTTTAGGAGGAGGAAAACCCCTGAGCTAATACTTCAGAAGTGGTGAACTGGGACAGCCAGGGCTTGGAGCAGTAATCCTAGCTCTCTTTTTCTCCTTCTTCCCCACCCCCAAACCCTCCATCATGCTGTGTGGAAGTGTCCCAGTTCTTGCAGCTGTGTTAATTGTAATGGGTCATTTAGTTCTGAAATCTCTGTTTATAAGGGGCAAGTCCTTGCCTCGGTGTGACAGCTGCCGCCTTGCACTTTCCCCCAGGCTGGAAATAACTGCATGTGACATCGGAGCAGAGTAGGGTGGGGGAGGGAGGATATTTTCTGGCTTCTCTTAGTGCTCTAATGGCTTTGCTGTGTGACTCTTTTCCCATGTGGACTATAGCCAGTCATGCCCCACATACTTAGCAGATCTCTCCACTGGCAGTGTCTAGGCAGTATAGAAACTCTCTTATGCAGTTGGAGCTCTGCTTCAAGACCATTGCTGATTCCAGATCCGCACGAGTTTTGCCGGACTTCACTGTGGAGGTGCGGGGAAGCGAGCGTGCTATGGTGGTACTGGAGGCTGAGTGTAAAGGAGGCCTATTTGAAATGAACATACTTGCCTTTCTGGAAAGGGAAGCTGCACCACTCTGTAGAAAGGCAGGAAAGGCAAAGAGATTTGAACAGGGGGTTGGAAAAGGATTCCTTTCCCTACCCCTATCCAAAATCCAAAGCATAAGTCCATGGAAACCCTGCCAGCTTTTCCTTCTAGCTGAAGGGCCGTCTCCTGATTGGAATGACAGCTTTGAACTGGAAGACATTATTTCATTAGCCTGCTAATCAGATACAGAGATTACCTGATTGGCTACTTAATAATTAAATGAAGTTGCTTCTAATTCTTTGAGCACACACAGAACTAATTGAATTAACCCTTCACTGCCCTGCATGTCTGGGGTGCTCTTGTGTGAAATGGAGAGGGCTACAGGCAGAGCCGTAGAATTTGGGGGTGTGGGCAGAGGCGGTTATTGTGGGATGTGGATGCTGCTACAGACCCCAAGATGTTGTATCCTTTATGAACGAAATGGCCAGTCAGGAGAGTTGTGTATATACATTCAGCTTCAGGAACTAGACCTCAGGCAATGACAAATGCCCTCAAATTCAGTCAGCCTTTGATATCTTAATGGGAGTTGTCATCCTGATCACTATGCTTTGGGACGGCCATACTTAAAATCTTGTTTGAAAACTACCTCGGGAATTCCCCCGAGTTCACAATTGCATCTCTTGTCTAGGAGTTTGTGGATGGTGAATGGGCTGGTGGCTTCATATCCGTAAGTAGGAATGAAAAGACTTGGGTGGACCTTTCCTGAAACTACTATCAAGTAGGGCTGAAACATGCTTCCTGGAGCCCCCTGAGCAGTCTTCCTCCAAACCCTGCCACCATAAAAACCCAAAGATACCAGCAGTCTTTTCTTTTCTTTTCTTTTCTTTTCTTTAGCATGAACGTGGTTAGAATGATCCTCTGTCAAGCCAGTATCCTGCTATACCAGTCACTCCCTTGGGCCTGGCTGTTTCAGTAGTTAGTTGTGTACACACCAGCAGTAGTTAGGGCTACCATACGTCCGGGTTTCCCCGGACATGTCCGGCTTTTCGCTCTTTAAATAGCCGTCCGGGGGGGGATTACTAAAAATCTAAAAATGTCTGGGATTTCCCCCCGGTCAGCTATTTATCGACTGAAAAGCGGCTGACAGGGCGGCCGAGCGCCGCTCGCATTGGGGCCTCGGCAGCCAAAGCCCCTTCCCGGCTCCCCCCATCCCCTGCAGCCTTAGCACGCCACCCGGCAGCGCTGGGGGGCGGGGCTGTGCGCCTGTGAGGGAACGCGGTGGCGGGGCTGGCAGCAGCAGCCAGAGCCCCTCCCCCGCTTCCCCCCTCCTCCGCAACCTCAGCACGCCGCTCGGCAGCGCTCAGGCCAGGCAGGGCGGGGCGCTCCTTGGGGCGCGGAGCCAGACACCTGATCTAAGTCGAGCGGCACAGAAAGGGGGCCGGGGAGTTGGAGAAGGGGGGCAGTCAGGGGACAGGGAGCAGGGAGGGTTAGATGGGTCGGGAGTTCTGGGGGGGCTGTCAGGGGGCGGGAAGTGGGAGGGAGTGGCTAGGGGGCGGGGCTACCCCCCAATGGAGTGTCTGCTTTTTTTGAAAGTTCAGATATGGTAACCCTAAGCAGTAGTGCAAGTGCGGCAGGCTATTGCTCAAGGAGCCAAATCAGGGCATGCAATTTTCAGATAATGCTGTAAGTGTGTGGAATAAATGTGGCAAGGGTGTTAAGGAGAAGCATGGTAAGACTGGAACCCCACATCATCCTGTACGTAGCCACCTTTCTGTATAAGACGGGGAGACAGTAATTTTCATGAAAACAGATTTACTCCATAATTCAGAATCTCGAACTCCCCATCCGTGATAATCGAGCAGTGATGTGTAATATCACATTTTTGCTGCCCAGACAGCAGTGCTGCTTTTGCTTATCTCTTACTGGCAGCTTGCTAGAGCAAGTTCCTACCTAGCAGTATGAAACATATAGTGTTAGGAGGCCATCATAACTTTCTCCAATGCTTTCCATCACTCTCAACCTCCTAAAGACCAAGTACCTAGTTACTAGACTAGTTGTCTTCCTTTTGCTAGAAGACTGGTGGCAGTAGTCATGTGAGAGCCTGGCAGACTATTGGGAAATAGGTGTTTGGGCTGGCTGGTTTGTTTGTCTTTAAATCTTGTTCCCAACTTGTTCCACACATGGTGAGAAGCTGGAAATGTCCATGAAAACAGGGCAGCAAACTGCTGGCAAAATAGTGGGCAAATTTCCAGATAACAGTTGACATTTAGAGTTCTCTGCCCAGCGTAGAGAATTCGAAAGTGATGGCCCCCACTATCTAAGGTCATTATTAGGTTGGGATGGGGGTAGAAGGCTTTTTAAAAGAGAGAGAAATAGTGAAAGGAGAGGAGAAAACAACCCTTAAATGTAGTGCCTGATGAGATAGATAAAATCTTCATTCATAAGGTAAGCTATGGATATGCTACCCCTCTGATAATGGATATACTTGTTTTCCTCACCCCATTGACCCTTCCTTAAAATTTCCACAAAATTATCTTCCTTTTTCTCTCAATCCTCTAGCAAATCAGAAGCAAGATTTCCATTTTGTAAATTATCTACCTCTTTTTTTCTGTCCAAGGGAAGCATGGGGGGGGGGGGTGTCTTGTCCAGCACATGGGCTGAAATATATTGAAAATGAGTTTTTAGATTCACACTCACTGGGTGCTCCTGGCAGAAACCAGTTGAGTTTTGGTATTGAGAATAATTAGTGCCGTGCTTTTTGCTGTAAAAGAGTGATGTGTACTGACAAATGCCGGCCTAGCTTGGTCCAATTTAATACAAAGCTGTGTTCTGGCTTCATGGGGAGATTCCAGAAACGTAGCGAGGTTCTCTAGTGGGATGGTGGATGTGCTCATTTGTGTGCAATTAACCATAATGCTTTTCTCTGACAGCAGTTTCGGTATTAGAGCTCTGGATGCGCTCATGGAGGCAGTCCTCCTGCTCCACAGCATGCTTTGTATGCCAGAATGGGAGGGATTTGGAGGGGGAAGGCTTTAGCCACTTCTCTCCTTTTTTGTTTTTGTTTATGGGTTTGCAAAATCAGATTAGCATTTCAATGTCACCAGCTTTGAAGCAAACGCCCCTGGGGTGTGGTGATAGTTTGGCTGTTTGAGCATAGCCAGTTTGAGATTGCCATTAATGTTTCTAAGCCCCCCCCACCCCCACACACACACACTCCCCCTCGTCCTTCTGTGCTGGTGAGGATATGAAGCCTAAGGCCTTGTCTGCATTGAGGATATGCCCAAATTGCTGTACTCAGTGTAGCTGCGTTTGTGCAAAATTCTAGTGTGGACAGGCAAAATCACTATGCACTCTGATTTACACTGGTGCTGCTTACTCCACTTTCAAGCCAAGGGTAGGCTGCATTGGTATGAATTGTGGAACAGTGATTTAAGCTATATCTACACTACAGACTTTACAGCGGCCGTAGCTGAGCCGCTGTAAGATCTCCCGTGTAGCCAGCCGCTCGATGCCGATGGGAGAGAGCTGTCCTGTCAGAATAATTAAACTACCCCCCAGTGAGAGCATCTCCTGCCGACATAGCACTGTCCACACTGACGCTTTTGTCGGTGAAACTTATGTCGATCAGTGGTGTGCTTTTTTTCACACCCCGACCGACAAAAATTTTACTGACAAAAGTGCTTGTGTAGACATAGCCTTAGTCTGCTTACACTATGACTTTTACCTGTGCATCTACAGTGGTGGCTGGTGGCAAAAATCGCTAGTCTGAACACCATCAAAAAAAGCATTTGTTAGAAGCTATTTTTGCTACATGGAAATCTTGTCTACACTAGGAAAGCTGCCCGTTGATGACAGTGGGCGCCACAATGAGTGCAGCTGCTAGCATGCTCAGCTAACCACAGTTCCAATTGGTGTTGAACATGGCTTGTCCTTGGCTATGTTTGCCAAGGTGGTGTGCACCAGTTCAGTTGCACCCATTCCTGGCACCCACTGTCTGCAATGGGTAGTTTTCCCAGTGAAAACGAGGCCTTAATGTTTAACAATCCCTGGGTTGGGGGAGGAAAAGGGGAAAGTGTTAACATGGTTGTGCCAGACAGTGCAGACACATGCATAACTTTGTTAAGACAGTTTACAAGTTACTCTCCGGAACTGGAGTTCATCTTTACTGTAATGTTAGCTCCAGGCATAACTTGAGGGTTGTCCCTAACCCAGCACCCATGCACACACAAAAATCTCTGGCTTGAGTTAAGTGGTGCTTTAAACTTGAGCTAGCTGGTCCATCGAGGTCAAGAGCTGCTGACGCTTGAGCTAGTAATGCAGTGGAGGGGGGGCGGCACAGCTACTCCGTGATTGTATTAACAACACACAGTGCAGCTTGAGTTGTTTTGCAGTGTGACTGCTCTCCTGAGCTAAGGCTGCAGTGAAGATGAACCCTAGGACAGATTTTTAAAACTGGAAACACAGTCATGCCTTGTCCATTCTGACTGATACAGCTGCATTAGCAGAAGCAGTTTTTAAAAACCAGTGCATTGAAAGTAGGAGAGGTCCTTTGGTGCTGCCCTGTTCCCCTGAAGCTGCACTCATTTACACTGCTGTAAATTTGGAATAAGTGCAGTTACCCCAAGTGGATTTATTCTAGACTTATGCTGTAGTAATTGCAAATGGGAGCTACCTCTTCAGGACCCATCTTGTTCTCTATATACCGCTACTTCATTACTGTGCCCCATCCAAAAGGCACAATGAATGAGAAAGGAATGATGTAGAAATAAATATGACCACGTACTTTAAGACTATCTTATATGTAAGGATGGCAGACTTCAGGTTGTGTGAGGCACTTTAAGGGTAACATGTTAAAGGGAAAATATGGGTTTGTACCCTTTTTGCTTTTCTGATATAAAGAAGGCATGAGAGGCTTTTTCCCCTAACAAAATCAAATAAAATGATGATTTTTTTTTTTACCGCAGATATATCAGGAGTGATGAAACTGGTCTGAGGGTTTCTCAGTTTGTAGGTATTAACAAATGGAGTTTTAAACAGTCTGAATGAAAATTATTTCCCTTTCAAGCAAGTTTCACTTTCTTGGTATTTGTGAGGTTATCCTATCCGTCCTCTGGTCTTCAGAGAAACTTCTAGGTTAGACAAAAACCTGACTAAAGTGGAGAAACCTCCCACCCTCACCCCCAACAAGTAGTAAAATTAACCCCTCTATTACCTCCACCAAACAAACCAAAGCTAAAGAACCTTTCAGGCCCCCTTTACACACAATAAAGAAGCAAAAAGGGTACAAACACATTTCCTTTTCCTTTACAGCTCACCATTAACGTTGGCATTTCAGCTTAATGCTTCCCTTTCCAACACCAACATTCTTTTAACGTAATTAAAACAGATCTGTACTCCAGCTACGTAAAGGAGAGGCCCCTCCCTTCCGAATTCTGGTTTTAAATCAGGGGAAATATTTTTTGTTTGTTTGTTTGTTGGAATGGATGTGTGAAATATCCCTTACTAAACAGGAGATCTGAATGTTAAACTAGACAACTTTTGTGGCAGTGAAAAGGATACTTAGGATTAGAGGAGAAATGGCAGGATGGACTAATGAGAAGGTGCTTGTCCCTCAGCTCTTACCGAAGGAGAAGAGCAGGAAACCTCCCCACCCCTAGTTTTGGGACTACTAGGGCTGTTGGAGCAGGGTGAGAGGAAATGCTCTAGGTACTACAGAAGAATACAGGCTTTATGAACAGGTGAGCGGCTGAGTGATCTGCACCAGTTTTGTAGCCCTTATGGGTTTCAAGCACAGTTTGAAAATATGAACTGAATGTTACAGATGCCGTGACATCTTGAATCTGCAGACTGCCTGAAACAATAACTCAGAGATTGTGAACTTCCCCATTCATTTCAGTGGTTTGCTGGGCTGGAAATTTGAAGATGACATTTAAAATGTTGACATTGTTAACTATGTCACTGCTGATGGTTTTAGCAGAGACGTGCAGTTAACTGGCTCCTCTCACAATCCCAGAGTGCCTCCTGAGGGGGCCAAAAATTCTAAACTGTCCTCTGTTCAGCTGCAAAACCAACTCCAGCTTTGCTTTTATGATGCAGCTGTGAGTTGTCAATACAAAAATCTTTCACATATTGAAGTGAAAATATGGGGACTGTGTACATTTTTTAAAATAAAAAAAATAAACAGGGTCTACTGGATTGAGTGTATTATTCATTTTGTTTTTACTTTAAAAAGTACATTTTAAATATAATGAACCTGCTGCAGAATTTCCAGTTTGCCATATACACATACGTGAGGCCTAGAGTGTAGGAAACAAGCAGAACTACTAGAAATGATACTACAGGCGAGTCTCATCTTACGCGCATTTAACATGCGCAAATTCAGCTTTGCGTGGTCGGCAAAAAAAAGAGAAAAATAACTATTTAAATACTGTACCTTTAGTGCGGGCGATTTCGCCCGCCATTACGCTCAACGTAATTTTGACTATATGCGATTTTTGCTTTACGCGCTGACAGCGGAACGTAAGCCCAGCGTAAGATGAGACTCGCCTGTACTGTTAATGGAGATCAAGATCTAGAAAGCAAAAAACAAAATTGTGCAGTATGGACATAACATTTGGAAAGCCAATCAAGACTGGTATTATAAGGGAAGTGGCAAGAAACTCCCCCTATATTTAAGTTGCCAAGTACTTTTTGTTAGAAGAACTTCATTAGATGAATTCTGACACCTCCATAGTTCAAGATTATGCTTTGAAATTTTGCCAGGATAGTTCTGGTGTCAGTAGGGTTTGCCAACTTTATAATCGCACAAAACTGCACACCTTTGCCCCGCCCCTTTCCCCTTGGCTCTGCCCCGTCCTGCCCCTTCTCCGAGGTCCTGCCCCCCGCTCACTCCATCCTCCCTCCCTATGACACTTGCTCTCCCCCACCCTCACTCACTCGCTCATTTTCACCGGGTTGGGGCAGCGGATTGGGGTGGGAGTGAGGGCTCCAGCTGTGGGTGCGGGCTCTGGGGTGGGGCCAGAAATGAGAGGTTCAGGGTGCAGAAGGGGGCTCTGTCTTGGGGGGGGGGAAGCTGAGGGATTTGGAGTGTGGGAGGTGGCTCTGGGCTGGGGCAGGGGGTTGGGGTGTGGGAGGGAGTATGGGCTCTGAGCTGGGGGTGCAGGCTCCAGGGCAGGGCCAGAAATAACGGGTTCAGGGTGCGGGAGTGGGCTCTAGGCCGGGGCAGAGGTTTGGGGTGCGGGTGGGGGTGCAGACTCTGGGAGGGAGTTTGGGTGCTGGAGGGGGTCTCAGGAGAGGATGAGGGGTGCAGGCTCCAGGCGGCGCTTACCTCAGGGGGCTCCCCGGAAACTGCGACATGCCCTTCGGCTCCTAGGTGGAGGTGCGGCCAGGTGGCTCTGCACGCTGTCTCCACCTGCAGGTGCCATCCCCGCAGCTGCGGTTCCCAGCCAATGGGAGATGCATTGGCTGCGGTTCCCAGCCAATGCGAGCTGTGGAGCCGGCACTCGGGGCAGGGGCAGCGTGCGAGCCCCATTGGCCGTGCCTCTGCCTAGGAGCCGAGGGACATGTCTCCGCTTCTGGGGTGCCGCACACAGCCAGGTAGGGAGCCTGCCAGTCCCGCCAACCGGACTTTTAACAGACACCTGGCAGCCCTCAAGGAGGTGCCTCTTGTTGGCTTCATTCAGATTTGATCAGATTATAAGCTGTCGAAAATCACCAATTCTGCTTGTTTCACGTAGACAAATTTGTTTTTGTCAGCGCACCAAAATCCCTCAGAATTTCCATTAGCACTGTGCATGCAGTAGGGCCTCTCTTCAGCAGTTAGTGCACACACAGAGCTGAACCTATGGGTAGGGTACATATGAAATGGCAGCTGGTGCTGCCACCACAACCACTGCCTCATCAAAAAGGACCTTTGGCTAGGTGAAGATATATTAGACCATGAGATTTAGACTTACCTTTTAGTAATTGTCATTAATAATGCTGTGCCCTTCACAGCCTCTATTACTGAGCAAGGCCTCCCAGGTTATACATCAGGGGTGGGCAAACTTTTTGGCCTGGGGGCCACATTGGGGTTGCGAAATGGTATGGAGGGCCGGGTAGGGAAGGCTGTGCCTCTCCAAACAGCCTGCCCCCTATCTGCCCCCTAACAGTTCCCGCCCCCTGACTGCCCCCCACAGAACCCCCAACCCATCCAACCCCCCCGCTCCTTGTCCCCTGACCACCCCCCCCCGGATTCCCCCCCCATCCCCCCCCCCCGGGGCCCCCCCCCCCCCCCCCGGGACACCCCCCCAATCCCCTTTCGGAATGCGGCCCTGCGAACATGGGCGGAGGACTCAGGAGGAGCAGGTGCAGCCGCGCAGCCGGAGAGAAGTGGCGGTTTCCCTTTCAAAGAGCTGCTTCTTTCCAGCCGGCTGCATGGCCACCCGGTGCTCCTCCTGAGTCCTCTGGCCGCGTTCCCCGTGCTCCCGCCACCCACACCGCCTGCCTGCTCCTTTCCGCCCGCAATGCAGCCCCTCCCCCGCGCGGGGGTTGCACCAGTGCTGAGCTGCCCGAGTGCCTGGCCCTGGGGCCCTCTGTTGTTGGGGGGGCCCCATGCCAGGGCACCCTGTGTTCACTGTTAAATCTGCCCCTGAGCCATGCCGCCAGCACGGCGAGCTGAGGCTGCGGGGGAGGGGGGACAGCAGGGGAGGGGCTGGGACTGGCCGGGAGCTCAGGGGCCGGGCAGGACGGCCCCATGGGCCGGATGTGGCCCGCGGGCCGTAGTTTGCCCACCTCTGTTATACATCCTGCAAGTAGAACCGAGACTTCTAATGTGGCAGACACAAGTCTTAACCACTGTCCCCTAAAAATGAGGTTGCTGCTGAGCTTTTGTCCTTGACTATGCTATCTGTAAAATGGGACTGTTCCTGCATTCTTTTTTAACTTACGTTGTAACTGCAATGCTGAATGTTAAGGACTGAGACACTGCTCCTGCATGACGGAGAGGGGGATTATTGCACATTAAATAAAATAAAATAAAAAAAATACTTTAAATGATTTAGAGTACAAAATCAAGTACTTGATCATTCAGAAGTATTAGATTTATGATTGCCTGTGCAACTTTAATTCTGCTCCCTTGTGCGTATGCATTATAAGTCTTTAATTACAGGATCACATACTTTTTTTTCTTTTTCCAGAGGACCCCTGCCTCATTCAGTACAGAGAACAGATGGTGCTCAGGGAGTGAATCAGGATTGTGTAGAAAATGAGGCAATTGCTTGTAGGATTCCCAGGGGTGAAAGTAATATAAAAGACTTACCGGTACAGGGGCCTGCCTCTGGGCCCCTGGAAGGGGCGGGACCTCGGGCAGAAGGGGTGGGGCTGGGGGGGGGTCAGCCTCCCCCAGCCAGCCCTTCCACACTGCCCAGCCCGCACCACCTAGGACTCCGGCGGCGATTTAAAGGGTTCGGGGTTCCAGCTGCTGCCGCAGTAGCAGCACTTTAACATCAGCTGTGTATGGGCCGGTATCAGCAGCCACTTCTTACCGGTATGCTGTACCGGCCCACTTTCACCTCTGAGGATTCTTGCCTCATTTGCTGTAGAATTTGGAAGGTGTATAGAAAATGAGGCAAAGGGACAGCTGGAAGAGCAAGATTAGTCTTTTTTTGGTTGTCAGGTGAATGCTGCCCAGGATCATATCAGAAGTTCTCCTGGATGGCAAAGTCACTTAAACCAAACATTTCCCAAGCTCCCATTTACTGTGTGTTCCTTATTTTCTGGGTTCCCAACTTGACACACCTTTTCAGAAATGCTGAAAACTCACCACCGTAACTGGACTCAATGGGAGCTAGAGATGCACGTTTGGCACTAAGAAATTGTAGTCTGGAGGAATGAGCATTGAGGTTTTGAGAGTCATGAGGTCTTGAGGTCTAATTCAGTCTCTGCCACTGATTCACTGTATGGCCTTGAGCAAGTCATGTTATCTTTTTCTGTTTCCCCATCTTTAAAATAGGGATCATGATACTTGCCCACCTGCCACCCTGGAGTGATGTGAGGATTGATTGATTGATGTCTACAATGTTTTGAACATATTAAGTGCTGGAAAGATGCCAAGAACTCTGAAAAACCAGGTGTCCCAAGTTGGGGTGCAATCAGCTATACTGGAGATGTTTGCAAATGTTGGCCTTAATCTCCCTGTGCCTCAGTTTCCCATCTGTAAAATAGAGTATTATTATTACCATCTCACAGAGGTGTTGAGATGGATTAATTAATGTTTGTTTGTTTAAGATACTACAATTATGAGCACCATAGAAAAGCCTGTGAGGCAATTAATTTTACATTCAGTAGCAGGGTTTGTATGACATGCAGTAAATAAGGCCTGAGGGCACACTGAATGAGGAGGATAAAAATAAATATTGAACAGCTGCCTTATTCAGTAACCACTATCCGTCCTGTGCACTGAATGAGGTCCTATGAAAAAGTATGTGACCATGCAACTAAAGACTATATCAAATGCATATGCACAGCGGGTCAGAATTAAGGTTGCACAGGCAGACTTAAATCTGACATTTCCTTTTTCAAGCACTTGTCTTTACAATTTAAATAACATTTTCTTTAAACATTGTGGGTTGGCTTGTTTGTTTGTTTGTTTGTTTTTTGCATGTAATAATCTGTTTAGGAGTTTGAAGGAAGACTAGGTGGATGGGTAATTCAATAAGTCAAAAGTACTTAAAATCCCAGTGAACTGCAGTTGAGCAATGTTGTGGTGAACTACTTTGGGCAAGGATGCAAGGAATGAAAAAAGGGAAAACAGTGGGTATTTGTTTAGACTACTAGGATTGAGGGAAAGTGAGAATAGGGGAGAAATCCTGCATCACTTTAAGTACTATGCAGAACTACACACTATCATTGGTGGTGGATTTTAACTACCCATTTATCTGGTGCATGTTTGGCTGTACTTTTTGGCCAACAAAAAGGTACATAAATTACAAAATATGCAACTTTATGGTCCAGAAGAGAAATTCCTACCAGAGGGGACCTATTTTTTACTGATTGAGTGCGTGAGAATACTATGATAGCTTGAAATAGATGACACTTCTACAGCTCCATAGCTTCAAAATACTAACTTTAACCCATCTAATTGGGTAGATTATAGGGAATGGGCATTCTCAAAAAGTGTCTGCTGCCCAAACTCTTCAGACTAGTAGAAGTTGGGAACAATTAGGAGACAACCTGCTCAGCTCCTCGGGGCAAGAGCACATACCCTTGTTTTTCAGCACTCCCTTGGCTGACTCATGAACTGTTTTGACTCGCTTGGGAAGCATATGTATCCAGCTCTCCTCCAAAGGGAGATTAATGGAGGCAAGTCCTACTTCTAAAACCCCAGTCCTCCAGGACATGCAGAATCTGCAGTGGATTCTTAGTGATTAAATTATTAGGCATTTTTTCTTCTGTTTTGAGATGGTCTATCCATCATAAGGACTTCTTAGCTTATTTTCTGGATTTCATAGTCCCTGTTTGATTTAAATTGGAGGATACCTAAACTCAGACAAAGAGAGCAAGATCAGCACTTGCTAGAAAGCAGAAAGCTGTAACTAATTTTTGTATAGTATATTCAAAAATAAATGCAGGCAGCCCTAATGGTTGCTAGTATTATAATTCTATCTATGTTGATAAATAGAGAAACTGCATTTTTGGGGAGATTCACAAAGCAACTGATTATCTTTGTTCTTATTCAATTGTTAAAAAAACGGGCATGACCATGAACTGCATTTTAGGACTGCAGGTTATATGTGGCCACCTCTGATTTTAACACACTTTGTATTTCTACAGTGTCTTCCATCCAAGAGTCTTAAAGAGCTTTACAAACATTAATGAATATAGCAGTACAACATCTCTGCTATAGTTATTCTCATTTTACAGATGGGGAACTGAAGTAGGCCAGAGGTTAAGTGACCTGCCACAGACTTCCTATGTGACCTTGGGAAAAGCTTAGACTATAGTGCAGATCTGCTGATTCCCAGTCCTGCATGTGTGAAGCACAAGATCGTTTTAACTCTCAAAATAGAAACCCTTTCTTCTTTAGTATGGTTGCTTAGTTCCTCTGCCAAAAGTCTGTCTTTGTAAAGGGGACCATAATATTTTAACACTGTCTCACACACAAACTTCCGTTCCCCTTCATGATTAAAGAAAATTTGCATACACTCAAGCCTGCACAAGGAAAAGATGAGTTGTAAGAGCAGGACCTCCCATTAACCAAATCTGGCTTATAATAATCTGACAGTCGGGGAGGAGAAAACGGCCAGTAGGTGAATCTACTTCCAAAGCCTGGATGGGCGGGTGACAGGAGAAGCCACTGGTGGAAAAATAAGAAACCTCTGCTACTTCACAAACACCCATGCAGAATGACAGTGGTGGGTGTGTTCTTTAACTTCCCAGAAGCTACCGAATAAAATAAAAAGACAGCAGGATCAGCAAGTAGATGAAAGGCAGCAGCCCCTTTAACATTTGCTCCTGGAGTCCAGCAACTCTCAGCAGTTGGTTGGAGACTAAGCTGGACGGTCCTGTGGAGCTCCAACAAAGGGACGAAACAAACTCCCATCCCTCGGGGCCCCCCTCCCCGACAACGCGTGAAACAACTTGATAAATGATTGCTCTGTCAGGGGAGGAGGAGATGGAGAGTCTGGGAGCACAGGGGGAATGTATCTAATTTAGGAGCTGGAGGAGTTGCGGGGTGAAAGAAGAGGGAGGTGTGATTGGAAGGTGGGCTGCTGCCTTCCTGGCAGCACACAAGAGCATGCAAAAACCCTACCGTCCCTTTTACCCCCCAAAATAAGAGAGAAGCTGGTGGATGGTAAACAAAGGGGCAAAGAAAGCTTATTCAGAAGGATTTTTCCAAGCGGAGTCTCTCTCGGGAACAGATCCCCACTGTACGCAAGGCTTCGGGGAAATTCCTGCCCCGCCAGCCTGCTCTCTCGCCTCCGGTCCAAGCTTTGGAGTCCAGCAGTCTCACATTACCTCATTTAATCGGGATGGCAGGAAATACAAACCTCCCCCCACCACGCTTAGCCCAGTCCAATAAGGCTGCCGATTCAGAATTGAAAGCTACAAAAACAGGAGCCCATAGCCTGGCTCTATTCAACGGAACATTAATTACCCTAAAACAAAAACAAGAGGAGTTCACAGCTGGGGCCCAACACTTCAGATTCCCCTCCCTCCCTCCCCCGCTGCTTCTCTAGAGTGTGCGCGCCAGCTATTTATACAGTCTCTTCGCATACGATTGATATTGGGCCCAGAGGACCCTCATTTGCCCCCCTCCCCCATTGGGGTTATAGGACAGTGTTGTTGACTTGAACCCAGCCAGCTTTGCACAGGCATTTCAGAAGCAGGCATGGAAGGGCTTCCAGAGGCACAATCTGCACAGCGAAACAGTGTTTGATTTACTGTGCAGTAGTTGTAGAAAGCTGTAGCAATCTGATTACAAACAAATCATTCTGTAGCATGCTAGTCCAGTGGGCTATCCAGAGGAGACCCGTGGTAGTCTGCTTATCAGAATGACCAGCGCTGTCATTAGAGGTGGGCAATGGGAAATTTTAGGGTGTATCACTGGAAGTGAATAGCTATCCTGTTTGGTTTGCGGAGGGGAGAGTGGAGCAGAGAACTTAATTTGGGTACTCTCAAGCTGCTGTTTTAACAGAAGGGCATTCCAATAGGCAGCTGACAGAAGCCTTATAAGGGGGCTTGAAATCTCATCCCCAGCCCACAATGGCATGAACACCTTTTGCCCAAGAATAATGAATGCAATACATTAGGGTGACCACGTCCTGCGATGGTGAGGGCCATACTGACAACTTGATGGGAATCCAAGGGCTATGTCTAATTAGTATCTAAATTTACTTCATCAAAAATAAAAGTTCGGAGTCAGTTTCTTTTTCTTGTCTATCTTCCATAGTTACATGGAAATGGCTTGAGTTTATTAGCAGCTGGTAAGCGTTATCACAGTCGCTACAAGAAGAGAAGGGGGACATGAACTATGTTTTAGGGCTCTCAACAGAATTCAGTCCCTTGTCACTTTTGCCATATCCATGATATTAGTAACTTGCCTTGTGTACAGCGAAATCTACTTTTAGTGAAGTGGAGTGAAAGTCAGTGCATTTTAATGGACTTTCTTCACTGCTCTAGGCACTCACTGTAAACTGATTTACTGGTAATTGTTCTGATACTCTTAGACTGCACCAATTGCCAGCTTATCACTTAGGGCAGTGGTCCCCAACCTTTTTCGTCTGGCAGGTGCCAGACGACGAGCCACGGAGGACCATGGCGGCAGACGAGCATCCGCCGAAATGCCGCCGACAAGCAACAACATCAATAGGCGTTGCCGCCAAAATGCCGCCGACCAGCTGCGTCATCTAGAGGCGTCGCCGCCGAAATGCCGCCAATTTTCTGCTGCTCGGCGGCATTTCGGCGGATGCTCATCCGGCGGCCAGTACGCGGGCGCACTTAGACGCCCTGGCGGGCGCCATGGCACCCATGGGCACTGCGTTGGGGACCCCTGACTTAGGGGTATGTCTTTAGGTCAGAGGTGAAAGTAAGCTGGTACGGTCCAGTACGGCGTACCGGCAAGAGCCGCTACACCGTGCTGGACTGGACCAGCTTCTCCAGCGGTGATTTAAAGGGCCCAGGGCTCCAGCCGCTGCGGGGAGCCCTGGGCCCTTTAAATCACCGCCGGAGCTC
>NW_020664541.1:565129-593920 GCF_002925995.2 Terrapene triunguis | reverse complement strand
ACAATTCACTGGGAAAGAATCCTAGAGCAGTGGCTCTCAACCTTTCCAGACTACTGTACTCCTTTCTGGAGTCTGATTTGTCTTATGTACCCCCAGGTTTCACCTCACTTAAAAACTACTTGCTTACAAAATCAGACAAAAATACAAAAGTGTCACAGCACACTACTGAAAAATTGCTTACTTTTTCATTTTTACCATATAGTTATAAAATCAATAGGAATATAAATATTGTACTTACATTTCAGTGTATAGTATATAAAGCAGTATAAACAAGTCATTGTCTGTATGAAATGTTAGTTTGTACTGACTTTGCTGGTGCTTTATATGTAGCCTGTTGTAAAACGGGACAAATGTCTAGATGAGTTGATTTACCCCCGGATGACCTCTACGTACTCCTAAGGGAACGCGTACCCCTGGTTGGGAACCCGTGTCATAGAGGGACTCAGCTTACCAGAGTACAAAGAACCATGGGATGTGCCCCCAGAAGTCCTAGCGACAAACATGGGGAGCGTGGCATGAGTGAAGACACAGTAAACTATCACCAAGGTGAACTCCACAATGAAGATATGCCCAAAATGTTGAATGTTCTGTTCCAATAGGCTGACCAGAGGAGGAAGGGGAGTAGCGTTTGCCACTATCTCATACAGAGGGGTAATAGGGATTCACTGATCTCCAGTCATACTGCGGCTGCAGTAGAGCATAACTTTGACCAGCCTGAGGGACCCCCATATCCAACAATTTCCAGTTCTCCCTGGAATAGAAGTCCAGTTGCTAGTCTTGGGGTGAAAGGAGGCAGGGAAATAATCTTTTGCCAGGTAGACTCCCTATTGCTTGAGTAACTCCACTTATAATGCTCTGTTGGGTTGGAGGTGGAAATTTGAAGAATAATGTTAAGAGCTGACGAAGCCAAAGAGGGTTCCACTGTAGTGCTGTGCATGCATGGATCACTAACATTCTCTCACCGGACTTGGTTACAGCATGGTAGTGCCCTGCACATTTAGAACATAGGTTGATCTTGCAGCACAAGTGAGACTGGATTGTGTTTTAACAGCGTTCCTGAATTGTTCTACAGCTGTGGATTTTGCAAGCCTGTAGCACAGTAAAATACTGTTAAAAGCCAGCTCATTCTCATCTGTACTGCCTAATACCACATAGTGCTAACCATGTAGTGCACTACCAGCTTGTATTTAAGTCCTGCAGCAAGGTAGGAGTTTGGAGTCCAGACAAGGCTTAAGGTGCTCCATTTTCCGGGGGGAACACCGGGGAACATAGAGGTTAAAAAACTTCTCCGAGGTCATTCAGGACGTAAGTAGCAAAGTCAGGAATAGATCCTGTGAGCCTTCTCTCCTCCCAGTCTCCTGTGCTAATCACTAGACTACACTTCCTCCACACTCAAAAGCAAGGTAATACAACACCTACCTTAATACCAAATAAAGAATGCAGATTAATGGCATTTAGATACAGTAGATTTAAAAGTCTCTCTAGCCAAGAAACCAGTTTGATTTTTTTCTTTAATTTCATATTGCTGTTTCAAAATCAAGTGAAGCAGCTCTCATCCAATGTTCTATTAAAAACTCAATCATTCAGGACAGATTAAGTGTAGTACTTCATTACTGTGACATGTTTGATTTTTAGTAAAACATTTGATATGTCTCATGAATATTGTTTATAATTAATTGAAATTGATATGTGAATTAAACTGGCTGAAACGCTATAAACAAAGGTAATCATAAACAGCAGTGTGATGTGCAGGGGGCTGTCTAGTAGAATACCACAGGGATCTGGGTTAGTTCTTGTCTTAACTTCTCTAATGATCTAGAAGAGGGAATAAGCAATATATTAATGAAATTCATAGGTAATATTAATTGAGAGGGATTGCAGATGCCAGCCGTGGCTAGTGAGTAATAGAAGAAGGACCTAGATAGAGATTAGAAATGTTGATTAAAAATTCAATTTAGAAAATGCAGACTATCATATCTAGGGGTCAATAATCCAAAACACAGATATTCAATAAAAAGGCGAAACTTGGGAATTGGTATTGCTAAATCTTGTAACTTTTTTTATCCCAAGTCTCTCAATAGTTGATGTTTTATATTAAAAACCCAGCTCCTAGAGACAGATTGAAAATATGACCTAAGTGTATCCTAAAGATTTGAAAATCAGAATGCATTATTTTGTAAAACGTTGTGATTTTTTTTTAAAGCCAATCCCATGATTTTTTTGGGGGCCCTCACTCATAAGTTTTAAATATTTGGGGTTACCAGTACTGAATGTTGCTGAGGGAGACCTAAAGGTGAGAGTTACACATGAGAGTTCATGAAAGCCCCCAAAAAGCCAGTGAAGTTTTGGATTGCATTTACAGAAGGCATCATGCAGCAGGGAAGATAATAGCCCTTCCCTCTGTGGCTTTTGTGTATCTGCACCTGAATTATTGTGTTCATTTCTGAGCACCTGAATACCAAAAAGATTAAAAATGAGGAATTTATGGAACAAAAATGGATCAGTAGACTGAATTTATGAGGAAAGATTGAAAGACCTAAACATGTACAGGGTGGCTACGTATTGATTATGCCAGAGGACATACTTCTTACATGTAGGCACCAAGGAAAGTAGAGAAATTGAACATACAAGTAATGGAATGAAATGAAGGAAGAGTGAGTTGATTCTGAATACTGGGAAGAGCTTCCTGACAAATGTATTAGAGACGGCGAGATGGTCTCCCATGTGAAATGGTGGAAGCCTCCCTCTTGGGACACTTTTAATCTAGACCTGACAAAGCATTAGAAAAACATAGATAGTAGAGAACGTTCCTGGAATGGCAGGAAAATTGGCTAGAATTGGGATCTAATACACCTTTTGCGTCTCTAATATTGTGATTTTAGAAGTAGTTTTGGAAGAGCAACGGATGGCCTGCATTATGAACCAGTAACGCACTCATCCCATCCCACTGAACAATGTCAGGGTTGGTTGACAAAGGAGAGAAATCAGCACTCTTCTGACACACATTTTCTTAGCAGAGCTAGACTAAGGGCTTGTCTTCACGTACAGTGGCACAGATGCACCCAGTGCAGCTGTGCCACCGTAGCACTTTAGTGAAGATGCTACTATGCCGATGGGTGAACTTCTTCCATCAGTGTAGTTAGTCCTCCTCCCCGAGAGGCGTTAACAATGTCAGCGGGAGATGCTCTCCTGTCGACATAGCGCTGGGGGTTAGGTCGGTATAACTTCATTACTCAAGGGTATGAATTGTTCATACTCCTGAGCAACGTAGTTATACTGATATAGGTCTGTAATGTAGACCATAGCAAACCAGTGTGTCAGGACTTAACGGAGAGTGGGAAAGAGGCAAACAGCAAAAATACTGTAGTCTTTCTGATGCCTGTAAGCCAGTGCTCTGGGGATTTTGTGACGGGGAGGGGCCAGCTGGCTGTGAACCATGATGAATTTTTGATGGGAGTTGCTTTTCCTCTTTCGTTATACAGTGAGAAGAGAAACCGGACAGCCTTTCCATTGAGTAAAGGCATGTCTACAATGTTCCTTTTAAGCTGCATGCACACATGGCTGGGAGCATGGCTGGCACCCAGGCCCTCAACCTGCTGGAATCAACAGCAGCTCCTCTGGTGGCCAAGGACCAGCAGGAAGCCCTGAGCCAGCAGGAAGGAGAGATAAGAGCAGGAGGAGGCAGGGGCTCCGGAGGGAGCATGGCCAGCATGTAGGTCCCGCTCTACCTGCCAGGCCCTCCTGTCAGAACCTGTGGCAGCTCCTCTTAGCACTGTGGGAAGCCTCGAGCCAGTGGGACGGGTGGGGGGGGGGGGGGGGGGGAAGGGGAGGGTGCAGGGGCCAGGGGTGCCATTTAGGTAGGGTGGGGGGTCAGGGAGGCTGTTCGTGGCCCCGTCCCAGGGCACATGGAGCCAGATGCAGAGAAGCTGGATCATGGTGCTGGCAGCAGTATCCCAGGGCTGGCAGTGCTAAAACGAGCCTCTGGCCTGGCAGGGGGAAAGGGGAGCCTGTGCTGCTGCTAGGGCAGGGGTGCCTGGCCTATGGGCTCCTGCTCTCTAGGCTGCGATGGCAACTCTCTCCCCACCCCTCTGGGGATGGGGGGTAGGAGCAGGGCTGTCTATGGGGCAGAGAGGGGAAGACCCTTAAATCCATTCCCCCAAGGAAGCCTCAAGCTAGCAGAGAGAGGCGCCTGGCAGGGAACGGTAAGGGGGCTTCCTGAAGGGCTGAGGCTCCTTCAGGAAGCCTCAGGGAGGTGGTGGGTGTAGAGGCTCATGGGAGGGAAGGCAGGGACTCCTTTCTATGGTTTTTAACTCCAAAATTCTTAAAAATTGACAGGTACTCAAACCACAGGTATGTCTGCCTATGTGTCCCACATATGCCTATGTATTGCTGAACTGTCACTTTAAAAAATATTGTACACTTTTCAATGCTATATAGTGTAGGAAGACTTTAAAAAAAGAAAAAAGTGTAAGGAAAAAAATGTAGTGCTAAGTGGAGTTTGTTGCCCTCTCAGAACAAAGAACATTTAGCGCGAACGTGGCTTGTCTACACGTGGAGTTATTCAGGAATAGCTATTTTAGTTTAAATTCGCACCCGACCTTAATCCAAATTAATTTTCAAGTGTAGGCACACCCTAAGCAGAGAAGCGTCTCTTCCCAATCCCAAGCAGTTAGTACTCATCATCCTAGTTATTGAAACTGCAGCTTTAAAATTTTTATTAAAGCTAATGTTAAAAAAAATTATATATTACACAGGTTAAGAGAAGAGTGTCTGTACATCTGGGTATAGTTTGTTTTAAAAAGTCATAAGATACATATAGTGCATAATCGGCAATAACCCAAATTTAGATGAATATATTTAAACAATACAATTTAGATATTAGAATCTGAATACTTGGGTACATCACTCATGAAAAGTTATACAGAGAGTTGGTTGTAGAAAGTAAATATAGGAATGAGTGTAGATTGTCCCTCAGTAATTGAGCATTTAGGGTAGATTGTCCATTTGGAAAATACAATCCATGAGGAAAGTATTTCAGTTACTTTCCTCACCGCGCTTCTCATCAGCACTCCAGCTCATCCCTCCTGATATTGCCGATGTCCGGTGATGTGTTCTATGTAGATGTCCCTCGATCACCTGATAGCGTCCGACACCATGAGTTGCCGCATCAGCCGAGCGTAGCACCGACCGATTCCGCATTCTCTTTAACACTCGCTCGTTACTGGGGTCCCATGCACCCAGGGCTCCGATGAGCAGCCCTTGTGTCTGAACCTGGTAACCCTTAGCTCTCAAGGTGTCGGCCAGAGTGGCATATTTCTCCACCTTTCAAGCTCGGGCATCGCGGAAGGCCAGGGTCCTGTTCTCGAAGGGCACTATGACGTCCATCAGGATGATCTTCTTCCTGTCCTCGTTGGTGATGACGATGTCCGGTCACTACTGTCTAGCTGGCTAATCCATTTTTAATCCTGTTACATTTTTGCCTAAATAAGACTTTGCAGTGGAGAGTTTAAGAAGTTAAAATGTATTATCAGAATCATAGAAACATAGGACTGGAAGGGACTTTGAGAGGTCATCTAGTCCAGTCCCCTGCATTCATAGCAGGACTAAGTATTATCTAGAAGACCATCCCTGACAGGTGTTTGTCTAACCTGCTCTTAAAGATCTCCAATGATGGAGATTCCACAACCTCCCTGGGCAATTTATTCCAGTGCTTAACCACCTTGATATTTAGGAAGTTTTTCCTAATGTCCAAGCTAAACCTCCCTTGCTGCAATTTAAGCCCATTGCTGCTTGTCCTATCCTCAGAGGTTAAGAAGAACAATTTTTCTCTCTATTCCTTGAAACAACCTTTTATGTACTTGAAAACTGTTATCATGTCCCCCCTTAGTCTTCTCTTCTCCAGACTAAACAAACCTACTTTTTTCTATCTTCCCTCATAGGTCATGTTTTCTAGATCTTTAATCATTTTTGTTGCTCTTCTCTGGAATTTCTCCAATTTGTCCTCCTGTTTCCTGAAATGTGGCACCCAGAACTGGACCCAATACTCCAGCTGAGGCCTAATCAGCGCAGAGTAGAGTGGAAGAATTAGTTCTCGTGTCTTGCTTACAACACTCCTGCTAATACATCCCACAATGATGTTTGCTTTTTTTGCAATAGTGCTATACTGTTGACTTATATTTAGCTTATGATCCGTTATGACCCTCAGATCCCTTTCCGCAATACTCCTTCCTAGGCAATCGTTTCCCATTTTGTATGCGTGCAACTGATTGTTCCTTCCTAAGTGGAGTACTTATGTAAAAATAAATATTTCCTGTGATCACTTTGAAATCTATTGTCTTTTATTTCATTGGGAAACTCCTTGTACTTATATTGTGAAAAAGGGAAATAGGTGCACTCAGCTGACCTTTCTCTGTACATACATTTTATATACATTTATGTCACCTCTTATCTCCTTTCTACCGATCCAAATAATTGAAATTCTGATTTCAGGAGAATTTCTGGATTTCGGGTAATCCAGGTTTTAGATAATTAGGGTTCAGATAGTCTAAATTTACTTGTAATCCTAATTTTTTAACTAACTGCATAGAGGTGTCTTTCCAAGTCTGTAATATTTTGTGGTTGACCTTTTCTGTTTATGCTGTTTCCTTTTTTTCAGCTGGAATGACCAGAATCAAATACAGCGGCGGTTCTCAAACTGTGGGTCGTGACCCCAAAGTGGGTTGCGACCTTGTTTTAATGGGGTCACCAGGGCTGGCATTTGGCTTCAGTCCTGGGCTCCAGCAAGTCTAAGCCCGAACCCCACTGCCCAGGGCCGAAGCCTGAGGGCTTCAGACCTGGGTGGCAGGGCTCAGGTTACAGGCCCCCTGCCTGTGGCAGTGGGGCTTGGGGTAGGCTCAGGCTTCAGTCCACCTTCCTGGGGTCATGTAGTAATTTTTGTTTACTCCTGAGGGCATTCTGCACCAAAAATTAAAAATTCTGCGCACAAAATTTTAAAATTCTGCAAGTTTTATTTGTCAATAAATAAATGTAGAGGTTCCAGCATGGCAGTGGGGAGCACAGGTCACTGGCTGTACGAAGGTGGGAGATCACCCTGCAGCCTCCCCACCCCAGGGACACGGACTGAGTGGTGAGGCTGCACCCGACCCTGACACAGCACAAGGCTTGGGCCTGCCCCAGAAACACCTTGGGGCCTTGCCCCTCTGCACCAGGCATACCAGGTGTGCAGCAGGCAGGCTGAACCAGGCAGTATCCAAGAGGGGCTCAGTATGGGGGGATCTAGGTGTGGGGTGAGAGGATTATGTGTGGGACAGTCTGGGTGCAGGCAGCTTAGTGAGGGGATCTGGATGCACAGAGGTTCGTTGGGGGTTTCCAGGTTCAGGGGCAATGGGACTCTGCAGGGGCTTCCAGGTGAAGGTTGTTGGGGCTCAGCGGAGGGGCCTGGGCCTGGGGGGTCTCAGCAGGGGGGTCTGTGTGCTGGGGAGTGGAGCTTGGTGGGCTGGGGGTCAGGGTGCAGCTAGTTGGGGGTCAGTGGCATGGGGGTCTGGATGTGGGGGCTCAGAGTGGTGCAGTGGGGTGGGGCTCGTCAGGATGGGGGTTTGAGTGCAGGGAACTCAGTGGGGGGTGGTCTGGGTGCAGGGTTGGGGGTCTGGAGGCAGGGGGCTCCTGGTGCAGGGGTTGAGGTTCAGCGGGGTGGGGTTTGGGTATGGAGGACTAGGGGGATTCTGGGGATACGGGGTGATACTTGGCGGGAGTGTCTGGGCATGGGAGGTCCAGAGGCACGGGGGTTGGGCAGATGGGGGAGCAGCTCCCTGTAGAGTGACTCCTCCTCCCACAGCTGGGGAGCGATGAGGGCAGGAAGCAGGGGAATATGCTGAGCTTCCTGCAGCTGTGGGAGGTTTTTGGGGGTGGGTCTGACACAGCCACTCTTGCAGGGAAGAGGAAATCCCATCCTCTCCTGCCTCCAGCCCAGCCAGGACTAGCAGCTGATCCTGGCTCAGGGTAGGAGCCACTGGCTGGGATGTCCCCAGCCCTGAGGTGATTTACCTCTCTGCCGGCTGCTCCGGGTGCCTGAAACAATGTACCTGCACAGTTAAGGAGTGGTGCGTGACTGCTCTTGCAGCTTCCCTGTCAGAAAGTCATTTTTCTGCAGGGAAGCAAAGAAATATGCGAGGGACAAGAATTCTCCGCACACGCGTTGGCGCAGAATTCCACCAGGAGTAAATTTGTTGTCAAAAGGGGACCACAGTGCAGTGAAGTTTGAGAACCCCTGAAATACAATATTCAAGGGGAGGGTGTACTACCTATTTATAGACGGGAATTGTGTGTTCAGTACTTTTCTCCATCCCTGTATAATACAAGCTAACTTACCTGTTTGCTTTTTTGACCACCACTGCACACTGAGCAGATGTTTTTCCTAAGGTTTCCACAAGGACACTAGGCTCTTTCCCCTGAATGGCTACGATTAATAAAGAACCCATCCATGTGTATTAGTAGTTCAAACTGTTCCTGCCAGTTTGCATTACCTTGTGCTTGTATATGCTGAATGTTGCTTACCATTGTGTGGCCCAATTGCCTGGCTTTGTTAGGTCTTTCTGAAATTCTTCACTATCCTCTCTGTGTCTTGACTGACCTAAATAGAGTCACCAGCACATTTTGCCACCTCACTTTTAATACCCCTTTCCAAATCATAAAATATATTAAACGCTGATCCAAGAATCCATTCTTGGGGTACCCTATTAACCCTGTTGAAAGCTGGCCATTTGTTCCTGCTCTTTGTTTCCTCTTAATTAGCCTTAATCTATTGACAGATGTTTACCTCTCACCTGAATGACTAGTTTCTTTAATAACCTGTGGTGATGGATTTTTTACCAAAGGTTTTTTGAAAATTCAAATTAATTTTATCTACCAGTTCTTCTTTAT
The DNA here is from genome assembly GCF_002925995.2 of Terrapene triunguis. Lineage (NCBI taxonomy): Eukaryota > Metazoa > Chordata > Testudines > Emydidae > Terrapene > Terrapene triunguis. The sequence continues at coordinate 585,001 of NW_020664541.1, read as the reverse complement.
CTTGACTCCTCTCAAAGAATTCTAATAGATTGGAGGAGTTATTTTCCTCTATAGAAGCCATGCTGGTTTGTGCTTCTGGTATCATGTTCATCTGGGTATTTTATAATACATACTTCAGCTATTTTACCTGGTACTGTATTGAAGGAAGGCTCACTGGTCTGTAATTCCCAGGATCACCCCAGTACCTTTTTTTAAAAAGAAAGCCACAACAGTGCCTACCCTGCAGCTTTGCTGCGTGTAGTATCTAATTTTAATGATAGAGCTGCCAACAAAATATGTAATCTGCCACTTCATTCTTAAATTCCTTTGGAACGCTTGGATGAATACTATCAGGGCCAGTCCGTTTGCAATTAAAATTAATTTGTTTCAACATTACTTTAAACACTGCAGTCTTACAGGACTTCATTGTTATGGTACCTACTTGAGAGGTACTCTTTTTACTGGTGTCTCTCCAACATCCTCTGGCGAAAACTGATGCAGAGAATTTGTTTAAATTCTCTATCTACTTTATCCTGCTCATTTGCTCCTTTTAGTACTGGATAGCCTAGAGAACCCACAATCTCCCTTGCAGGGTTCCTACTTCTGATATACTTAAAAAAATATTTTTTAATATCTCTGCCTTTGTTCTAAACTTCTTAGCACGCTTAATTCCCATATTACATTTTACCTTATATAGTTTTGTTCCTTGTATTGGCTTCAGTTGGGTGGGATTTCCACTTTCTGAAGGATTCTTTTTTGACTTGAATAAACTTCTTGTGCCTTACCATTTTAACTACACTTTTTGTTGCATTCCTGCTTTTATTTTTGTTGAAGTATACATGCTTTTTGTGACTGTAATACAGTATGCGTAAGTTCCTCCCTGCTAAGTCTAAAAGGATATTAACCCTTTATCTCTTTTATTTAAGCTCTCTCAAAACAGGGTATTTATTTTTTAAACAAACAAACCTTCTTCAGAGAGTTTAGTGCCGCAGTGCTAGTTTATGGAAGGGATCGTACCAAAAGGTTACTGAAGTTAATCATGTCCTGGTCACTGTTACTTAGTCGTTCAACTGCCAATTACTGCTTGAACCAGTTCAGGTACCATACTTGTGACTCCTGTTGTTTGCTCCAGTACTACAGCTGGTTGGAAGATTTTCTACAAAACAGCTTTCCTTTAGCAAATGCAGTTCTGTTGACACTGAAATATTTTGCAAAATCATGGAGATGTCAGTAACCATGTGTTTTGAAATTTTTTATTTTAGAAAAGCTTTTGTTTTGGAAAAATGTTTGTTTTGAAACAATTTTCATTTTCAAATTTGATCTAATTTTCATACATGCACTACTACCGATCATTCATGAAATATTAATTGCAAAACAAACATTTCATTTCAAACTGAAATTCCAAATGTTTTCAAAATGAAAACTTTTTAAAATGATTTTTTTCAGACTTTGTTTCACAAGTAGTTTAATTTTTTTTTAGTTTTTGTTCCAAATCTGAATAGAAACAAAATTTGGAGTGTCGGTTTCCAGCAAACAGGAAATTCTGAGTTTCAGCCAGCTCTATTCAGGACTAGCTGTTCTAAGAAGCAATTATTTATGTTGTTAAATTGTTTCTCTGAAGTGTCCCAGTGTAATGCTTGAAACGTTAATATTATTTGGATAGTTGAAATCGCCTGTGCTGCTTGTTTTAGCATATTTTTGGTGCTGTCACTGTCCTGAGGCAGAGGCAGGTTGTGTATATTCTCCATTACTATATTTGTATTCTTATAACTTAGAATTTGTATCCCAGATTCTACTGCAAAGTGCTCTTCCTTCAAATCACTTTTCAACAGAAATCTATGGAAATTTTAGGTATAGTGCTGCCCCACCTTACCCGCACACCCAGGGCTGGCCCTAGACCAAATGGTGCCCCAGGCGAGGAGAGTCTTCTGCGTCCCTCCCCTCATTTGTTAAACTTTTGAATACCTTATTTCGTATTGCATTGTAGCCCATTTCACAACTTTGATGCACGATTTGCATGACAAATTTGTACACTAGGATCTGTAAATCTGTGAGCGCGGTGCCCCCCCAAAGCCTGGCATTCCAGGCAGTCGCCGGGTCCGTCTGCCCCTAAGTCTGGTCCTGCACACACCCTGCAATATGTAATTTGCCTTCCATATATAGTTTAGATCCAGATATTACAATATAACGTTCTGCTCAGTTTCCCCGTGAAGTCATGTTGACAGTTTCATGTCCCTGGCATTCGTTTTCAGAGGTATTGCAGTTTGTCATCACCTTAAGTAAGGCTTTCCAAGTCTTCTATCCTCGTGAATTTTAATATTCCTTTCCATTATCCCTTATTAGATTTAATTTCCCAAAATTGGTTTCCTGAAAGCGCATACCTTTGTACTGCTGTGTTCTGTGCCTCGTTCTGTACTATGCTGCAATCCAGTAAACCTGTGGCCAGTACACGGAATTCAAGTATTCTTTTTGGATGCTTATGATCATCATCCTAGTGTCTGAGGACCTGACAAGCATTTGCTAATTTATCCCCACAACACCCCTGTGAATTAGGAAAGTATTTTTTCCATTTTACAGATGGGCAACTGGGGCACAGAGAAAATAGCTGACTTGCTCCAGGTCATGAGGGAAGTCTGTGGCACAGCTGGGAAGTGAACCTTGATCTCCTGAATCTGTCCAGTGCTGTAACCACAAGATCATCCTTCCTTCCCAAATCATTCTCTTTATCTCCTGCTCTCTTCCATTCTGTCCAGGTTCAGATCACTGCCCATCTCTCATACAATCTCCTGGATATTGGGTACTTCTTCAAGCTAAACGAACACATCAAACTAAATGACATCTTCCTTTCTTCTCCACCTCTGTTAGCTTGCCTTGAGGAATTGGAAGGATGGTGGAGTTTTTACATCATGGGTTTCCTTCTTCCCTCATCCCTTTTTTCCCCCTCTTGTCACATCAAGGCTCCCATAAAATCACATCTTTGCTCACACTACATCTGAAATCCCCTTCCTTATATATATCTTCTGCCAAAATTCTCATCCATACCATCATTATCTCTCTTCCATATTACTTTAATTTCTTCTCAAGACTCTCATCTCTTGTCTCTCCAAATCATTCAACACTCAGCAGCCAAAATTTTCTGTGTCTGCCATTTGAAGCTGCTTGAATCTTTCCATTAACTTGTTTGATTCTGTATCAAGTTTAAGCTGTTTGTTCTTACTTTCAAAGTTCTGCACAGTGCTACCCTGGCTACATGTCAACTGGCCGTTTCTCCTATACCCGTGTTGGTGCTCTGTACTCTGCCAGCTACTCTCCTTTCACAGGAATCTCCTTTTTTCCCCCCACACATCTGCTCCTTTATTCATTTTCCCCCTACACCTGGAACAGCCTCCCTCCTCTGGAGTTCTTAGCCACCTCACTCTCCAAAGTCCTGCTAAATACTCCTTTCAACAAGCCTTTCACCACTAATCATCCTCCCCCCCCCCGTTCTCTTACCTACTTTAACAAAAAAAAAAAAAGAAGGTAGGAAACGTACTTGAAATGGAAAAAAAAAATCCTGGAACTATACAAGACTAGTCAAACCTAAAAACTGCAAATGCACATTACTTTGTTAGATCCACTCCTCTTCTCTTCTCTCACATACATCATTTTATTTAGGCCCTGTCTACATGGGGGGGAAGGATAGCTCAGTGGTTTGAGTATTGGCCTGCTAAACCCAGGGTTGTGAATTCAATCCTTGAGGGGGCCACTTAGGAATCGGGGGCAAAATCAGTACTTGATTCTGCTAGTGAAGGCAGGGAGCTGGACTCAATGACCTTTCAGGGTCCCTTCCAATTCTATGAGATAGGTATATCTCCTTATATTATATGGAGTACCCAGTAGCTTGAAATAAGAGGAAGCTGCTGGGGCTCCAGATTTTTGAAAAATCATGTAAATGCCTCAATACGGACTTTGTAGCCTAATTTTATGCACCCATTTAAAAAAAAAATAAATCTTGACCTGAACATCAAGGAGGGAGGGATAGCTCAGTGGTTTGAGCATTGGCCTCCTAAACCCAGCATTGTGAGTTCAATCCTTGAGGGGGCCACTTGGGGATCTGGGGCAAAATTGGTACTTGGTCCTGCTAGTGAAGGCAGGGGGCTAGACTCGATGACCTTTCAAGGTCCCTTCCAGTTCTAGGAGATAGGATATCTCCATTAATTTATTTATTTTAATTTTTATTAACGTTGTCTAGTCCCAGCTCAAGCATGGATTTGTAGTGTTCCATAGCCGCCTATAAATGTGGGGAGATGAACTTAATGCACTTCCTCCGCTGCTCCTTTGGAACCAACAGGTCTAGTTACAGTGTAATCTGCAATTTGGAGATGGCCCTTGTTTTAGTCACACTTATTATGGAGGGGCTTATTGTGGCTCCATAGTTAAAGCTGAGTTCCATTGTGCACATAAAGCAGGTATTCAGTGTCTTTGTGAGGTATGGGAAAATATAGCGTAACCTCCCCAGGCTTCTTGAGTAAAGAATTAATTTTCTAATAATTTATTAAGTAAATCTGTTAACTAAGTTATGAATTAAATTTTACCTAAGTAAAAATGAATAATACAAAAAACGCAACCCTGAGTCATTTCAGAAATTTAATATCTGCCAGTCTCTTCTTTGTCCAGATGTCCTTAATAATAGAATAACTCAAACACTTAAAATTTCCCATATACTTAAAACTCTGAACTCTTGTGCATAGACTATAGTTGGAGAAGTTAGGTTGAATTAAGTCAGATTTATTAAAGATTGTTGTATCTAATGGTTATGGTTATATAGGCTACAGGGCTAGTTCAGGGTGCTCTTAGGTGGGGCTGATATGTTTGAAAGGTAGCAAAACCAGTCATTTACCAATGATACCATGGGGTGGGGAATATGGGAATAAAAAATTGTCTTTAAAAATCAGTTTAGTCTACTCAGGGATTACAGACACTAAAATGTGCCTTAATCATAATCATATAGTTATTGTATGACCTCACTACAGGGTAGAGTTGAGATGTTTGAATGTGCATTTCCACAGCTTACCATGTTTGGATTTATTTAAAGTGTAACCTTAACTCTCAATTTCCTGGCTTTATATTATAATGTAATGCTTGGTTTTTGGGATAATTACAACCTCCTAGTAATGGTTGGGTTGGGGTTTTTTTTGTTTTTGTTTTGTTTTACACTTACTTTACTGATCCATACTCTCAACTTTAACTCTACCATAAAGTAGTTTTTAGTCTGGGAATAAGATCATGCTAAATTACCCTGAATCCAGTGGCCCATTCTGTCCCCTTCCAGTATTTGGGACTCCTGCTTTTTGCCATTGTGTGAGCTTGTCCTTTAGAACTCTTAGCCATTTGACATTGTATATAGCCAATGGTGAGTATTAGCATTTGTGCAGATAAGCTCGTTGTGCCAGAAAAGTTAGATACTTGTTCTAAAGGATGAATGCAGTGGACTAGGCTATATTCCAGCTCCTTCAGAAATGCTGCTAGAACAAAGAACTGGTCTCCCTTTTTGTGCCTTTTATCTCCTTATATGCTCCCTTTCACCTGGAAATCAGACTGGCACATTGGAAACATGCCCCTTTCAGTCCGAGAGGCAGGTGGGACAAGCTGGCTTTGATTCCAAGCCCAGCTCTGCAGCTTGGCTAGAAATCAATGTGGCTGCACTTTTGAAATGCTTTTAATGCAATGTTAAACAAGGTCCCTTGAGCTCTGGCCCTGCATAAGAAACTGGGTTTCTGGAAAGTGCAGAATTCAATGACCCAGGCCTGGCCTTGGTGGAATTCTGCTGCCGTTCAGCTGAGAATTTACTCTGTGCTGGGGGTTTATTTGAGGGGAAAATGAAGCTTGGTTGTTGTGGTTTGATAACTTCCTTCTGTGTGAGTAACTCTAGAATGGGCAGAGCTGACAGTCTCTTGAGTGGAGGCTCTTTTGATTGGGGTGGATGTGGTTCAGAGGTTACTCAGCTGAAATGACCTCTGGGATCTGCTGTGTGCTAGGAGAGAATGAGTTGAAAACAGTCTTTGGGTATGGAGTGTGGCTAAAAAAAAAAATCTTATGCTTGGTTTGCAAGAAATACTATTGTGCCTACCAACGAAGGTGATATTCAGGCGCCTTTAATCCATAGGTGAGTTGCTCAAGTAGGAACATAAGAATACCATAATCAAACTGTTGGTAAATCCCATCTCTGGAAGTGGGCAGTATTGGATCCTTGGCAGGTTTTGTGAGATACCTTTTGGTACAGGCTCAATATGTATCACAGTATGGAGGGCTGGTAATGCTTATGGCACCAGAATGGCTATACGTAGTATGAAAACACAAGGATATCTGAAGAATTCTGAACAGAGATAGGGGGCCTTCTTGGTTTTTTCCCCCATTATTTGTACCGTTCACGAAAGTCTGCTGGGCATGTTACAGAACACACACAAGATCCAGTCCCTTCCCCATAGAACTTACAATCTAATTGTAAACAGGATGGAATGTATGCAGTAATAAAGGGGGAAGAGAAGACAAAGATAACTGTGATGATATCAGTTCCTCAGGTCTGTTGTGTGCACATCTTAGTGGTTCCATTAGTTACATCTAACAAATATAAATGGTAGTTGTGAATATGGTGTTTGCATTCTGAGAAAAATCCTTATGCTGGAGCCAATATTGGTTTCCAGAGCAGAAACTTCTAAAAATGTACTTACTCTGTGAAGCAAAGCTATGGCGGCCGTTCCACATCTGAATGTTATGTTTTGCCTTATTGTTTGTTATTTTGGTCTCTCTCTCTATTTTAAACCCTGAAAATCAGGGACCCTTTAGGGCACTGACATTCTACTTGTATGGTGATTATAGACTTGTAGGGAGAGGGCACCATGCAAGGGAGATCTATCAATTATAGCCTTGTCTAAACTGACATTTTCCTTAAAATCTCCCTTCTAGTTCACTATTTGTGGTTCAGCCCTGTTTGTGGTAGCAACAGTGGAAGTGTTAGTGTACACTGGACACAAGCATATTTACCACTGTGTCCTCTAGAACTGCTTGGCGTGGGATTAGACAACATGATGCAAATACTTGTGCCCTGAGTATCCTGGCAACACCCATTGTTGCTAGTACCAGTTGAGATGCACCGTTAGGAGAGTTTTTAAGAGAAAAGCCTCCTTAGACAAGATCTATACGGTCTCTCTATCACTGAGAGGTCTGTAAACTATCCAGTGAGATTCTTGTTATATTAAGCCTGATAGGAGGTTTAGGTGCTATCTCTGTTCTATAGATGTGGGAAACCAAAGCATAATGTTGAATTGACTTGCCCAGTGTCACACAAACAGTCTGTAACAAAATGGGGAATAGAAATTGAGTTTCCTCGTCCCCAGACCTGTGCTTTAACCACAAGATCATCCTTTTCAAAAAGCTGTATATGCAAAAAAGGTTTAATAAACCTGATATTAACCCTGGTGCTGTATCTAGTGAGGAATCTAATTTCTGTTCTGACAAAATAAAGCAGTTTCAAAGACCCTGGCCTTGATGCAAGTCACAGTCAGTCCTTGCTGTGTTCCACCTCCAAGGTCTGTTGCCACCAGTTTAGTATTTCCTCTGCTAGGAGTCTCCTTAGTCCGTCATTTCTGAGAAATGGAGAAAACTGTGTACTGCTGAGGGAAGGTTTCCAGTCAGCAATTTGCAGATAACTGAGGACAAGTTCTATGTAAATCTTTGTTCATTTAGCCACTACGCAGAATGGCTTTTGTACAGAATATACCTGAGAAAAATATCCAGTCTATGCACTAGAAAGATAAAGGAGAAAGAGATGGAGCTGGTAAACACTTTACCATCGTTGTTATGTAGAACAGTACCTCAGGCTTAGGATCGACTGTGGAGTGTCTGACTTCTAATGACTTATGAGACGAGCTCCATTTCACTCTCCTTAGTGAACACCAGAGTAAACTATCTGCCCCAGCTCTGGAGGTAGCTCTGGCTAGTTCATTGTCATGTCTGGCCAAGAGGTGTTACTCTGAGTTGTTTGCACTGATGTAATTGTAGTAATGTCAAATTACTCACAATGAGTCACAAAGCGTTCCAGGACCTTAGGCCTAAAATTGGGTTCTTGTCTTAATTTAACAGTTTAAAACCTGCCCCCCAGATTTTGTCTTCTAACCAGACTCTTCTCCCCAGCTGTGATTAGTGGAATGTGAATTCCTGCCGAGGTTCCTGGTTCTTTTTTCAGCTGCTCTGAGTGGTGAGAGCAACCTTCTTGGTCACTAAGCAACACGTTGGGTCCTATTTGGTTTTTTTTACTAGCATCCTGTGGAAGATGACGGCTCAGTGGAGCAGGGCAGAACTGTGTGTTCAGCAGGAGAGCTGAGGAAGTGTGGAATTCCAATTGGGATTGAGAGGCCAGCCTGAGAATGTTAGCGTGCAATCACTGAGGGACAGATACATTCAGTTTCTACCAGGCTTTAAAAGCATGGGGGTGCCTTTGCATGGGTCTGATGACATTTTGACATGGAGTTGAAGGCTGTGCTATGAGTATTTGAAAAGGTAACTTCTCCTTAGATTAATTGTAATGGCTTGGATTCTTCAGGGATAGGCACTATCAAAAATAACTGAGATACATTTTCATTAAGGTCTCACATTAGACCTCTGACACCAGTGTTCCAATATCTGGCATTCTTCCTATGCCCTTTCCATTGACAAGACTGACCACTATAGTGTCTGTGTATTTTGACATCAAAATACACAGACACTACTGTACTGATGTGATACATTTCCCCCACCTTTTATTATAAGACCATAGTTTTTGTATTAACATATAACTCCATTGTGGAAGTTGTCTGGGGGAAAAGCCGGTGCTTCTGGCAGCTAAATAGGGGGTAGGGTTGTGATTTTTGCCACCTCGAACAGATGGAAAGCAGTTTGGGACTGTGAAAGAAGCACATTAGCTGGAGGTTTCTGCTAAATGATCAGCAGTGAGCTAGTTTACAATGTTTGTCTTCAAATGTCGTCTTTAGGCTTCAGACTAACCCCAGAGGCAGTTCACACTTCTCAGAGTGATTGTTTCAGGCTGCCTACATACGCAGGATAACAACACTGCATCGATTTATGCTCATTTCACCTTTTCAAAGTTTTCTTTGCTAAAACCAAAAGATATTTTGAAATGGAAGCTTGGATTTTGGAGTACAATTTTGTGTCAAGAGGAAATGCTATGCAATCATGGAATAGATGGGGTCCGGTGCATACTGACAGCAAGCTTTATAAACTCCATAGTTCCAATCTGTTCAGCTTCAAACAGAGATCTGTGGCTTCTCCCTGCTTTTACCCGGAGTAAGTATTATCCTTACTTTTGATGTTGCTAGCACTATAAGAAGACCAATCTCCCTGTGGAATCACAGGCTATGGTTTATTTGTGGTAGGTATTTAGATCTGACTGCACTGGAAGTAGGGGAGGGATAGCAGCTGATGGGCAGGGCCGCCCGGGGGGGCAAGTGGGGCAATTTGCCCCAGGCCCCGCAGGGGCCCCCACGAGAATATAGTATTCTATAGTATTGCAACTTTTTTTTATGGAAGGGGCCCCTGAAATTGCTTTGCCTCAGGCCCCCTGAATCCTCTGGGCGGCCCTGCTCACCGGGAATTAGAATGGCTGGCTGGAAAGATGAAATTAAAGGAAATGCAGGGCTTTAAACCCTTTTATATCTTGGTGTGTTTTCCTTTAGCATTGCATCCTGCTTTCTCTCTGGAGAAGTGCAGGGTGGTGGGGGAACCTTTTCCCCAAATAGAAAGGTTGGACTATTGCTGTGATTGAAGATGGGCAATAGAGCCACAATCCTGGAAATTGGGCTAATGGAACCTTCTTAATTCTTAAGAAGGTGTTCTCTAAATCTTTTTTGTCCCAGCACACAAGAAGATGGATCCCCATCAAGTGGTAATATAATATCCCTGTGTGTGATAGTGTAGAAGGTGGGTGAGTGGTAGAAGTGCTCTTCCCTCTATGCAGAACTTTCATGGTGGTAGTGTTCCAAGCCACTGCTGTTGTATCATCTCTCAGACAGGAATGATGGCAAACCGCAAACTTTAGCTGACACTTTACAATGAGGAAACTAGAAAAGTGAAAGTTGGCATGAATAGACATGTTGTTTAGTCTAAATATGCAATGAACCATGCAAATCCCTATAGAAAGTTAATACTATTTCAACTAAGGCTTTAAACCTTTACAGGAATTTTAGCCAAATAATCCACTTCAGGTATTGGTGCCCATTCTTTCTCTGTCCCCTATCCACATGCTGGGCAGATGAGCACTACAGCCAGACCTAAAATGGAGAACATCCATGTCCTGATCTCATCCTCTGGCTGGAGAGGAGGAGTTTTGAAATCAGATTATTATCTCAAGCCTTTTGGCTTTGGAGCTACAGCCTGTTCACCACGTTACCAATGGGTTTAAAAGCTTAACAGAACTCTCAGCAGATACCCAGGAAGCCTCTTACTGTAGAAGATGGCGACATCACAGGATCAGCCATTCTGTATTTATCACACTGCACTGTAGTCACTGGATCTAAACCGATGATGCTTCTGGGAATAGCATCAAGCACTGGTGTATAGACAGCAGATAGCAGTGCTGATGCTATTCCCTAATAAGTATGTGATTGCAGTCATCTTACAATGCTATGTAAAACATAGTTGCTACGAGCTTTGAGCTGTTTGTAACCACATGGCCAGTGAAGGGGGACATTCAATTGCAGCATGTGTGGACGGGCTGCCTTTACCAAGTGAAATCCAGCTAGTGGTTTGCAGATGGATGTGTCTCAAGTTTTTGGAGCTTAAAAACTTTCCACAGTTTACGTAGCAGTGTGTTAACTGCAGAAAAGTCCTAGCATCTACTTAGCCTCCTGCTGACCTCCATCCCTCTCCCCTAGAGAGCCCAACCTAGTTATAAAGTTATCTGTCATCCCATTAAAAAATTGGAGCTTAAGCTATCTGTTGGTGCTGGTGTCAAATGGTGTGAATGCAGCGGATACAGGTGGTACTAATGGGGGAGATTCATTCTAGGCAACACATTGTACCTTGCCTATGAGGTACAAAATAAGGCTGTTCCAGATATTTGCGTGGTCTTTGTCTTCTCTCCTACTGAAGTGCTGGAGTTATTTTCAACTACAAAAGACAAATGTGTGGGTGGAGTCTGCACGTTTTGTCCCCCTCCTATTTGAAGCATGATCAGTGCTGTTCCATTTTAGAAGCTGATACTTATTCTTCAACCAGCATAATTGACATATGGATAAACGGTGTAGATGATCTGCTCTGGAGGAGAGGGGATTATTTTGAAAGGGAGGAGCTATCTGTTAGTGAGAGAAAACCGCATGATCTCCAGGTGCTTTGTCTGCTAATAACATTGCTGAAAAACAGAGGTGATGCATTGGCTAGAACAGGAACCTGGAGTCAAGACTCCGGAGTTATCTTATCAGCCATGTCACTCAATAAAGTGTGCCCTTGCTAAAGTCAGTTGTTCTGCGGCAGTTTCCCCACCTGTAAAATGGGGGATATTACCGCCTTCCCTCACAAGGGTGTTGTGAAGCTTCGTTAAATGTTTGTTAAAGCTTTAAGAATTTTGGAGAAAGGTGCTATCAGAGTGCATAGTGCTAATATTTGATTACTGAATAGGAACCACTAGCTTGTTACTTCAGTGCTCCAAATGTTCTGCAGCCCTGGTAAGAAACTGTTATCAACCCCAATTTTAAGCCTATTATTTTAAGGGTTGAGACTGCACAGTGCAAAGCATAAAATACAAAACACAGCTAGACCTTGCCCCAAATGGCTTACAGAGCAGACAAGACACGATGGAAGCCCAGAGGAAGGAGTACATTATTGTCATTATTGATACGCAGCTTTGGGGCCCTGGGGGCACGTGGGTTGAACATTTTAAGCACTGTTAAGCTAGACATTGTGGGCTGCTGTTATTTGTATTACTGTAGCGCTAGGAGCTGAAGCCATGGACCAGGATCTCATTGTGCTAGGTGCTGTACAAAGAGAACAAAAGCCCCAAAGCGCTTACAATGTAAGACAAGAGACAACAGATGCAGGCAGGCAGACAGACAGACAGGAAGTACAAGGAAACAATGAGACACTATTGGCCAGCATGATAGGCAGCGCTCTCAACACACCAGCATCCTTGCCATGGTGAGGTTTTTTTAGGGCTCACAGCAAAGGAGAGTTTTAAGGAGGTAGCATGCCAAATCATGTTTAAATATTCCAACCTGCACAAAAATATTCTCCCCTAAATAAAAACACTCTTCGAGTCCATCGATGCTGGACAGCAGTGTTGAATTGTGTTCAGCGTTTTCAAATCTAGTTAAGTTTAACTTAACAGTATTCAAAATCAGTTCACAGAATCTGTTTTAGAGGCGGGAGTGGAGCTGGTGGGGAAGAGGAAGATGAAGGTTTTCCCATCAGGCCTCTGATTCATTGGCAGCGGGTGGGATTTGTTTTTGCCATTGGCAGTTGATGTGGCTGTCAGGTTTGTCTGGCCATTGTGGAGGTCATGCCACAATCTCTCTCTGTTTTTCTGTTTATAACCATCTCTTTTGTATTAAGCTGTCATCTCACACCTCTACTCAGCCCTATTGTAACATTATGCCCCCTGTTATAATGCACTCCACGTAGACTCCAAAGTGTACTTATAAAAATTGGAAGAGGAGGGGCAGAAATTCAGAAGTCTCAAAACACACTAGCATTAGAAACAGATTTGAAGAGCAAAAAAGAGGGAGGAAGGTTTTTGGCCTCCTGCCACCTTCCCTTTGCATCAGGAATTGCTATTCCCCATGCAGAATTTGCTCCCACCCTTCCTATACCCCCCATCCCTGCACACAAGAGCCAGTAAGCCCAAAATATTATCTGCTGGGGCCACTGAACTGTTGCTTGATGTTAAGCCTCTTCCTCTTTTCCTGTGATACGCTGTAGAATGCTGGCTTCTCCAGAGTTAATAGTCCCCAGTGGATGAGGTGCCAAGAAGCTGTTTCCTTGAGGAGAGCTGTCGATTAGGTTCCTGTTGCCAGGAGTCAGGGCAGCAAAGGGGGCGGGGGGGGGGAGGTTTGACACTTAACTCTGGCATTGTCTTTTGTCTTTGCTGTGGAGGCAGTTCAAATACAGAAGGGGAGGGGCTTTTAGCTCAGGAAGCCATAAAACACTTGAGCAGCTTATTGAAAATGGGTAATAGACGGGCTCTTGTGGTGCAATCGCCAACAGGACTGCAGGGAAGCAAGGACACTGGGCAGTTTGGGAAGGGGTGTTTAGCCGCAGCTGGGGCAGGCAGGAGGATTGCTGCACAAATACAAATCTGAATGGTGTTGCCAAGCCACCTATCAGTGAAATGAAGGCACAGGAGCCAGAAGGAGTGGAATCTCTAGGCAAATATTTGGGAAATCGACATCCACTGTCCATGACATGTAAAATAATCTGATCTGGAGACTCCATCAGGATCTGGAACCTTCCAGATTTCTTTCCATGACGTCTACCCTTTACCAAAACATCCAATGTGCTGCCATCTGGGTTCCTGGAGTGGAGTAACCTCTAGGAATCCCATTTTTTCCTCCTTTCTCTTCCATTCGCTGCAGTTTCACAGCCAAAGAGGGCCTCTGGTTTTTTGGAGCCCATTAGCTCTGCTAGGTGCTGGGTGGATGGTATGACTTGTCAGCAACATAAAACACTCTTTAGGACCAAGTATGCTGCTTGTGCAACAAGCTCAAGATCCCCCCCCCCCCCCCAGGACTCCCCTCCCCTGTGGGGCAGCATCATGCTGGGATTACCAGATCAGGCAGCCACTTTGGGCTCATCCAGATATAGCCTGATGTTTTCCAATCAACAATCTTTAACTGGGATGTTTGAATAATTTGAATGGTCTCTTCTTAGTTTACTTCTGGCGGTAGTGTGAAAGTGGGTCTTTGTGGGTGTCATTCCCTCCCCCAAATATCTGTTCATCTGTGGCTCACGCTATCCTGGGCAGGTTAGTGGCAGAATCTGTTGTAGCCTGTGGTCATTTTCCCTGTGTTGATTCCTCCCATTACCAAAATGGATTGAATGGGTGTTCTCTGGGATTTCCCTGGTGATATTTGAGGATAAGGGGTAAATACAAGCTCGGGGGTCCAGGGCAGTTAAACTGGGAGGAGATGTCACACTCTTATATCGGGCATGTATTGCAAGCTAGTACTGTCTGCTTCCAGAAGCCCAGTGTCCAGATGAGGGTGGTTGCTTCTTTCCACAGCTATCAGAACAGCTGATTAAATAATGGGAGGGGGAAGTAGGAATGGTCAGGCTGAGATGTAAAGCAGATGTGCCAGCCCTGGGGAACCCTTGGATAAATAGTGTGGATTGGAAGTGTGATAAAAAACCAACTCCAGGTCTCCCCATCTTTATGCCTAATCTGGACAACTATATTCCTTTCTTTACCCCTCCACGTGGCATGCCCTTTATCTTCTGGCCAATTAATTTTTTTCAGAGAAAAGCTTGCAGTCTTTTTCAGAGGCACTGAAGCTATATCTCAGATGAGGAAACGTACTCTGTGAAGAACTTAACTAATCCTCAGGAATGCTTTTTAAACCCCTGATGTCCGCACATGCAAAGTGTTTCATCGGGTTTTTATGTGTTCCACGGACTGTTTGGAGTAGATGCTGCTTTTCAGCATGTCCAAGAACTGGCTCAGGTGAAACTGTTTCAGACTACACTGTCTTAGCTACACTGTAGATGCCGAGTAGATGAAAGTGTGGAACTGTGGGATCAATACTCAGAAGGCATTGTCATTGAAAGTTTAGTACAGCAAGAGTGTCAACATAGGACAAAAGAGCATGGGTTATTAAACTGATTTGCAGTGGAGAGCATGGATATACCTAATCAGTTGTGTGCTAAACTGATTCTGTCACCCAGTTCAGTTACAGGCGAGTGAGTTCTCTAGCATAGACATAGCATTAGAATTCTGTCCCATTACGTCATCAGGCCAGTCTGTGTGCCTTTCAGAGCACCTGCTCTCTGTGTTCTTAAACTTGTAGTGCTGCTGGTTTGGGACCTGGCTTCCGAAGCAAAAGCACCCAAATGTTGTGCTCCGTGGTCCATAGTGACAGCTTGCCAGAGAGCTGGAGTGTCACCGTTAACTTGAATTGCCCTTTCATCTGAAATAAATGGACACAAGCATCGTTGCTGGTTTCTGTATCATCTCCGAGTTGATGTTTATAACAGTTTTTAGGATATTCGTTGCTGCAATACCAACACACTAATTTTCATTATTTTGTTCTTCGAGTTCACCAGCAGTAACCTGCATGTGTTGATCAGCTTTATCTTCACCCGGACGCTGAAAGCTGCTTTTTTGGGGATTCTGCAGGCACAGTTGCCTTTGAGCTGTCCTTGTAACACTCTAGTTACTGGAAAGGCCCCTGCACCTATGTGTATCCTACAGGCCCTTCCAGGAAGGAGTGAGGTAGAAACTGAGAACAACAAGACACAGCAGCAAGGGCAGAATGTGTTTTATAAAAGTTCCTTAACAGTACTCACTTCACACACAGACTTTCAGGGCTTCCAATAGAGCACTGAAAAGGTTAATTATACCTGCCCGGGGTTGTCAGTAAGGGGAAAAGTGGGGAGTAATGTGACTCCTAAGCAGGGCAGAGTATTAGCCTGCCAGACAACCTACATCTCTCAAAGCAGAACTGCAAGCTATTTCCCAGCTAGTGCTGAGGGATCTATTTCTGCCCTCTCGCCTCCCCCGGATAACCCTGCTTCAGGCCAGTGCTTCTCCTTGGTGAGGTGGTTACCCTTGCTCTGTGCAATGTGCTTTTTCCCAACAGCCATTGCATGACACAGAGGGATTTAGTCATGGGGCTGGGGGGAGGGAAAGACGTTAAACAGGCTTTTCCCTAATGAGCTGTGACGCCAGCTGGAGAGGGGGAGAATCCTGCTTTTCTCCTGTCCGTTGCTCTCTGAAACTACAGAGGAGGAGGAGGAACTGGGTCCCCCCTCTGCTGATTTGCTGCCTCTTCTGTTTCCTTTCTGTTCTGTCCCCAAAGCATTTTGGCAAGGTTCAGATTTCTGTGCTCACAGCTCAGTGCTCAAAGAGAAAAGGGAAAAACAAAGGGTTGAGGGAGGGTGGTGAGGAGGGAGAGTCACTTATTGCCCTATCCCAGGACTGAGCTCTGGGACGGAGCGCTGAGGGGTAAAGTTAGTGAGAACCTTGTCTTTCCAGTGAGAGTTTCTTCTCGAAGTACTGTAATTCCCTGCTGTATCATTTTATTGTCTCCTGCTTAAACACTGCACTAGCTATCATCCTGGCTGTATTTTCCCTTGCTCAGATTGAAGTTTAAAAATGTTCTTGCTCTCTTCATACAAGACCTGGGTTAATGGAGTAGATGAAAACATATTAAGAGTATCATGCTAATTCTTTGTTCTCGAGCTGAAACATTAGAGCTGCGCTCTGCTTAGTCCCTTTCAGGGCGTGGTGATCCTGCCGTGTGTCCATCCCCACAACTCCCCTTGACTTCAGTGACAGTTATGCACGTGGAAGAACTGCAGGATTAGCCTTTTAGGTTAAAATCTTGCCTGGCTGGAGAAAAATGACATTAAATTAAACAGACCAGTCAGTGGACCACTCGGTAGGAATTAAACTAAAAACCCTGTTTCTGCCTGACTGTTCACATTGCATCACCCACGCAACAGTAGAAAGAGAAATCCCTATGGGAAAGATTACAAGTCATTATCTTTTTTAAACAGATACCAAAAAGATCACAAGAGCTGTTTGGGTCTGTCAAACATTGTCGGGCTGACACTGAGACGGTGACTAACCCCTCTTCTTGCTCTTTCCTAAAATTTGGTGTGGGTGGAGGGGAGTGATCCCAAGAGTCGGAGATGCTGAACTTCTGGAAGATGAGAACTCAGCTGAGTTTCCTCCTTCCCTAATCCCACTCCTGTTTTAGTTTGGGTGAAGTGTTTGCGTTGCAGCTTTAGAACTGCTTTAAAGCCCAGTTGTCCTTTTTCCTCCACTGGTTGCAAAGTGACTGAGACTTGTCTGAAAAGGTAATGTTAGGAGTGCCCTAGCTTTGTGTTTTGGTAAATAGGTTGATACCACTGCAGTCCTGTTTGGTCTGACTCCTCATATGTATGTCATCCTCCTTCAACAGCACTTTGCCAATGCCTTATAGAATGCACATTGCATCTTCACTAGTGACTGGTGAACTCTGACTGTGTAAAGGTCAGAAGTTTTCTGCCCCCACCCCCTATACTTTGAAAACAATCACAGTAGATACTAGGCTATCTTAGTGGATTGTGTCCACTGTTTGATGAGTGTTAGTCAAACAGCATATCGAAAAGGCTCAGGGGAAACAATTTGTATATACCTTGTTACAAAAGGCTCCCACATCCTGGCAAAGACAGAATGCTGAGTGACTGCTTTAATGCACAAAAGTAAGTGCCCTGCGGACAAGGGTGATTTTGGGGGTGTATGCCCTAAATGGAGTAATCTCATGGGGTCTCCTTTCTTCCTGTGTCCTAACACTACATTCTCTGTGAGTTGGACTTTGTCCATGGTAAGTTATCTGAACGGGCAGATGTCTTGTCACACTGCTTACCTTTTTTCCCTAAGCACATTTTATTGGAATCTGTAACCTTTAAGCCCTGCATAAGGTAGATACCGCCAGAATTTTACCAAACAAATTTTTATGTACCTCATAGTTGCTATTAATATAGAGGTAATATTACCTCATGCAGGTGATGGCAGGCATAACCATGGGCCATAAAATCTTTTAATTATCAGTATTGTCTAGTGGCTAGAGTAGGAAACAAGTAACTTCTAGGACTCTATTCCTTTCTGCCACTAATGTGCAGTGTGGCCATAGGCAAGTCACTTACCCTCTCTGTGCCTCAGTTTCCCTATTTGTAAAATGTGTTTATCTCCCTCACGAGGGATATGGTGAGCTCCGTTTACAAACACAAAACAGCATTTTATCATTTTAATCTGTTATCAATAATTTTATTGTTGTAATATCAGGAGTCTAATCAAAGAGTTCTTGGCACTTAAAATGTTTTTCTCGTTATTGATTATTCTTTATTCTCTAGCCATTAATATAACCATTTATTTAATAGTGTGTTGGGCAACATCCAGCCATGAATCTGTATTCAGTCCACTGTATATACTAAAACCATAAAGAATAGTGTCTTATGACTAGGCTATCTATCCATACTAAATTTTATTCTATTAACTCTTGCTGTGCACTATCAATAGTTACTAATGGAAAGCAGATTGCTTCGTGTCATCTTGTGAAGTTTTTGAACTAAAATTAAGTATTTTTGATATTGCATAAACTTTTAGCTACGTTGAGTAAATATAAATCTATGAATTACCAATAGAAATAAAATTACCAATACATTCTCTCAGTATGTACAAGATTTGTATTAATCACTGGTTAAGAAGTTTATCCTTTTTATAGGTCACTTCCTGTATTACACATTGTAAGTGAACTCCTTTGTACTGAAATAAGCCATGCTATTTTCCACTGTTCTTTCAAGGGAAGGGCGTTTGGGGACAGATCATGTGGTCTGACAGCACCTTTTCTCTTTTAAAAAAAGTTTTCTGAGAGCAAAATCCCTGCTTCCCTTCAGGGAAAGGAGCAGCAACTCCATCTGTGGCCTCAGTCCCTCCCACCATGCTTTCTCCTTTCTCTGCTTGCCTATCTGAAATTGCTGCTCATCCTGGGTGAGTGGGATTTTCAGGCCGTATTCCTGAACAAGTGTTTTAAATGAGCTCACCATTGATAAGTACGGAAAACTTCCTCTGGTTAAGGAGGAAATACAGGCAACAGAATTAAATTGTTCAATTTCTGCCTTCCTGCCTCCCATCATCCTCGGATGGGAGAGGCTTTGTGCTACTTACTAGATTGCAGTGCCTCAACCTCACTGGAACAGGGGCACCCCATCTTCCATATCTGCTTCTGGACAGAAGGCATGGGCTGGTGCTAGTAGGTGTGTGGTAAAACCTTTTCAAGGTTTACTTATGAGTCCTTGCAAGGAAAAAGTAATGAGGACTGATTATAGTGGAAGTTGATGTGGAAGAATGAAACTTCTACAGAAAAATAAAAAGACAAGTTCAGTTGTGATTGTGGCGGTGGCTGCAGGGGAACGGCCTGGCTGGTCCAGAGGATGGCACTCCCTCGGGTACAGTACGCATCAGTTAGGCCATCTGAGACTTCCTGCTCTTGGTTTGCCAAGGGAGTATTTTAAGGAATTTGATCTTTGTTTCTGTCTTCCCTTCTCAATAGGAACTGGAAGCTGCTCTTCACAGGGATGATGTGGAGTTTATCAGTGACCTGATTGCCTGCCTCCTTCAGGGTTGCTATCAGCGCAGAGACATCACGTGAGTAATCTTGCTCTATGGTTTAAGCCCTTTTGCAAGGGAGCTAATTAACATAGTCCCAGGGATGTTACACAGCTTCAGAATGATGCTATAGAAATGATCTGGCGTCACCAATGACCAGGCCACGTTGCTCAATAAGTGCAAGGGAGTCCCATTTCTCTTTTACTCTCTAGCCCAGGGGTCGGCAACCTTTCAGAAGTGGTGTGCCAAGTCTTCATTTATTCACTCTAATTTAAGGTTTCGCGTGCCAGTAATACATTTTAACGTTTTTAGAAGGTCTCTTTCTATGTCTATAATATATAACTAAACTATTGTTGTATGTAAAGTAAATAAGGTTTTTAAAATGTTTAAGAAGCTTAATTTAAAATTAAATTAAAATGCAGAGCCCCCCGGACCGGTGGCCAGGACCCAGGCAGTGTGAGTGCCACTGAAAATCAGCTCACGTGCTGCCTTCGGCACCCGTGCCATAGGTTGCCTACCCCTGCTTTAGCCCCTGCTTAAATCACAAGTCGTTAATATTC
>NW_020664541.1:446405-565029 GCF_002925995.2 Terrapene triunguis | reverse complement strand
CCCCACTCTTGGGCAAATTCTTTTTTTTTTTTTAATTATCTTTTACCCTGAACCCACACACCTGTCTTGTACTCTGTGTATTGTTTCCCTTCACTGTTAGTGATCAGGATATTTGTGTGTTCTTTGTAATCTGCCCTCTGCCTGATTAATTTAGAGAAGTCACAGTAAGTGTTTGCAACATCATAACTGTTTTGATTATGCTAAATTATTTGAAAAATGGCAAGGAGCTTTATCTTGGAATGAGCTGGATAGTAGGAGTGGAGAGTCAAATATAGCAACTATTCTCTTCTTAGGCATAGCTAACGCTTGGCCTGTGACATCAGAATGATAGGTTGTTGGTGTGTTCGCCAGGACTTTGAGGTATTCTCCTTGATGTTTAAAGATCCAAAGGCACTTTTTTGTTAACATCCACCTGGATAGCCCTTAAAAATGAGGAGAAAAGACTTCTGTAAAGTATCATCCTTTAGAAGAGCGCCTTCCGACAGCAAAGCAATATGCTCTCTGCCCAAAGGGTGAAGCTTCATTTATAACGAAGCACAAGTGAAGTCTCAGCTTTCTTCACTGAATTCCTATGAACTTGAACTGAGAGCAGAGCATAATTCTGGACATGAGGCAATCTTGCTGCTGGTGGTAGGTAACTCAGTGGGTTCCACTGTATTACTGGGTTGGCACTGAACATGGTGCAGAACCTGAATCTGTAAGCAGCTGACTTGGTGGGTAGTGCCCACCCACTGAGCCAAACTGGTGCTTGCCCTCCCTGAATGAATCTGAGATGGAGAGTAGGCTGATCAGAAAGCATCTGAAACCATATGTACTGCTTCTATCAGAACTACCGTAACAGTGGTGTATAATCCTGATTGTGGATTTATGGCATCAGGTGATGTCTGTTTCTTCAATTAGAATTAGAAGTGGAAAGGAACAGTCTGGCCATCTCATCTAATCCTCATTAGCCAATGCAGGATTGTTCCCGAAGTATACTTTTCAGTGTTTTGTCCAGTTTAGTTGTAAATATCTCAAGCTTTGGAGTTGCCATAACTTCGTTTAGGAGATTATTCTGCAGTTTAATGTCAACATGTAAGGCACTCTTAAATTGGTTTGAGTGTGCATATGTGGGTGGCACCAATTTAACTACATCAGTTTAAAAAATGATTTTAGTTAAATAAATACAACTTCTCTGTGTAGATTAGGCCTTGGTTAATGACAAGATGCAACTGGTGGAAGAAACAAACTTGACTGTAGAAGGAAGAAGGGGTAACACGAGTGTGCTTTTGTGTAGGCTAGCTGTGTGTTCAATGTAGCTTGCCACCTCTGTAGCCATTCTTATTCGTAATGAGGCCCACAGATCCATGACATGAGGTACTCTGCTGTATGCAGCCTTGGAGGCAGGCCAGACCTGTCCATCAGAGATATGGGTAGGTGTGGCTCCATCTCTGAGACAGCACCAGATTTTGTCTACTTATCCAGCTGTAGGCATGCAGACCAGCTCCCCCGTACTGCAGAGCAAACTTGAAGAAGAAGAAGAAGAGGAAGAGGAAGAAGAAGAAGAAGAAGAGGAAGAAGAGGGAAAAAAGGCCTTAACAACTCCAGATTGTTTGGGTCTGCCTTTATTGGCAGAGAAGAGTACCCTTCTCCTCTGTGCCCCTGCTCACCCATCCAAAGTGCAGCATGGCAGAGAAGGCTAAGAAGAGAGAGAAAGCAGACACTCTGACTCCTGCACTTCCCTTGCTGATTAAGTGCCTGCATGGAGATTTGTGCCTGTTCTGTGGAGTCCCAGGCCCCCGTCAAATCCTCAAGCAGGGGCAGGGTTTCTTGCAGCCTCCTTCCCCAAGTAGGAGAGCTCCCAGCAAACAGTGACAGCACCTCAGCAGCAAAATCCCCTGGGTCTGGTACAGGCTTGCAGTGATGCCAGGACCAGCAAGCGGCAGCTCTCCTCCCTCCCCCACAAAACATGGGTGGAGTGTAGGTTGAAGCACAATATCAAAGGGCCGGGGAAGTTTCCTGCCCAGCCACTGGAGCCTGTGCTCACAGCCATGTCTGTTAACCACAGAGCAGCTCCCTGGCACCTCCCTGCAACTGCTGCAACAGCAGGGAGCTACAGACAAGGATCCAGAGACAGAACAAGGAGAGCCTGGTAAGGGGAGCTCAGGCCCAATCCTTCCCTCCATTCTACAGCATGCCAGAGGACAGACATTGAGCAAAAGTGTACTGAGTATTTTGAGTATTGTAAACTACACTTACGAGGTCTGCAGATGTCTCAGATGACCCACAGTTATAAATCCCTCCCCAGGCCCCCTGTGAGTATGTGAGTGTGGAACAGGGATTTTCCTGCTGCACCTAAAGATTGGGAAAGCATCAGGCTGCCCCCCTCAGCTGCCACTGCAGATCACCATGTCCAAACGATTGAGCTGTCATTACCAGCTGCCTCTGTGAGTCGCCAGGCCCTAATGGTTCTGGTTATTGCTCCCAGGTTGCCATGCCTTGCTTCCACCTCCTTCCCCCAGCAAATGGCTAGGGAGGGATGAGAGAGACAGCAGCCCAGATTGGAAAATTGCAAGGCAGTAATGGACCTCTTGGCCCCACCATTTTTCTTTCTACCTCACACTTCCCTGTGGCCTCCATTTTATAAGGCCAGAAGGTTCCTCAGTGTGCACCAGGCACAATGTATCCTGGCACCACTACCAAAGATAAATGTGCCTTTTTCCCTAGTGGTCAGGGACTTGTCATTTCTAACTGGGAGAGATTTTTACCTGTAAGAGTGGCTTCAAGAAGTAAATCAACTAGCTCAGCATATTCCAGAGTCTGGTTGAGATTTACCCATTGGTACCAGGACAAAGGTCTCAGCCCTACCTTTGCATTGGTACCACAGATTCTCAGATTTCTTCACAATTAACTCAGGGTAGGCCTGGCAGCTGCAGACACTGAGGGTCAAGTCACTGCTTTGTCAAGAATCCTTAGTGCAATAAACAAGTAGTGAATTTCATCATACCCAGATATCGAACCTTTTTCTTGTGAGAGCAGCATCTCTTCTACATCCTCCTGAAGTGCATGAAGTCTCTTTATGGGCTCTTACCTGGTTCTCAGTGCCATTACAGACCCTCAATTGGAACCACTCATGAAGCTGTCTCATTACTTTCTAACCACTAAAGTGGCCTTTTTGATAGCAATCTTGTCTGTTTGCAGGGTGCCCCTGAGACGGAAGCTCTTTTCCTGGAACCTCAACACTACATTCCATAAGGGTAGAGTGGTACTCAGATCCGACCATGCCTTCATACTAAAGATTAACTCCAGACTCCATAGAGCACTGGAAATTGTTCTGCTATCCTTTTGCCCAGTTCCATCACACTCCAAAAAGAAACTGGCATATTCTAGATGTCTTCTAAGCTCTTAAAGAACGTATTCACCACACAGCTCAGGTCAGAAGGACAAAGTCTTTGTTTGTGCTTTATTATCTAGTGTCAAAGGGAAAGACGGTTTCAAAATCCTCTATTTCCAGGTGGCTGAAGTTTTGTAACTAAGAAGCATACAAGTCAAAAAGTGTAACTCCATCTTCCAATATCAGAGCTCATTCCCTCAGAGCTGTAGCAGCTTCATGGGCAGAAAAATAACATACGTCATACAAGAAAATCTGTAAAGCAGGCATCTTCTCAACTGTTCATACCACCTTCAAAATTCTAGAGGCTGGACTTCAGTCATTGTCTGATGCTGCCTTTGGTAGATGAGTGCTCCTCACTATAGTATCCCAGTAACTCTTTTCACATCTGTACATAACTGTATATTGTTCCCCCCCTATATTGTGTGGATAGTGGTATGAAAACCCCAGTGTCATAGACCTGTGGTCCTGAGTATGAATAAGAATAGGAAAATTTATCCATATTTTGCCTGAATTTTTTCTTTCTTGGAGTAATGAGGTCCACAGATCAAGCCAGCCTTGAATGGACTGTTAATTGGGAAATATCGGATTATTAATTGGCACTCAAGTTTGTTATTCAGGAGAATTGTTCTCTTTAGTCTCAGTGCTTAATTTTCCTTACTGATACAGAGTGCTTAGTTTTTCCTAGGTAGGGAAGTGTAGCAACTGACAGTTTCTCAGAGGTGGCATGAGCCACACCAGCCCTGACTCTGATGGACAGGTGTGGTCTGCCTCCAAAGCTCTATAGAGCAGAGCACCTCATGTCATGGTTCCATGGCCCTCATTACTCCAAGAAAGGAAATTTTTAGGTAAGACATAGATACATTTTCCTATTACTGTCTGGCAGTGTTCTGTAGGCATCATGGTACAAGTGAATTTGAAGGAGGATTAGGTAGCGGCTTTTTCATTTTGGTGTGTGTGTGTGTATGGGGGAGGGGAGGGTTATGCTGTGCAAAAGACGTGACATGAGAAAAAGCATTGAGGTCCTTGTAGGAGAAATGGACAAATGAACAGTGAAGACTGAGAATATTAGTAGTGAAGGCAGCAGTCATTTATATGGTTATAGGTAAAGAAGGGCTAAATTGTGGTGGACCTTAAACTTTGGATGATGCAGAGGAGAAGGGAGAGCCCATCTGGGGGGAGAATGGTGTGATGGGTAATAGGACTAGTACCTGACCCAGGACAAA
Source organism: Terrapene triunguis (assembly GCF_002925995.2). Classification (NCBI taxonomy): domain Eukaryota; kingdom Metazoa; phylum Chordata; order Testudines; family Emydidae; genus Terrapene; species Terrapene triunguis. Next base: position 560,433 of record NW_020664541.1, on the reverse strand, counting down.
CTTCTGTGGGATCTCACTATGTGCCCCCAGTTTGATAGCGAACCATTGATAACTACTTGTTGAGTATGGTTTTTCAACCAGTTGTGCATCCATCTTATAGTAATTTCATTTAGACCACGTTTCCGTAGTTTGGTTATGAGAATGTCATATGGGATTGTGTCAAAAACCTTACTAAAATCAAGATACGTCATGTCTGCTGCTTCCCTCTGTCCACTAGGTCAGGAACCCTGTCAAAAAAGGAAATTAGGTTGGTCTGGGATGATTTGTTCTTGAAAAATCCATGCTGGCTATTACTTATCACCCTGTTATCCTCCAGGTGCTTACAAACTAATATTATCTTTGAAAACTCATGGCGATCGGGGGAGGTCCTGAATGACTGGAAAAAGGCTAATGTAGTGCCTATCTTTAAAAAAGAGAAGAAGGAGGATCCGGGGAACTACTGGCCAGTCAGCCTCACTTCAGTCCCTGAAAAAATCATGGAGCAGGTCCTCAAGGAATCAATTCTGAAGCACTTAGAGGAGAGAAAAGTGATCAAGAACAGTCAGCATGGATTCACCAAGGACAAGTCATGCCTGACTAACCTAATTGCCTTCTATGATGTGATAACTGGCTCTGTGGATGAGGGGAAAGCAGTGGACATGCTATTCCTTGACTTTAGCAAAGCTTTTGATACGGTCTCCCACAGTATTCTTGCCGGCAAGTTAAAGAAGTATGGGCTGGATGAATGGACTATAAGGTGAATAGAAAGCTGGCTAGATCGTCGGGCTCAACGGGTAGTGATCATTGGCTCCATGTCTAGTTGGCAGCCGGTTTCAAGTGGAGTGCCCCAAGGGTCGGTCCTGGGGCCGGTTTTGTTCAATATCTTCATTAATGATCTGGAAGATGGCGTGGACTGCACCCTCAGCAAGTTTGCAGATGACACTAAACTGGGAGGAGTGGAGATACGCTGGAAGGTAGGGATAGGATACAGAGGGACCTAGACAAATTAGAGGATTGGGCCAAAAGAAATCTGATGAGGTTCAACAAGGACAAGTGCAGAGTCCTGCATTTAGGACGGAAGAATCCCATGCACTGTTACAGACTAGGGACCAAATGGCTAGGTAGCGGTTCTGCAGAAAAGGACCTAGGGGTTACAGTGGACGAGAAGCTGGATATGAGTCAACAGTGTGCCCTTGTTGACAAGAAGGCTAACGGCATTTTGGGCTGTATAAGTAGGGGCATTGCCAGCAGATCGAGGGACGTGATCATTCCCCTCTATTCAACATTGGTGAGGCCTCATCTGGAGTACTGTGTCTAGTTTTGGGCCCCACACTACAAGAAGGATGTGGCAACAAAAATGATTAGGGGGCTGGAGCGCATGACTTATGAGGAGAGGCTGAGGGAACTGGGATTGTTTAGTCTGCAGAAGAGAAGAATGAGGGGGGATTTGATAGCTGCTTTCGACTACCTGAAAGGGGGTTCCAAAGAGGATGGATCTAGACTGTTCTCAGTGATACCAGATGACAGAACAAGGAGTAATGGTCTCAAGTTGCAGTGGGGGAGGTTTAGGTTGGATATTAGGAAAAACTTTTTCACTAGGAAAGAGGTGAAGCACTGGAATAGGTTACCTAGGGAGGTGGTGGAATCTCCTTCCTTAGAGGTTTTTAAGGTCAGGCTTAACAAAGCCCTGGCTGGGATGATTTAGTTGGGGATTGGTCCTGCTTTGAGCAGAGGATTGGACTAGATGACCTCCTGTGGTCCCTTCCAACCCTGATATTCTATGATTCTATGAAACTGATTGTTTAATAATTTATTCCACTATCCAGATATCAAAGTTAGCCTGACTGGTCTATAATTCCCTCAGTCTTCTTTGTATTGCTTTTTAAAGATAGGTACTATGTTTGCCCTTCTCCAGACCTCTGGGACCTCACAAGTCCACCATGAGTTCTCAAAGGTAATTGCTAACGAGATTGCTTCAGCTAGTTCCTTCAGCACCCTAGGATTAATTTCACCAGGCCCTGCCAGCTTGAATACATCTAACTTATCTAACTAGTCTTTAACCTATTCTTTCCCTATTTTGGCTTGTTTTTCTTCCCCCTAGTTAATATTAATTGTGTTGAATATCTGGTCACGATTAACCTCTTTAGTGAAGACTGAAGCAAAATAGGCATTAAGCACCTCAGCCATCTTGATGTCATCAGTTATTAGCTCTCCTACTACTTACGCTTTCCTTCATCTTACTCTTGCTCCTAATCATGTATATAAAGAACCTCTTCTTATTGCCTTTTATGTCCCTTGTTAGGTGTAACTCATTTTGTACATTAGCCTTTCTGATTTTGTCTCTATGTGCTTGTGCTATTCTTTTGTACATCTCCTTAGCATTTTGTCCATGCTTCTGCTTTTTGTAGGATTCCTTTTTTATTTGCAGGTCGTTAAAGTGCTCCAGATGGAACCGTATGGGCCTCTTACTATTCTTCTAATCTTTTATTCGTGTTGGATAGTTTGCAATTGTGCCTTAAATATTTGTTTCTGCATCTATATTCTACTATTTAGCTGCTTCTCAGTGTTGAAATGATGAGTTAATTTTGTGTAGTACTTTACCTCTTCACTATCCAAAGTATTTTGTATTTATATTTTCTTGCAATCTACTGGTAGCAGGCTGTAGTTCTCTGCATGTCTAGTTTGACAGCAAATAGAACTCATAACTGGACTGGAAGTGCCTGACTTTAATTATGCAGAAGTATAAAACTGTAAAGTACTTTTGCTAATTGTGGTTTTGTAAATATTTTAGGTATCTAATATCCCTCTACCTCTTCTTCCCCTTCTAGCTCTTCTGAATACATCATACTGGTCAATGTTAATACGTTAATATAGCAGATGTGATTTGCCCCACCAAACTAACATCCACTAGGTCATAATCTCACACGTCTAGCTCATTTAATGTATTTCCCATGCCCTTTGCCTTTGTGTATAGACCCTTAAGTGCTTATGACTTTCTACTATTGCAAAAAATGACTTCAGGAAAAAAAAATCACTTATTCAGAATATGCAATTTATATAAGAAAATTATCAAGTGGTATTTTAAAAATACTTGATTCCCCCCCCCCCCCCCCCCCCCAATGTCCACTGATACAAATTGGGCAGCTGCATAATCCCTGCAGGCTACCACTTTAATTCCAACAGGAAATGCAGCTTGATGACTTGTATCAAGACAGGAAGATCAGAGCTGCTGCTAAAGGCAAAGGCCACAGCAGGAGACTTCTACAGCTGTTTTTAAGTAAGAAATGGCCGTGTTACATGGATGTGCACATTAAATTAAAATAATCCAGAAAATCTCCTGCTGTTCTCTGTTTCTGGCTAGAACTGTTGTGAAAAATGTTGTCATGCTGACCATATAGCTGTTTCCTGTTTTGTTGTTTCATATTTACAATTTTTAATGTTTTAACATTTTAAAGAAACAAACAGTGATTTGATTATTTTACCTTGGAAGCTACTTTATATTCCATTACTGTCCCTTCAAAGCTTGTTTTTAAATTCACCCTGTGTTGTAAAACATAATTTTATTAGGATTCAGTTCGGAAGAATATGTCAGATGGTAAGATAAACAGAACCCACTGTTTTCCACTTACTTTCCTTGACATTTTTGAATCCAGAAGATTGGTACCTCACCTGCTTAGATGGAGACTGTCTAACTCACCTTGCATCATGGAAGGCACTAATGTGCTCCATGAATCCCAAACTCCCCTCTTTTCTTCACTAAGCACTGGAAGAATTTCCAAATAGATCACCTCTGTTGACCCAGTCTTCACCTCTCTTTCCAGATCCCTAAAGCCAGCTTTGAATCTATGGCATCTCTTTTCAATCATGTTTTGTTCTATCATGGAAAATAGGAGGACATTCCACAACATTCTTCAGGATCTCCTTTCCTCTCCCTGTCATGTCCTTTGTCCTGATGCCCAGAATGTAGCATCCCATCCTGTTCTATCAGAACCATGCTCCTCTGAGTTTTCATTCAGGATTACTTATTGGCACTTCTATTCCAGCGACTTCTTTTCAGAGCTTTCCATCTAATTGTTTGGGAGGAAGGTAAAGGACAATCTGATCATCTCCTGACTCATCAAGGACAGAATATCTGTTGTTACTGACCAGGTTTAATGGCTCTATATATTTCACTTCTTCCATTCCTTTTGTCACATTTTTCTGTCTTCATTCCCTTGCATGGAACAGATCCTTCAAGCATTACCTCCAGGACTACTCTCTCACTGGTTTGTTTTAAGAATAAATGTTAAAAAAAAATTAAAATTGCCTTACAGTCTTCATGCAGCTACATCAGTTGTGTCCCTTCAAGGAATACGGTGCTTTTTTTCTACACTAAGAGATGAGGTTTGTGACAGATGTGGCAATTTCTTGCAGAATCCTTGGAAAACTTTATTGAATTAAGTTTAAGTATCTTTGGAGTCCATTGTATTAAATGCAAATGTTATATTTTATTGTGAGCCCTGGGAATTATGAACTTCAAAGGATTATCTTGAACAATGGGCCAGACAAGAGTGGACTTATGGACAAACAATGTCAAGCAGTTCACCTGGAAAATGTCTAGGGGGAAGGTGAATGCAACCCCCCGCTCCCTCTGGTTATACAAACACCCAGCCTTTAAAAGCTTTGCCCTGAGGATGAGACCATTATTTACTTGATTATAGCTGTTACAGGGATCCAAAGATCAAAGACCCAAATCGTATAAAGGAAAGACAACCCATTCATGGGGTAGGGGGGTGCTTGTTCTGAGCTAAAGCTGTTATGGACACAGAAACCCCCTTTCCCCCCCCCCCCCGTTTCTGGGGTTTGAAGGACTGACTCCTACCAGAGCCCTGCTGGAGTTGGGGGTGAGGATGGTCTCCAGTAATCTTATTTGCATGCTTGTAGATTATTTTATTATTTTTAAAATGTTTTCTCGGCAGTGCTTTCACCTTAAGAATAAATGTGCTTGCTTAGAAAGAGCTATGTAGTCACTTATATCTGTGGGCAGTTGTGGTGTATATAGCCTCTGAAAAGAGAGCAAAGCACAGACATTGGCCTGTTTAGTCAGTCTGGCTTGCTGGGAATAACTCAGTGTAGGCAGGGAACTGTGCAACCTGGGAAAATCCCAGAGACACAGGTCTCCGCCCAAGAGGAGGTGATGGCTGAGGATCTGGGAGCCTGGAGCGGGTGCCCTCGGTGGATCACAGAGATGAAATGCAGGTGCAGTTGCCCTGGACTGTGACAAGGTTGATTAGCTAACCTAGGTTGCTAGCTAACCTTTAGTCTCTTTTCCTAATCTAGGCAAAATGAGTACGAACATTCAGGCTCGCTGATATTATGGTGAAGGGGACCTTAGAAAAAGCTAAAGTGGAATATCCTAGTGATCCAGTGGATTTATCGGTGTAATCTGTGCAATAATCTTTGGGGCCTGAGACGCAAACCCAATCATGATAGATATGGGGAATACACTGTTTGTATTAACCAACATTTACTGGCATGCTGCTGATCTTGGCTGTAATAACTACACCAATGGCTGGTGCAACAGAAAACCACAAACAAGCTGAGGCTCATACTTAGAGTTGTGCTTGGTGCCTTACAGGACAGATGGAGGACATGTTCCTTGCCCTCAAGAACTTCTAAACTAATTCTTGACATGAGACCATGAAAAGATTAGAAGGAAGAAAGGACAGAGGTTACAGCAATAAGATCACATGGCTATTCAAAGGCTAGTGGACAGCAGGGTGGAATGAAATTGTGGAGTATAAGCATGAATAGAGTCAGATAAATAAATATCTTTGACTCACTACTTATAGACATTGCACTAGAAATCAGTCTTAAAGAAGAATTTAAATGAGGAGTGTGACAAAACCAGAAGAACTTCCCATGCATGTGGTGTGGAGTAATGAGCAGGGATCGTGGGAGAAGTGAACAAATGGAGCATGAAGGTTGGCACTGTTGGCGAGCATATAGGTGACCTACTAAGAGACTGGATAACTCAGGAGAAGAAGAGTTGTGCGGGGCATTGTGAATGTGAGGACAAGATGTTTACATTTGAAATGATGTAGGAGGCGTCTGAGTCAGTGACGGGATTCAGAGTGTGAGATGAGGTGGCCAGATTGCCAGGCCATGAAGATGTTCTGGACAGCAGCATTTTCCATGAGTGTAAGAGGGAATGATGTTGGGAGTCAGGGAAGCCTGTGAGGAAGAGAGCATTAATCAAGATGGGAGAGAAGTCCCTGGATGAAAGAATTGGCTGCTTGGACAGAAAGAAAAGGATGGCTATTCAGATTGTTTGTGGAGAGAGGTATGACAGGGTTTAGACACAGTCCGGATGTGGAGGACATGAAGTAGAGGAAGAATCAATGATGACTCCCAGATTATGGGGTCTTAGTGACAGAAGACAGTGGTATTGTCGACAGTAATAAGGATCTGGGAGAGTGGAGGAAAAACAAGCTTAAATAAGTTAAGCTTAAACTGATAGCGGGACATTCAAAGACACTGGAGATTAAATAGTTCGAATGCTGTTTGTGTCTAGGGACATGAAAATTATGTGATTGTTACTGGTTTAAAGACCATGCCACAAGATACTTATCAGGGCTAACAGAACAGCTGTCAAGTTTTTTGTAGAGGAATCCCTGGGATTCTTTGTCCTAAGGGTCTTTGAGTGTCAAAGTGGGTGATACTTCCCACACGCTTTGTGCAGGATTTCATGTCCAGCATGGCTGTTCTGCTCAGCTAGACACTGAAGCAGATCTTCAGCCCAGGGATGGAGATTGGCATATTAACCACTTCTATTGCCTGGTCCATCCACCACCTCCAAGCAGGGATGTAAAGGCTTTCCCTCCTCTTGTCTGAATTCATCTTCAGAGGCTCCCAGATCTAGTGAACTTCCTGAACATCCTCGGAGAGGGAGCTGTCCAGATGCAGGGCCAGTATGCTGACCGTTCTTGTGTCCCAGAACTATCTGCTATCTTCAGTCACACACTCTCTGGCCCTGTTATTATTTATTTGTATTTTTGTAGCACTTAGGAGCCCCATCATGGACAGGGACTCTGCTCTGCTAAAATGTCCATCTCCTTTCACCTCTTGTTTTCCCTCAGCTCCTCCTGGGTCAACCACTGAACAAAGACAGTTGAAACAGTGGATAGTAGAGGCTGTGAAATCACTGAGGGATGTCCAGACGGTCACATGCAAAACAGACCCCTTTTCTAATGGTGAAAAGCCAGTGAAGAGCAACTAGAGCCACTTGAAACCAAGGATAATATTTTCAATCCTGAGTGCTAAAAGTTAAACTCCTAAATAAGTCCTGATTTCTGCCCAGCCCCCAAGGTACTGAGTACCTGCATTTCTCCTGTTTGAAAATTTAGGTCCAAAATCTTTGATAACCTCTTTCAGAGAAGGCAACATGACCACACTGAAGCATGCAGTTGTCCGATCAATTCTCAGTAGTCCAACTTCATGTCAAATACACCCCAGTCTCCTGGGCAGAATTATTGAAGGTACACAAACTTCTGATCTCTACCCACAAGACCTTTCACAATCAGGCTTCAGACAGGCATATGACACTTGTATTGTTCTGGCGCTGGTGGATGACTTCCTTATGGCTACATGCAGGGGGCATATCTCTGTGTTCACAGTACTAGCTAAAAACAGACAGTTGGACACCATGAGCTGCTGATTCGCATGCCATATCTCAGCAACTTTGTCTGCTCTCTGTCAGAATATGAGGCCTCTCGGTGTGGCTATGAGACTACATGGGTAACCCAGCAGTAGGTCTGTTTCTCAGCAGATACAGCACCATCCTCCAAATGACCCAGTGCTGGAAAGAAATCGATGAAATGCAGCTAGCACAGACTAAAGCCTGGTAAGCCAGAGGTAATACTAGCCAGGGGAAATGCGTTCAAGACCTGGTCAGGGCACTGACCTAATAATCTATCAGGGGGCATTTGCCTTCTGTCACACTAGTGCATAGGCTGTGAGGCAGTGGCAATAGATACCTTCTTTCATCCTCACCCAGCCAAGAGACTAATCATTCCTCTTGGATCCAGATGTAGCCACATTGATCTGTATTTCATTGCTTCTAGGTTGAATTATTGCAACATACTGTACTTGGGGCTGGCTGTCAAGGTCACACAGAAGCTATTAACTAAGTATGAGCAAAAAACCATGACCTGAGCACAATATAGCCGTGATTCTCACACACTATAATGTGTATGTGGGACATAGGTTTCATTCTGCATTACCTGAGAGTGCAAATCTTTAGACTCTAGTCCATTAAAGCTTTAACTATCTAGACTGCCTCTCCATCCCCAAACCACCAAAGCAGGGGCGCTCAACAAGCATGCTGTGGTTGACTGTGTTGAGGATGAAACTTTCAGGAACCTGAGATAGATCATTCTCAGTGGAGGGCTGACTGTGGTACTCCTTACAACTGGAGATCAGAGTGAGCCAAAGCCACTGTGAGGTGTACCTTTTTACACAAGCCTTTCGTCACCAAGGGATGGACAACAGCTGGCATTATTTTTCAGGGTTTTTAATCTAACAGCAACCGAAACAGGAGGACTGGAGCGTAGGTTGGACAAAATAGGCAGTTCTGCCTCGTTTTTAGTGCCCAGATTCCGTGGTGATGGGTTCACTAGAAATCATCATATCATGGTTAAAACACTTCTTGGTCCTATCTATTCTACAAGACAAAGCTGTGTTTCAATAGTGTCTGGAGACAACCATGTTCCTCCCAACAGTAGTTGCTACACTGTGGCTGGGACCTGAGATGAATGTGAAGGGGTAATGGTTTCAGGATGGTACTCTAACACTAAAATCACTCACTGCAGGTGTGGGGTTAGTTGGGGTGTACATTGGCTGACTGGTGCACATAAATTGGGGAGGGTAGAGTGGTTTGGGGATTAGTTTACTGAACAAAGCCGTGTGATTGCACTTCAAGATGCATTCTCATGGGGACACTTGACTGTGTCCTGTTTCAACAAACAATGACAGTATCTGCAGAAAAATACAGCAAACACAGTTCATATTACAACAATGTTCCACTTAAGAAAAAATATTGAAAACTATTTAAAATCTCTTGCTTTTCCCATGCATTGAGTGTAAATAGGTTTTTTATTCACCTGTCACTGCTGACTAAATGGTAGTCTTGACACTGATGTTTTTATAAATATATTGTGTTAAATAATACTGTGTTGAAAACAAAAGGATTCCGAAATTTTTGACATTTTTTGTCTTTAAGCCAATTAAGCAGCTCAGAAAAAATGCAGCTGCCCAAACCAGCACTTTATCTTCAGCCAGTCTTCCCTAAAACTAAAGTGACTGTAGTTGTTGTTTTTTCCCAAACCCATAGGAATAATTTGCCCAGTAACTTGCCTGTATGTCTTGGGGTCCAGTCCTCCTCCCATTAAAGTAAGTGACAAAACTTCCCTTGACTAATGAGTAAAGGATTGGGCCTTTTGGTCAAAAAACCGTTATATATTAGGTTTTATTTTTATCCCTTAATGTTTTCTTAACTCTTTTGGGCCGTCATTTGCATACACTCACTGTCTGCCTCTTGGCTGTTCCTCCCCCATCCCAGCCAGCAGGCAAATACAACTCCTCTCCACTTGCTAGCACGCCTCTTCAGCTACTCTGGACTCCCTGACTGCTCCACTTTTCTTTCCCACTCTACCCAAACCAACAAAACTTGTATACAATCCTGTCCTGGGTCAATTAAAAATACAACTCATGCACTTCCAACCAATGAACATCTTTAACCATGGGCCTATGCTTTTCATCTTCAGAGTATTTTATAATCAGACTTGGGTCCAACTCTGTTTTTCTTTAGGGCTTATTCTCTTCTTCACATCAACTGGTTTCTCTGGATCATTTGGGTGAACAGTCTGGTGCTTTGAGATGAGAGAATGTCAGAGTCCTGGAAGGGGAGGTGGCTGGTGAACAAAGCAGTTTTTAGGAGGGACATTGGCAATTTCATGTGGTGTGATAAGAGGTTTTTAGTGCATCAAGATCAAACATTCCCTGCCCGGCCTGAAAGTCACTTTCATGCCATGGGTGGGGAGAGTAGACTTGCAGTGCAGCACACGTCACCCTGACAGTTGTGGAGCTGCATCCTCCCTGGCTTAAAACCTACATAGAGGACAGGGAGCTACAGAACCCTCCACCCTCCCAAAACTTCCTGGACTTGTCTTTCTGTTGCCTCCATCCTACTTTATGCATTGGAGAACAGCTCCACACTGGTACACTCCTGCTGCTACCGAAGAAAGAGAGACAAATAAAACAGAGGCTCACACATACATGGTTACTTGGAGCTCGAAAGGGAAACTGACAAGACAGCTCAAAGTAACAGATATGTGTGATTTCTCCTGTGCTGCCTTTACTTAGCACATCCAGTTACAGGCGTTGTGGAGCAAAGATTAGCTGCTTCTGTTTTGTTTTAACAAAACAGTGAAAACTCTAGGTGAATGTGGGAGGTAAGATCAAATAGACTCTCCTCCCAGCCCCTGTGCTGTTCCCAGGCTTCTGCCAGCCTTAAGGGAAAAGCTTCTTCAGAACAGACAGATACAGGTGAAAAGAACAGGAGTACTTGTGGCACCTTAGAGACTAACAAATTTATTAGAGCATATTTGTTAGTCTCTAAGGTGCCACAAGTACTCCTGTTCTTTTTGCGGATACAGACTAACACGGCTGCTACTCTGAAAGATACAGGTGAAGCTTTTTTCTGTTTGGTCCAATATATATGTCCCTCTTTCTTCTTGCCACCAAATAACATGCATTGTCCTAAGCCATTCCCCAGTATTTGCCAGGGGTGAGTGGTGGACATGGAGAGGACGCTAGTTCAGAGTGGAGTCATATGGAGCGCTCAGACCAAAAACTCTCCGGGGAAAGCCAACGAATGCCAATCTACTACATTGGCTTGTGAGGTGAATTCACTTCCTCCACTGGTGCTTTTGGTGAGCTGGGAAGACAGTTTCTGTTGGTTCGGTAATCTGGCCTTGCCTCTGGTGTGGAGAAGGCAGGGTGGGGGATATATGAGATCAGTGGTAGGACGTTTTGGCTCAGAGCAGGTGAGAGGGTATCATGGTGTTTCCCTGGAGTGGATAAATGTGGTATTAGGAGTGCTGAAATGTCTGAGTTGAAAAAAGTTTCTCTGTTGCCATGTGTTTGTATTGTGGCTGCTGGGAGCAGCCTCTAAATGCAGAATTGGAACCTCTCCTAGGGGTTTGCAGCTGCGGTGACCTTGCTGCTTTCCTTTCTTCCTTCCTGCTCCCCTTTTTGGGGGGCGGTAGAACAACATGCCTGCCTCAGCTGTCATATCCAGGTTAAGTGGCTGTGTTTGCTTCTGTCAAGCTAGCACATGCTTCTGTGATGTGATCTCTTATTAGATTAGACAGCACCCATCGGCTCTCCAATCCCTCAGCTTCCCTGGAGATTTCCCTCTGCTCCAATGCTGTTCCTATTCTATCTCACTGTGGGAGTCAGCATGCCAACTGCTCCCTTCCTTAGCTTTTAGTTATGGAGGATTATTTGAGATGGAGGAGGAGTGATATGGGAGTATTTTGAGCCACACAAGCTAAGCTGTGAATAAATGGTCTTGGTTTCTATTAACTAACCCCTTCCTCCCCTAAACTTGGATGGATCAAGAGTTCAGCTGAGAAAACACTGGATTCCCCAACACACTCAACTATATAAATTAGAGGTGGAAAATTACCTTGCTAAGCAAATCCCTCCCACCATCAGATTTCCTGCCCCCTGCTTCAAATCACCCTAGATCAGGGGTTCCCAAATGATGGTAACAACATATCTGTATGTTACAGTGAAATATGGACAGATGGCTAAAGACGGGTAGTGTTAAGAAGAACACACAAAATATCAGTGATGAGAAGGGTAGGGGTATGCGGGCGGCTGGTAGATCTGGAAGGGGGTACGCAATAAAAAAGGTTTGGGAACCTCTGCTCTAGAGGAAATTCCTGACTCACCCTATAAAGCCTATAGAGCTATAAAGTTTTTTGTTTTCAGTCTGTTCATAGAGCTGCCAGTTTAATAGAGGCTTGAAGTTTGTGTAAATGACACATGGGGCTCTTGATGCAAATTCCAGGGCAGGGGATGTAGGGAGTGCTGATGTTGCCTTGACCTTTTCAGAAGACCCAGAGGCATTTTGCAGGGGTGTGGAAACCTCTGATCTCCCACACTTCAGGCTGTTGAATTCAGGAGACAGAATTGGACTCTGAGGCAGAGGCTGACTCAGTGTTTGTCACCACTTACTAATCCAGCTGAGTTCATATTAATGGTTTGCACTAATGGTTTGCAACAAAGCAGTGCCCCCTCTCCTCCCCCTCCCCCATCAGAGGGGAAATGTCATTGGCTCAGTAAGAGTAGAAGGAAAGAGGTAAAGTGTGGGAGGAAGACGGTGGCATTGTCCATCCCTGAACTCCTGGAGCCTCTTTCTTTTGTCCCCCCACCTCCAACCCTCCCACATAGTCATGTACGTGAACCAAAGGAGTATTAGAGGGTTGACTATCCAAGTGCTGTCTCCTTTTGGAAAGCTGGCTATGTGGATACGAATGGGTTCTTTGACATAACAGGTTTTCTTGGACAAAAGGCCATCACGTTCCATGCCTTGAAATTGCAGAGAGATCATTTGAGCTTTGTTTTCCCCCATTACGCTTCTTTTTCCTGCCCTTGCCTAGGAACCATTATTACTAGTGACTCTTCGTTTGTCCACAGCTCCCTGCAGAGTCCACTAATGTTCTCCAAGCATGAGCCAGAAGAGTTCACGTCACCTAAGAGTGGTGTGAGGCAAGGTGTTCCTCACCCCTGTCGCACTGGTTCTGCTATGCTCTGTCCCTGTATAACTCTGACACCTATCTGGCATGGCAGTGCTAGACCATCAGGATCATTCCATTTTCCATGCTCTGCATACAGTCTAAACTGGTGCTCTGAGGTTGCCTACTTTACACTGGCCTCCACCAATTCTGATAACTCTCTTGCATCACAGAAATCTCTGAAGGAGGTAGAGAATATACTAGTTAAACTATTTTCCCTGAAGGGGTAATACCTTGCTCCCCTCCATTCTGCCTGACTTAGCTTTTCAGTAGCTTCAAAGACTTTAGCCTAGGGTACAAGCTGGTCCTTCGAACTTCCCTCCCCCTCTAAAGATAAGAATGCTAATTTGTACAGTAAAAAAAGGCCTCCATTGTTACCCCACTGCCCAGCCCAAGGCCAGGCCTGCAGCTGTAACTCACATTGCTTCTGATAAGGTCAGCCTAACCTTTCTTTTTTTTGACAAGTCATGATAGACTGATTGATTTGTGAGGGAGAAAACCTTAGCTAGGCCCTTACATTTTTTTGTTCCTGAAGTAGTCTTTGCTTCTCCTGACCCCGCTAATGATATCTGACTGAGGTCATCTCAACAAACACCAGAAATCCTCCCCACTTCCTTCTAGAGGACTTGCCTTTGTGGAAAAAAAAAATATTCCCTACTTATTCAGAATTAAGCTCTCCTGACCTCAACTATTACTACTGCCCTTACTGTAGAGGGGAAAATATCTTGTATTCACCTGTCAGTTAATGCTCTCATTAACACTGAGTGACTCCCAAAACTAAGTTTGCCCCTTTTTGTCTATTCAGAAACTACACGCTGCCAGCTGATAAGGGAAAACGAATGTTCTTCGCTTCCAAAATGGACTCCATGGTGGTCGTCTGTCCTGTAGAGATATTTGACTATTGAGCTAGAGAGAGACTTTCCAATAGCCTCTTCTGTATACTGAGAGTCATCTGTTCAAGGAACCTATAGACTTCTGCTGATAAGGACCTTGCAGGAAAAAAAAAAGGGATGGGGGTATTGTGTTGGCTAGCCAAAAGAAACCCAAGTCTTTCAATTTTCACAGCTGTAACCAGACATAAATATATCTTTCATTATTTTCTCTGATTGGCCAAGCAGTAGAAGGAACTTGTAGAGTGACCATTCCTTTCACCCCGATGTTTCTTGAGGGGAAAGGTTGAGACTCCTGGTCTCATTGTTTCCAGATTCCTTCAGTCTACCATTCTGGAGAACTCTTGGGTAGGGGGTAGAGGAGGACTACTTCTGGGCCCCCTTACAGTTTTGAGGTTATGTCACAGTTCTTAGTTCTGTCCCAAATAATGTTGTTTCCCTCTCAAGCTTAAAACATGCATGCCATTGTCCCAGCTTTCTGTGGCATTTACTCGTTCATTGTTACAAAGAAAATAGGCAAAATGGTGAAGTAGCATTTAATATACAAGAGATTTAAAATACAGTAACATGACAAATATTGTATCAATGAGTCCAGCCAACTATTTGGCATCTGTGAACCTTCAGAATGCTCAACTACATGTGCCAGGGTTAGCTGAACATCAACCATAAAAAATTCTGCCTCAGGTATATTTCCAGTTCACTATCACACCTTTCCTTTTGATCCAATATTGACAGTCAGAAGTTGGTCTGGGTTTTTCTGTTACAAAATTAGCAGTGGGTATTCCTTGTAAGAAAGGATGATGTGGCAATAATTCTATACTTGGACCACTGTGAGGGGCCTGTGTTCTTCTTGATGGGAAGTGGAGATAGACTCTGGAACTGTGTTATTGAATCAGGTTATTGGTAAACAAAAGCAAGTCTTCTGTCTTCCAGTCACACTCTAATATCTTGGAGCCTGATTTGGAAAAGGTGCAGGCAGCCTCCCTCTTAGAAGAGGACAGTGGCTATGTCTACACTACAGACCTTACAGTGGCACAGCTGCACTGCTGTAAAGTCTGCTCTATGCCAGCTGGAGAGAGCTCTCCCACCGGCATAAATAAACCTCCCCCAACGAGTGGCAGTAGCTCTGCTCTCCCACCGACATAGCGCTGTCTGCACCAGCGCTTTTGGTGGTGAAACATGTCAGTTAGGGATGTGGTTTTTTTCAGACCCCCTGACCGACAAAATTTTTTTGTCAACAAAAATGCTAGTGTAGACAGAGCCTTAGTTATGGTGATTTTGATAACCGCAGAAGAAGGAATTATGCAAATCTCAATATCTAGATGATCTGTTGCCTTGCTCCCAGTCCAAACAGACAGCTCACTGGGATTCGCAACAGGTAATAAATCCTATAGACTCAGGGGTTTATGATCAGCTTCAGCAAGCGTTCCCTAACCTTTTCACAGAACGTGGTACACCTTAGGACTCTGAAAATGGTCGAGATCTAGGTATGGTGTAGAACTTATCTTGATGCCCCACCTTAATCTGGTGGTGATCCTTCAACTCCTGGACTCAGACACTGTTAATGGGCAGTGCAACACGAGACCTAAGCATGTCCACTATCTGTAAGGGATCGCCAACAGGAGTCCTTGCACAGTCAGATCACAATCTTCCCAGCAGGTTCTTCCATCTCCAACAGAGGGGGACTGCTCCAGAACCCTTTCCAGAGGAGAACCATTAATAGAAATATTAGAGGTGAGAAAAATCATGGGTGTTTTTCTGACAGGCTGTGAAATCCACATATGGACCCATGCTTGTCTGGGGGAAATGGCCAGCCCGAGAGAGGAGGATAAATATAAATTGGCTGGATGGAGTTGAGGGTTATTGGGAATGCCGTGAGACATCTGGTTCCCATCTCGTGTTCTCATTCTGTCCTGATTCAAAGCGCCAAACACACAGCAGCAGCTTTTGCAAATTGATGAGAGAGACACTGAGCACTCCTGAGAACAGAGGCTGTGTGCAGCTGATATCGGGCTGACATTACGTCTAGTTCTAGCCCCTTACGTAAAAGTAAAACTCAAACCATTTGGTTGAGTCAACAACCCCTGTTCCCAGAGAGAATGTGAATTAAATGACCGGGTCCTTCCGATCATCTTTTGGAAATGGGGACCTTCATGGATCGATTCGTTTTCTCTGAGCAGCAACAAAAATGGAGAGCAAGGAAAATCAATGCATTCTCATTCCAGTGGTCCAATTGTCTGATGTGTGCCTTTCCTTCTTTTCCAATTCTGGCTCAGCCAGAAAAATCAGAACAGAGAAAGCCATACTTCTCCTGATAGCTCCTTCTTGGCCCCATGGGCCCTTGTTCTCCAGGAACCTGGAAATGTCGGTTTGGTTCCCCCGAGATTCTGCCCTCATTAGATGATCTTCTGACTCGAAGTTCAATCAGATTCTGACATCTTGAACTTGAGAGGGTAGAATTTGGATGTTGTTAGTTTGTGGCTTTATTCCTTCAAACCTGGAAGGAAGTTGTCTGAGATTTTATATAGTTAGCATATTTCCAGGAAATGGGGTCCAGGCATGACATCTGTTCTAAAAGTTTGTCAAGTATTGCCTCGCTTTCTTATTTGATGACTTCATTAAAGATCTAAATGTTTAAGCACTCTGTGTGATCAAATAGAAGTTTTAGGAGCGCTCAGTCTATAAAGAGAATCTGATATCCTGTCTGCAGGTTTTCAAGGCAGCAACCAAACGTTGCCCATTTTAAAGTTCCCAGTTGCAAGTTGGAAATTGAATTTGGCCCTGAAATGTGTCATGGAACAACCATTTGAACCAATGGCTGCTCTTATTTAAGATAGAAGGCTGTATGTGTTGATTGTTTTGTCTAACAAAAAACAATTTCTGCACTTTTTACCCCACAAAGTGGGTACTTCAGCTGGCACAGGAATTCTTCCTTAAAATAATCCCTCCTTATTATGTCAGTAGAAATATTTCCTTCTATTCAAGGAGGTCACATTGCATTTACTTGATTGGGAGGTGAGCTGTCCACTGTTAGTTGGGCAGAACAAAGACATTCAGAAAGGCATGTGCTTCCCCCCCCCCCCCCCCCCCCGGTCATAGGTGGAAAAGAGCAACGGCAGAGCTGCTAAAGCCACCATATCCAATTCTATACAAGTAACTGTCATTGAATACTATAGGAGGTCAGGTAAAACTCCTTCAGGGAAATGGAGTCAGTCAACAAGGAGTCATTTTCCACTTGAGGTGCAGAAAGAAACAGGGTCATATGGAGTAATCTGCAGAGTGGGGACATAGGCATCTCTTCACTCATTTATAAGATACTGTCAGGTGGACGTTTCTTCCACAAAGGCTGTGGCCATCAGGTCCTGCAGGTTGCCATTCTATCTTGACCCCTCTTTCCTATCTTTTCTTTCTTCCTCCCTCTCTTAACATCTGACCTTCTTGCTAGTTCTCAGTAGTCTTCCTCCAGACTGATTGTTAAAGATTTAATGCTTTTTTTGGTTACAGTTTCGTATTTGTTTGGTTTGTGGCTATTCTGCAGTTGTGGCATAGTTCCCTGCATTGTCTAGGGCAGTCAGCTGGTGCCAAAAAGGATCCAGCTGAGCTGCCTCCATGAACGCATGTGGGAATGGCTATCCGGTAGTGTCCATTCAGACACACAAACTTCCTATGTGTGAGAGAAAGGCATGTTTGCAGCTACAGACCACAGGTCTGGAATGCTGGCAAGTCACAGGAGTCAGGCAGTAGCACCACTCATAACAAATAAAGTTTTAACAGTTGGTGCTTCATCTCACCCAGTTTCTGTAGACTGAAACTTCCACGCTCAGAACAAGCTGCATCTAAAATTAGACACACACTTATTTATCTGAGCACAGTCAGCAATCTAAGGTGTGACAGGGCAGCACTTACACCAGAACTGTTACTATTTACAGCAACCTTCAGTGTAAGGTGAGGACAAGAAGTTTAATATGGTACTGAGGGCAAGGTGGGGAGCTAGTGGCAAAGGAGATTCAAAGAGAGGAGTAATGTGGTCCTATTGTCAGGCAAGGAAGATAATTCTGGTAACTGCATTTTGTCCGGAGAGGACAGAGTAGTCCGGGCATGGAGAAGTGTTTTACCCTTTAGGACAACAAAGGGTCTGACTTTCAAAATGATTTGGAAGAAGGCGCCGGAGTTGGTAATTACCTGGCTGTATGGCCAGGGAAAATTCCCTGGATACGACCAGGGAAAAGGGAGAGACAGTGAGCCTGGTAGATAATGATGGTGTGAGCTAAAATGGAGGAAGGCAGAAGAGGATCGGAATTGTCTGTGAATGCTCCATTGCATCTTCCTTTTATAAAAGTCAGAGTCCGCGCTGATTTGAACAGCTACCTAATGTGATGAAAAGGAGGGAGACTAACAAAGAGGCTTTAAATGATGCAAAATCCTGTATTGTCTCAGTTAGGAATACTACCAGCAGGTAGGAGAGGGTCAAGCCTAGCTGCACAGCTTTAACTAGCCCTGGCTGTCCTAGGACACAGCTCTTAAAAGCATTCATGAAAGTTTCCCAGTGTCAGTCGCTCCACTTCCCGCTACATATTAAGTTCAGTTAGGTTGTGCTGAGCCAGCAAGGCACAGCTTTCAGCCTTGCCAGGATCTTCTAATTCCATTTCCCACCCCCACTAAGTCCTGTCTTTTTTTGCATATTAACCTACAATAGGGGGGACTTGTTCTCTTGATCAGGTCACAGACGTTTCACAGCTACCTTGAGGACATTATCAACTACCGCTGGGAGCTGGAGGAAGGGAAACCCAACCCCCTACGGGAATCCACTTTCCAGGAGCTGCCGCTGCGCACCCGCGTGGAGATCCTGCACCGCCTCTGCGATTACCGGCTTGATGCAGATGACGTCTTCAACCTCCTCAAGGTGCTTTGGGCCACAGCAGCTGTCTGATGGGGAAGATGGCAGCCACAGGGAACTAGGCTGGGTTGTGAAACCTAGGTGGGGATGGAGGGAAATGTTTGCCTTCATGGAGGCTGTCTTTCCTTTTTCCTGCCACTGCTTGTATACATCAGCCAGCCTCCAACCAAGGGGACAGGCCATTTAGGGACTGATGCTCCTGTGGCGTTTCTAGTCTGTCCATTTGGGGAGCAAGAAGAGACTGGGGATTTGAACTATAGCGTGGAAGTATTTCTCTCTAAAGTCCATTTTTTCTCTTTGTCTCCAGACCCAGCTTTGGAAATATTGGTGATGGGGTTTCCCCATTCTCTCTCCTTCTATTAATGTTCAAGGGGGTTGGGTTGGGTTGGGTTTTTTTTGAGCCAGCCTCTTAGTGAGGTACATAGGTTTCCCATAGTCTGTGTATTTTACGGGCTTGGAGATGTAATTTTTTTTTAATCAAAAAGAAATGTTTTAAAGTCATGTTCTTGGCGGTAGTGCAGTGAATAAATAGTCGTGCTTTTTCCACCTCTGGAGCCCTGGGTTATGTCGGATTACAAAGAATCTAGGCAAGTGGTAGGGTCTCTCTGTCATGGATGCATTCGCAGCACAAACATCACTACGTAAATTGGCCTGATTGGCTACATCTCTGAAGAGCGTGACTTGAATATCTGGCAGTGCTTCCAGGGTATTGGCAGCGCTGTGGGAGCTAGGAGTGCAATTCTGTCCTGCAGCAGTGCCCCTACCATCCCCCATTATTAAAGTGTATTGGGAGAGCTGAATGTGGGAAGTTTCCGCAGTGCCTCCCATGCTTGGCATGACACTAGCCAGGGCTAATTAGACCTTCACTGTCACGAGCACCAAAAATGAAATATTAAAACTAAAGAGAGCATGCAAATTAGAAATGCCAATCTAAATCTCTCCCTAGGTGGAGAGGGAATGTATTCTTTTCTCTAGAGTGATATCTTCCCAGAACTGCATCAGAACAGATGTGTTGTGGGGGGTGGGGCGGGGTGTTTGTGGAGGGATGTCAGCGTGTTTTGAGTGACAGTGCGACTGTTTTTCAACTTGTCACTGTCTCTCTCACTGCCTGCTCCCAACTGAATGCAGGGTTTGGATGCAGACAGCCTCCGTGTAGAACCACTGGGTGAGGATAGTAATGGCGCCCTCTATTGGTATTTCTATGGCACTCGTATGTACAAAGAAGAGCCAGTGCAGGGGAAATCAAATGGAGAGCTGGCTTCAGACAGGTAACAACAGCTTTGAAGTTTTCCTAATTTCCACACCGCCCGGGTAAACAGGGAGAAGAGGGCAGGGCAAATGGAGCGGAATGGACTATGCAGCAATAAATCGGAGTTAAATAAAATCTGTTTGACTGTCGCTGTTGCTGGGAGGGTGACGGTGGCCTGAATTTGTGCAGGACACGGGTAAAATTGACAAATGCACCAGTAACTAAATCCTGATGTAAGGCGACTAAAGCCACGCTTAGCCTTCATGGCACTACAAAAATCTGCCAGTGGGGTAGGAAGATTCCTCTGCCACCACCACCACATTCCAAGCAACCTGCCCCTCGGAGACAGCAGCAGTTACGAGTCACTGTCTGCTCCTGAATTAGTCACCCAGCTAGTGGTAGTCCCGTTCTTCCCTCCCTCCCTCCCACTTGGCTGCTGTAGTTAATCCCTCCCCTAGTTGGGCCCATAGCAGCTGTTCTGATTTTTTTTTTTTTCCTTTTTCTTTCCCACTCTTCTCTCCCTCCTCCCCTGCCAGCCACAATTCCTTTCTTCAGGAGATATTTTCTAACCTTTCATTGTGTTCCAGGGGAAGTGGGGGCCAGACAAACACCCCAAATGTTCCTGGGAAAACAGGCAAGAGACGAGGGCGACCCCCAAAACGGAAGAAACTGCTGGAGGAGAATCTGTTGCTGTAAGGAAAAGGGTGTTCCTGGAATGGTTATGTGATATACTCTCATATAAGGAGGAAAGCTGGCTGGTCTTTCTTGGCATTGATAGTACTGATGCACCTTTTGGGGCCTCTCATTGGTACTGAAGATCCCCTGCACCCCAATTTGTGTTTTTCCATTTGGGAGTCCAAAGGTAATTCTCCCTGCAACCATACCCCTGAAGCCATGATCTCAAATCATCTTGCACAGACAGACTGGGTTGGTACTTGGGTGAGGACTCTAAAGAAAATCCAGGTGTTGCAGGAAGCAATGTGGGTGAAACAGTGGATGCCGTTCTTCCCACTGAGTCCGTACTGACCCCTTTGAGCTGCATGTTGCTAGGGGGCACATTGCAGCCAGAGCGACTATATTTAGATGCTATTTTAAACCAAAGTCCTGCCTACCTGAAGTCATTAACGATCTCCTGGTTCTAGCCACAAGAGTAGGGATGTTATATCCTGGCCACATTCCAGTTTGGCCATTTACATAATTTTCCTCGAAGTTTCGTTCAAATAGGATATTTCTCACTTCCTGTACAAAATTTGTGTGGTGTTTGCTGTGCATTAAACAGCCGTTGCATTCTTCCCCAGAAGTGGCTGCATTTCAGTGGCTGGTGATGTCATTGTATGATTGCCTTCTTCTTTATAGGGAGAAGGCTGAAGAGAACTCGCTTGTGCATGAGACGCAGATGAAAAATGGTAAAGACATTATGGGAGGAATTTGATCTGCTATTGCAGTTTTAAAATCATCCAAAGCTAAGAGAGACAAGATTCCCAGGGAAGGAGGAGGGTCTGTTCAGTGAGAGGCTTTCTGGAAGTGGTGCCCTGTGTCTTTAGCCCGATTGGTTCTGATTGTATTTGGCATGAGCAGTTAAAGAAATAGACTAACTTATTCCCAGGAGCATAGGCAGCCAAATGCTTCCTGTATAACAAAGCACTGTTTTGGGATGAGGAGTGACTAATGAATTAGGTTATTGTGTGGGAGGCCTGAGTTTGGAATAGGCTTGCGGGGGGAATCCTCCTCTACTCACGCACTAAGGTCAGTAGAGAAAGACTATGTATGGACAGATGCTCTCCTGAGAAGGGGTGAGCACAGGCCATGTGGACACACATCCTGTTTGTGGTAGATGCATTTTGCCCTCTCTGTTAAAGGGAGAGAGTCACCAGGGTGGGTAGTATTGTAGGAGAACAAAATATTCTCCTTGCCTGTCTCCCATCTGGTGTCAGTTGTATACACTGTCAGTAATGTGTAAACCAGGAATTAGGGAAATCCATGTTCCAGGTCCTTACTGGGGAGCCCTTGGCCCACAAGGAGTTAGTGAGGTGAGATGCCAACATATTGTGACAGTTTCTCCAAAGGGACTGGGTGGGAGACTCATTTCTCAAACAACCAGTGAGAATCCACTGGTTTGAATATTACTTACGGGTTAGACCTGCCTATTCTTCGAGTGCTCGCTCATGTCCATTCCATATTAGGTGTGTGTGCTCGCCACATGCACCGGTGCTGGAAGATTTTCCCTCAGCATTCTCCGTAGGGGACCGGCTCCGGCACCCTCTGGAGTGGCACCCACATGGCGCGGTATAAGGGGCACAGTCGGCTCCCCCCACCTTCAGTTCCTTCTTGCTGCCAGTGACATGCTGGAACATCTGCTGCTTTGGCTAGCATTGTTTCGTTCTCCGTTCTTGCGAACTTTGTAAAATCCTGTAATATAGCTAGTAGTTGAATCCGTTACCCTTACTAGTAGTTCTCGAAGTCTTTGTTAGTCCCGAACAGGACTCAGCCAGGGGACGGGGCATGCCCTGGTCCCCAGGCTTTAAGCCCTGCGATCATTGCAAACAGCCTATGCCCGTCAGCGATCCACATAGTAGACGCCTAAGTTGCTTGGGCGAAGGGCACATAAGCGACATGTACGTCTCTGCCTCAGCCGCACCGTTCCCCATCGCATGGGACATCCCGCCACCGCTCACCCACCCGAAGTCGTCACGCCTCAGAGAGACAGGCTCAGCAGAGCCCTTTTCAGTCCCCAGACCTTGGGCACCGACAGCGGGATTCGAGGCGTACCTCACTGGTAGCTTGACGTAGACCCATCGAGGCATGCGCCCCCCCGGCAAGAGCACCAAGACCTACCCCTCGCGTCACCGAGACCTTGGTACAGATCCCGGGACCGATCGAGGGACCAAAGCCACCAGTCACCAGACGGCCGTTGTCAGTCTCCGAGACGGGGATCGCTGCGTTCGGGAAGTTACTCTCAGCAATCAGCTTGTGATAGCTCCTTGTCCCGGTCGGGTAGCATAAGGCTTAGATTGCCGTGTTTCCAACGCCAATCCGCCGAACACCGTCAGTCCCCGAGGCCCCAACCAAGATATTTGTCTCACTCAGACAGGTCTGCCTCCAGGCGCAGCAACTGGCACTAGTCAGATAAGAGCCGCCGCTCCGCCCGATGCGGGTCGCCAGGTAGCGACCGCTCCAGCTCCAGCTCCAGCACCGAGCAAGGTTCCCAACTGCGGGGCAGCCTCCGGTGCCTGTGGTGCTGCCTACATCATCAGCACTGAAACCAGTCCCATGGCCCCAGGCACAGTGGGCGGTGCCATGGTACCCATGGAACCCTGAGGGTTCACCCAGCCTTCCCAGGCTGCCCGATTGGTGTCAAGAGCTGCGGACAGGCCAGCAACCTCGACATCCAAACCCCCGCCAGTCCCTGAGACTTCGGGGGGAAGGACCCCACAGGTCCAGGAGGACCCAGGAGAGCAGCCTGCTGGATCACCAATGGACGTTGAGGCTCCTGCGGTACCAGCATCGTCCTCATCATCGCCAGACGAGGCTATCACGGGGCCCCCTCACCCAGTTCCTTAGGATGATGCTAAGGCGCACCAGGAACTATTGAAGAGGATCGCATCTAACCTGGGGCTTCAGGCCAAGGAGTTGAGGGAGGCTTCAGACCCTGTTGGATGTCATTTGCACCTCGACACCTGCCAGAGTGGCGTTACCCCTTCATGAGGGGGTATCAAAGATTACCACTGCCCTGTGGCAGACTTCCTCCTCCTTGCCCCCTATCTCCAAAAGGGCCGAGCACAAGTACTTTGTGCCAACAAAAGAGCATAAGTACCTATATTCTCACCCGGCCCCCAATTTCCTGGTGGTTGAGCCACAGCGAGAAGCAAGGTCAACCCGGGGCTACCCCCAAAACAAAGACTCAAGGAGGCTGGATCTTTTTGGATGTAAGGTTTATTCGTCTTCCAGCCTGCAATTGAGAGTGGCCAACCACCAGGCCCTCCTTGGCCGCTATGATTACAACATGTTGCAGGCCATGGCCAACTTCGAGGCTTCGCTCCCCGAAGGGTCCAGGAAGGACTTCTGGGCAATCCTCGAGGAGGGCATGACGGCGGCCAGAGCAGCCCTCCAAGCAGCTTCAGACGCGGCGGACTCTGCAGCCCGCACCATGGCCTCCACCATCTCCATGTGGCAAGCTTCCTGGCTGCTCCTCTCGGGCTTGTCCACCAAGGCTCAGCAGTCGATGCAGGACCTTCCCTTCAACGGCCAGGCCCCGTTTGCAGAACAGACTGATACCAAGCTGCACAGTTTAAAGGACTCCCGTACCACCCTGAAAACACTAGGGCTGTACTTCCCAGGCCTGGCACGTAAGCGGTTCAAACTGCAACAGCCTCAGGGACAAGGGAGCCAGCCTCAACAGGACCTGCCTCACAAGAAGGCCAAGGGCTACAAGCGCCGCCCGAGCCACCCTTCTCCACCCCCTGCTCAGTTGGGCTCCACCCGTAATAAGCAAGGGGCCAAGCTACTGTTTTGAGGGTGCACCCAAGGGCTACCTACCAGACTGTTCTCTGGATCCATCTTCCCTGGTTTTTTTCCAACCGCCTTTCCTTTTTCCTCCCTGCGTGGACCACTGTAACCTTGGACCACTGGGTCCTGAACACAATGGGACAGGGCTATACCCTCCAGTTTCTTTCTATCCCTCCCAGCCCTCTTCCCTGTCCCTCTTCAGGGACCCTTCTCATGAGAATCTCCTCATGCAGGAGGTTCAAGGGTTGCTACATCTAGGGGCGGTGGAGGAAGTTCCTCTACAGTAGAGGAACAGGGGAGTTTATTCCCGATACTTTTTAATCCCAAAGGCCAAGGGCAGTCTACGTCCCATCCTGGATCTGCGAGACCTCAAGTACCTAAAGAAGCTGAAGTTCCGTATGGTCTCCCTGGCCTCTCTCATCCCCTCCCTGGATCCGGGAGATTGGTATGCTGCCCTCGACCTAAAGGACGCGTACTTCCACATAGCGATCTTCCAAGGACACAGACATTTTCTCCGATTCACGGTGGGACCTGGCCGCTACCAATTTATGATCCTCCCATTTGGCCTGGCGACAGCACCAAGGGTGTTTTCCAAGTACATGTCGGTGGTGGCAGCTTACCTCAGGCGCCAGGGTATCCAGATCTAGCTCAGTGGTTTGAGCATTGGCCTGCTAAACCCAGGGTTGTGAGTTCAGTCCTTGAGGGGGCCATTTAGGGATCTGGGGCAAAAATCTGTCTGGGGATTGGTCCTGCTTGAGCAGGGGGTTGGACTAGATGATCTCCTGAGGTCCCTTCCAACCCTGATATTCTATGATTATATAAGTCTATGATCTACCCGTACCTCAATGACTGGCTGGTCAAGGGTAGCCCCAGATCTCAGATCCAAAAGGATGTTGGGGTGCTGCAAGCCACGTGCCACTTCCTGGGCCTACTGGTGAACGACAAAAAGTCTACGTTAGTTCCAGTGCAAAAGATAGAATTTATCGAGGCGGTGCTCGACTTGACCTGCACCAGAGCGTTCCTGCCTCTAGAAAGGTTTCAGACATTGACAGACCTTATCACGGAGGTGTCCACGTTCCCCCTGACTACAGCCAGCGTCTGCCTGCATCTGCTGGGCCACATGGCAGCTTGCACATACGTTGTCCACCATGCCAGGCTCCGGATGCAACCCCTGCAGCAATGACTGGCGACAGTCTATTCCCAGTCCAGGGATCACCTGGAAAATATTGTTACCATTCCCCAACAGTATTCGCCTCACTGCAGTGGTGGACCGATTGTGAGACGGTCCTAGAGGGAGTTCTGTTCAACAACCCCCCTCACTCCACTGAGTTGATGTCAGACGCCTCGGACCTCTGCTAGGGTGCACACCTCAGAGATCTCCAGACCCAGGGTATGTGGTCCCTGGAGGAGATGGTGGTACACCTAAATGTCAAAGAACTCAGAGCGGTCTGGTTGGTATGCAGCGTCTTCCTACCTCACCTGTTGCGCAAGGTGGTGAGAGTCCTGATGGACAACACGGCCTCGATGTTCTACATCAACAGGCAAGGGGGGAGCACATTCATCGACTCTCTGCCAAGAGGCTCTCCGTCTATGGGATTTCTCCATTGACCACGAGATCCACCTGGAAGCTTGTCACCTCCCTGGCGTCAAGAACATGCTAGCGGATCACCTCAGCAGGGCCTTCTCCTCTTACCACAAGTGGTCACTCCACCTGGAAGTAGCCTACATGATCTTCCAGACCAGAAGTAGGGAACTCCCCAAGTGGACCTGTTCGCTACCAGGCAAAACAGAAAATGTCATCAATTTTGTTCTTGGCAAGGTCTGGGCAAGGACTCCCTCTCCGATGCTTTCCTCCTATCATGTTTGGGGAGCCTGATGTACGCGTTCCCTCCGATCCCACTCATCACCAAGGTCCTGGCAAAGATCAAGAGAGACAGGGCGCAGGTTATCATGCTTGCCCCAGCGTGGCCTCGCCAGCACGGGTTCGGCACGCTCATGAACCAGCGGCCCCTTCCTGGTCCCTGTCCAACCGACCGACCGGACCTGCTGTCACAGGACCACGGTCGGCTCCTGCACTCCAACCTCATGTCCCTCCACCTCTCGGCTTCGATGCTGCGTGGCTGAACCCAGAGGAGTGGACCTGTTCGGAGGAGGCCCAACAGGTCCGCCTAGGAAGTAGGAAGCCCTCAACCAGACTCACTTACCTGGCCAAGTGGAGGAGGTTTTCCTGCTGGGCATCCAAGCGTGGCATCTCTCCCTCGCATTCTTCCATACAGGCTGTCCTGGATTACCCTGCTCCATTTGAGGAATCAGGGCCTGGCATACTCTTCCATTAAGGGGCATCTTGCGGCCATCTCCACTTTTCACCCGTCGATCCAAGGACAGACAGTGTTTTCCCGTGACATGACAGTCAGATTCTTGAGAGGGCCCGAGAGACTCTTCCCGCAGGTACGGGCTCCTGAACTGCAGTGGGATCTTAACTTGGTCCTCTCTAGTATCACCGGCCCGTCCTTTGAGCTGCTGGGTTCCTGCTTCTTTTCCCACCTGTCATGGAAGGTCGCTTTCCTAGTGGCGGTGATGTCAGCGAGACGGGTCTCTGAGATTAAAGCCTTGATCTCAGAACCGCTGTACATGGTCTTCTACAAAAACAAGGTTCAGCTGCGGCCCAACCCGGCCTTCCTGCCAAAGGTGGTGTTTACGTTCCATATGAAACAGGACATCTTCCTCCCGGTGTTCTGTCCCAAACAGCACAAGACCAGTGAGGAGAGGCGTCTTAACTCCCTGGATGTCCGGAGGGTCATGGCTTTTTACTTAGAATGTACCAAGCCTTTCTGTAAATCAACTCAGCTCTTCATCGCTACAGCGGATAGGATGAAGGGCCTTCCGGTGTCTTCGCAGAGGTTTTCCAATTGGATTATCTCGTGCATAAGGACCTGTTACGACCTGGCGGGGGTTCCGCTGCCACCGATTGTCAGCGCCCACTCACAGGCATCTTCGGCGGCCTTCCTGGTGCACATCCCTATCCAGAACATCTGTAGAGCCACAACGTAGTCCTCTGTCCACATGTTTACCTCTCATTATGCCATCACTGAGCAGGCCAGGAACGATGCTGGGTTTGGCAGAGCTATGTTGCTTTGGAGTCACCTGATATGGAATGGACATGAGCAAACACTCGAAGAAAAGACAGTTACCTTTTCCGTAACTGGTGTTCTTCGAGATGTGTTGCTCATGTCCATTCCACAACCCGCCCTCCTTCCCCACTCTCGGAGTTTCCAGCAAGAAGGAACCGAGGGTGGGGGGTGCCAGCGGCACCCTTATACCGTGCGATGCAGGCACCACTGCAGAGGGCGCCAGAGCCGGTCCCCTACGGATACTGCTAAGGGAAAAACATCCGGCACCAGTGCACATGGCGAGCGGACACACCTAATATGGAATGGACATGAGCAACACATCTCGAAGAACACCCGTTACGGAAAATGCAACTGTTTTTTCTACCATGATAGAGGCAACTCTGGCTTTGTCTTTTCTCTACCTCTTCCTCAGAGTTCAACTTCCCTCTGGACGGCTGCAGCTCCACACTCGGAATTCAAGAGAGAACTTCCAAAGCTGAAACTACATAAATAGAAATGTGGTAGGTTTATAGGATGGATGTTTTCTGCTAGTTTGGATAGTTTCAGCTTTAGAAGTTATCTCCTGGGTCAGAGCGCCGTGCTGCAGCAGTCCAGCAGAGGGAGTCTGAGCAGATGTAACCCATGAGTAGTGTCCAGACCCAGTTGATGCCTTCCATTATGAAAAATAAATTACAGCTAAGGAAACCAATTCTTCCTTTCCCCACTTGTCTTTTCCTCCTGTGGGCTGCTGGATAGACATGGTTGTGTTTTTAGAGTGGGTTAGGTTAATAATGGCATTTCACAGGTGCTGCCATTGTTTTATTTCCCACCCCAGCGTACAGTGCCCTGGAGTGTGTATTACTGGCACTAGGGGCCAGGACGATGCTCTTGAGAGAGCTTGGAATGAAGCCATAGCTATGCAGGTCTTCCCGTTACATATATGAACGATTCTTCTTGCTTCTTCCTAGACCTCGACCCATGTCACCTAGGAGTGTGTACACAGTCAACGTCTTTCTTTCTTCCCAAGTTCTGGAGGGGAAGGCGTGGGTTGGAGGAAAGCTGCCAACAATAATCATTGCAGAGATAATATCCCTTTTTGTTCTTGAAGGGTCCCAGGGACCAGGCCGTGGGACATGGTGGCTGCTGTGTCAGACAGAAGAGGAGTGGAGACAAGTCACAGAGAGCTTCAGAGAGAGAACCTCCCTAAGAGAACGGCAGCTCTACAAACTCCTGAGTGAAGACTTCCTGCCTGAGATTTGCAACATGATTGCCCAGAAGGTGTGTGTGAGCACATAAGGCTGGGAAGGTGTCAGCCTGCTTATCTCTGTATGGTGGCTGCTCTTGAGTGCAGGGACGCTGGCTGGCTGGGAGAGTGCTAAATCCAGCCAGCCATCAAACCCCTCTGGGAATAGGGAAGGATGTTTTATCTGTTGCAGCAGAGACACTTTGAGCAATACAGGATCCCTAAATACTTTCTAGGTACCATGTAAACAGGGGCTACTAGGCTTTGTTTGCAGGGAGTGGGATTTTTGGTGATGGAGTGGTGGCTAGAGGTGGATAGCTAGACTCTGAAGAGTGCTGCTCATCAGATAACTATTTTAAGATGGGACAAATTTGGAGTATGAACTTCCTGAGAACATGCCTCTAAAATCAACTCCATAGCCAGTCTGCCCTTTGGAGAGGTCTGTATGACGCTACCCTTGTAAAGCTAATAGTAGTTTCCTGGTCACACCTAATACAAAAATTCCCTTACGAACTTCAGTGGTGTGCCCCAATCCACATCTTCTCCTTCTTTCCCTTCCTCTACCCCCATTTCAGGAGAAGCGTCTGCAGCACACGGAGTTTTCGCCCAGGTGGATGTCTGATCGTCAGCCCATTAAACCAATCCAGCAGGAGGTGAGAGAGTTTGAAAATGGTTGCAAGCAAATACCTCAGGGGAAAAATAACCCAAATCATAGCTATTCAGTGGGAAGGGAAACTTAAAAAGCATTAATGCCGAAAGAGAGCTTGATAGCAGCCATCAAATTAAAGATGACTATGCAATGGTACCAAAAGAAGCCAATGCACAGAAGCATCATATCATGAATCAGGGTCGTAACAGCCTTTCTCTAACTCAGAGGCAGCTGCACCCGCAGGAATGGGTTCACTTTGAGGAACTTCACTACTATAGAAATATTGACAAATTGGAGGCTGTTCAGAGAAAATCTAAATAGGACCAGGGATAGAAGGATTGATTTACAAAGGGAAATCACAGAAGTGAAGAACGTATACAGGGGCGGCTCCAGGCACCAGCGCAGCAAGCGCGTGTCTGGGGCGGCAAGCTGTGTGGGGCAGCGTGCCGGTCGCCGTGAGGGCGGCAGTCAGGCAGCCTTCGGCGGCATGCCTGCGGGAGCTCCGCCGGTCCCGCGGCTTCGGCAGGAATTCAGCGGCGGGTACGCCGAAGGCGCGGGACCAGCAAATCCACCCGCAGAAACGCCGCCGAATCCGCGTGAGCAGCAGATCGCCCGCAGGCATGCCGCCGAAGGCCGCCTGACTGCCGTGCTTGGGGAGCAAAAAACATAGAGCTGCCCTGAATGTATAGCTTTATAAAGGTAAACGTGAGGCTACATATACTTGTCAGGGAGTAGGGACTAAAGGTGGAGATGAATTCTTTCATTTAGTACACGAGGTGTAATGAGGAGAAATAGGATGGAACAGGGAGGGAAAATTTAGGTTGATGGTCCTAGGAAAGCTTAGACTCAGATCTTTTAAGTCATGGAATAATCTCCCAGTGGAGGTGGCAAAAAACCCATTACTTGCATGTTTTAAATTAAACTGGACAAAACATTGGAAAACATCCTGTAGGGAACATCCCATATGAGCCAGGGGGCAGGACTGGATGGATGATTTTTGTCTGTTCTATTTCTAATGCCTGTAATATGAGGGAAGAGCAGAAAGGGTGTCACATGATTCTACTTGTGAAAATAAATGAATTAGAGTAGTTGAATAAATGTAGGGAAGAGCCATTCCTTGTGTTATAGACAGGCGCCCACGGAGAGAGGGATGATGTACTAACCACTGCCAGTTAGACCAAGGACATTCTCCTGTTAGGGTTGCCAACTTTCTAATTGCACAAAACCGAACACACTTGCCCCACCCCCTTCCCTAAAGTCCCGCCCCCCCACTCACTTCATCCCCCCTCCCTCTGTCACTTGCTCTCCCTCACCCTCACTCACTCATTTTCACTGGGCTGGGGCAGGGGGTTGGGGCGCAGGAGCGGGTAAGGGCTCCGGCTGGGGGTGTGGGCTCCAGGGTGGGGCTAGAAATGAGGGGTTCAGGATGTGTGTGGGGGGGGGGACACCTCCGGGCTGGGGCAGTGGGTTGGGGTGTGGGAGGGGGTGAGGACTCCAGCTGGGGGTGCGGGCTCTAGGGTGGGCCAGGTTTGGTGTGCAGGAGGGGGCTCCGGGGTGGGAGGTGGGGTCGAGGGGTTTGGAGTGTGGGAGGGGGTTTCGGGCTGAGGCAAGGGGTTGGGGTGTAGGAGGGGGTACAGACTCTGGGATAGAGGTGTGAGCTCTGGGGTGGGGCAGGGATTGGGGTCCGGGGTGTGTGTGCGTGGGATGTGGACTCCAGGAGGGAGTTTGGGTGCAGGAGGGGGCTCAGGGATGGGGGTTGGGATGTGGGAGGGCGTACGGACTCCGGCCAGGCAGCGCTTACCTCATGTGGCTCCCGGAAGTGGCCACATTTCCCTCGGCCCTTAGGCGGAGGCACAGCCAGGCGGCTCTGCGCATTGATTCCGCCTGCAGGTGCCGCCCCCGCAGCTCCCATTGGCCGCGGTTCCTGGCCAATGGAGATGCGGAGCTGGTGCTTGGGGGCGGGGGGCTGCGCACTGAGCCCCCCTAGCAGCGCCTCTGCCTAGGGGCCACAGGGACATGCCAGCCACTTCTGGGGAGCCAGGCGGAGCCAGGTTGGGAACCTGCCAGCCCCGCTACGCCACCAGCTGGACTTGTAACCGCCTGATCAGTGGTTCTGACCGGAGCTGCCGGGGTCCCTTTTCCACCAGGTTCTCTGGTCGAAAACCGGACACCTGGCAACCCTATTTCCTGTGCTACAAAGAAGCTTACCATCCATGAAGTGAGATGACCCATTCATACGCAGGCAGCAAAAATCCAAATGTGGGGACAGGGAAACACATGGAGTCTGAATGGCTGCTAATCAGTAACACAGGTGCTCCAGGTCCCCGGGTGCAGAGGGCTGTTAATTGCTGCCTGTGCCCCAGTACATTGGTTCCAGTGAGCTCAGGGCTATCTCTGCACTGCTTCTTACTGTGCTTTGGAGTTGGGGGTGCCAGCAGTTACTGTGATAGGGAGGGGGAGTCTGTTAGCTGCCCAGCATGACATTGCAGTCACATGTGCCACATGGGAGCCAGGAAAAGTGCCAGAATATCTGGTGAGCAGTTTGCTAAAGGTTGGGTAGGGGCTCCATTGGTAAGATTCAGGCACAAAATGTCATTCCTGCTCAGTGTGGTGTTGTGTACGTGACCCCTTCCTTCTAGCCCCAAGCTCTGGATGCTTCTTAAATCTGAGCTGTAACTGCTCCGTAGGCTGCTGACCCTTCCGGGGATTTCTCAACAGGTGGTTCAGATTAACTCCTCATTAAAAACCTTCTGAGCAGCACCCTCATTAAGGAGAAACTGCAGAAATCCTGGCAGAGAACATTCAGGGGACGAGGGGAAGGGGCAGGAGCTGTGGGAGGCCAAGGGGACCAGTCCTCCATCTCCTTATGTTGATTGAGTATCCTGAGATGGCCCATTTCAGAAGCCAATGTGAAAGGCAGAACCTAGGGATGGTGATGCTATGTCTCGCAGTGCCCTCTGTAGGAAGGAAGGAGGTGGTTACATTAGAATTGCAGAAAAAAAATCCTTGCCAACTATTGGTTCAGAAAGTTTTACTTCTGTTCCGTGATGGCATTTCTCATTCCAAACAGGTGTGCAAGGAGACACCTTCCAACACACGACCTGGCTGCCTGCTTGGGTGTCTGTGGCCTGATTTCCAAGATGAGCACCCATAGCTCTGGCTGACTTCATTGGAAGTTGCACGCACTCAGCCCCTCTGAAAATCAGGCCACTATCCATCTAGAACATCTTAAAGCGCCCATCTTATAACTGCTGTAATAAGACTTCTTGAGCAGGCCCGGTCAGACTGCCAGAGCCACTGGGAACAAATGTTGTTTTGGGGTGGCTGTATGTTGGAATCGCAGTGCTCATTGTGTTGGGTTGGTGATTTTCCTGTTTTCTTCTTAACCCTCACCAGAATGGCACCAGATCTGCTGTGGGGGGCACCTTTGGTTTGTTTAAAACTCTTGTATGCTCTATAAACACTGTCTTCTGTCCAAAGGGTGGTGTAAGTCCTGTGGCTGCTGTCTCCACATTGTGGGGAGATACTGAATGTCATAGGAAAGATAAGTGCACTTGGGCTAGCTCTGAAAACGGTCTTTTGAGAACTGCAGGCTAGATGTTTTGCCAACACCTCCCGAGAACACATTTATATGCACGACCATAACCATTGTGCATATAAATGTGGAGACTGAGAGAAGCGAGGATCGTATTAATAGCTTAGCATCTGCAGAAATGGTGTCTGGTGAGGCACCCAGATTGGCTTGGATCCACTGTCATGTGAATAAAAAAACTGGCCGATGCATCATAAATAAAATCTGCTATGGACTTGTCACCCTTTGTCTTATTGTCTTCGTACATGTTAGCACGCTAATGACATTAGCACATGCTAAACAGGGAGGCGGTTTGAACCTCATAGAGGGTAGAGACATGTAAGGAGACTGAGAATCTAAAAATATGGGGCCCAGTTGTGCGCACGCTTGTGCATGTGAGGAACTTGACTCACATGAGTAGCCCTATTGATGTCAGTGGGATTACTCTCACCTCTACATTTATATATGCTCCTGTTTATAGGATTGGGCCTCTGGTCAGGTCACAAAGCTAATGAGACCTCCAGGTGATAGAGGAAGTTAAATTAGAGAGACATTCGTGTTTTGATATGGCAGTGGAGCTCTGAACCTCATACAAAGAGCCATCGTCCCATGGAACAAGGAGCTGATACTCCCTCTCTTTGCTGCTCTGTTGTGACTGCACTTGGAGTATTGGGTTCAGTTCTGGGCATCCTGAGACTAGGAGGATGTAGACCCACTGGAGGGGATTCTGAGAAAAGCAGCTACAGTGACTGAGGGCTAGAAGGGTTGACTTAAGGAAACAGATCTATTTTTAGATTGAATATCAAGAGATATCGGCTAATAGTGGGATGCATAAACCCATGGAATAGTTTCCCTTGGAAAGTGACAGGAGTCCTGTTGCTTGTGATGTTACAACTGGGCAAAGATCTTACACTGTAGGAAGAGTCCTGTAGTGGCTGGGAAAATGGACTACATGTTGTAAAGGGTCTTTACCATCTCTAATTGGTGAGATTCTGTGCTAATTCCCCTGGGATGCAGGCAGTGAGTCTGGCAGGATTAATTGGGTACTGTAGCCCTTTGGGGATTCTGAATCTTAATAACTGAGACCACTCCATGGGGTAAGGTAAGGCCCAAAGGGTTCACTGCATTCTGGTCAGAACAGAACAGGCGTTTCTGTTTTTTCTTCAGTGTGCACTTTAACGTGGGATCCACTGGTAATGCTGTAAAGCACCCCAGGGCCCTGACTAAACAAATCTCTGTAACTGTGGTATGAGTCTACTGGTGGGCAACATGAGGTGAAGAATAATTCCCTCTCAAGTACTGTTGCTGCTGGAGGCAGCGGGTAGGGGATAGTGTGGGGTGATTCTCCAAGGAGCATTGCTGCAGGACATTGCTAAATAGCATTTCAGGAAAGAAAAAAAAATGGAGGCACTTACAATATGTCTGGGTTCACGGTACAACCTTTCAAGCCATTTATCAAAGCACCCGCAGGTCCTATTTCCAGGCAGGTGAAACAGTAAAGCAATAGTGATCGAGGTGCAGGGCTTTTTCTGGGGATTAATGGTGGGCAAGGAAAAGTTGATGGCCTGAGAGGCAGCTGAGGGACCCCATCTGATCATTAATCTTCAGGAAATGCCTTGTGCCTAAGTGATTGTTGCTGTTTATACCCTGAGAATGGAGGTGGAGAGCCTATGGGCATATGGGTTATTTCCAAGTGTGATAGTTTCCCTTGGTATGTTCAGGGCATCTGTGCTTTGTAGAACTGTCAGTGGGATGGGAATGTTGATGGATGATCCAAGCATTCGGCTTATAATGAAATCAAGCAAATAAAGTTTTTCCCATGGTGCCTTTTCCCCGGTGCCATATGTGTGCATGGCACTTCACAGATTAATAAGAGGATGTGGTACCTGCTCCGTGGAATTTACAGTCTAACTGGATCACACACACTAATTGCAACATGCCAGCGATCGAGGGAGAAGGAACTGGGACGGGATAAGAACTGTACACAATGGGAGGAGAATACAGCTCATAGAGTGTAGCCTCTCTGACAGAGAGATTGTATGTGTTTTTGTTTCCATCACTTATTGTAGTTACATTTTTAAGTCTCCTTCAAAGTAAATCTGCAGCTGATCAGATCCGTATAAGCCAGTGCCACCTTATGCTTACGCCCATTACAATTTCATATGTGGCCTTTTATCCCAGGCGACTCCAAGTGTGCTCAGCAGGATGGAGAAGCAAAGGCGCAGGGAGGAAGAGGAGGAGCGCCAAATCCTCCTGGCAGTGCAGAAGAAGGAGCAGGAACAGCTGCTAAAGGAGGAGAGGAAGAGGGAGATGGAGGAGAAGGTCAAAGCAGTGGAAGGTACCTGTAATTGCTGTGTGAAGTGGAGGTGTGGACATTGAAAGGGCCCCTGATGGGGTTATTAAACTGAATTGAGATATATCCTTTGTGCTCCTTCCATGCCATAGACTCCTTCATATACGTCCAAGATGGAATCAGTGATTGTGTTACTTCAGAAGTGGGTTTGTTATTCTCTGGCCTCTTCTTGTTTGGCCGCCTGTATTCCCTTTTCCTTCTCCCTTCTCCCTCCTTGTCCTCTTGTATCCCCTTCAGCTCTGTCTTCCTCCTACCACCCTGGTTTCATCACCTTCCGAAACTCTGTCCTTTCCTCCTCCCTACTGTTTATGCTCCTCTTGCAGTTCCCTGCCCCTCTTCTGCCTCCCCACAGACAACCTGCCCAGTTGGGTTTTCATTGCCTCTGAGCAGCACTCGTTCCATTCTGCCGGAAGCACGTGGACAGAAATGCTGCAAGGTGGAACCGCCTTGCCAAGGGGGAAGGGTGGGTGCCGCAAGAGCAGAGTTTCCACACTGATGTGGGCCATTAAACGGCGATCTCATAATTCAGGGTCCAGACTGGACCCAGGGTTAAAAACTAGGTTGTGCAGGGGACAACTTTAGAAGCTTTTCCAAGTGCTAGTTCATGCTGTCCACACACTGTTGCCTAACAGATAACTGTTTGGGGTTTAAGCAGTCAGAGGATGTGAACACCTGTCATCAGACAGGTGTGCGTTGACACTAGAATGTCACAGGAATAAGATGGGGTCTGAATGCCCTTCAGCTGAGTTACCCGGATTCATTTATTTGCTGTGGTTTGAGTCTGTTTGCAGTTTATTCAACTCCTCAATCTCCCAGCTGAACAGAAATGACTCTTGCTTTCTTCCTGCCCCTCTTCCCATTGCAGTAATTCTGAGCTAAAGGACCAGCAGGAAGTGTGAGCTTGAGAAGTCAGAGGTGGTACATGTGTGGGGAGGACAGGTTTTTTCTGGGCTTAATGTAGCATTGTCAGGTTTCATTTCACTCTTGCTTTGGGCTGCTGCAACCGGGTGCAGGGTGAGTCAGTCATTTCATCTGGGGACAGAAATGCTAGATCTGTGGTTATCACAACAAATGACTAGGCTACTGCAGCACCAGGAAGACCCAGCATGTCCCCAGAAAACGGCTCTGGATGTAAATGTCTGGGGTAGTAGAAGTGCTTGTGAATTGTTTAAGATGATACAGAATTAGTATAACAAAAAGAAAAACACAGTACACAAAACCAGTAAACTTTCCAATACAGAATAGTCTGCTAACCAGATGTTTGGTAGTAGGCCAGATATCCTGTAACAGAGTAGCTTTTTCTACCTGCCACCCCTTTAGCCTTTTAAAACCCAATTACACAGATGGCCTTTATACGTCTCTAGTTGTCAGTCCTAGCTAATCTAGTCAAAATCTAGTGCATTAACCATAAATCCATTCAATTCCAGATCTACCACAGACTTCCTGTGTCACTTTGGCAAGTGACATAATTTCCTGTGCTTCAATTCCCCATCTGTAAAATGGGCATAATACTTCTCTACATCTCAGGTGTTGTGAGGATAAATCTGCAAATACATGGGAGATGCTCAGATACTGCTTTGATATCAGCCATATATGTACATAGAGAGATAAATGGAATCACTGCATTATCTGATGGTGTTAGGCCTTGTCTACACAAAAAGTTTGCTCTGGGTTAGCTTAAATCTGTTTTTAAAAACAATTTAATTAAACTGGTGTAAATGTCTGTGTGGACTGCCTCATTTTGGTTTAAGAGTGGCTTATTTCAGTGTAGTTTAAAGCTGCTCCCAATTAACTTAAGCCTAATTAAAATAAGTTTGTCTTAAACCAAAATAAGTGTCCATGAAGTCTTATTGCACTGGTTTAACTAAACTGATTTAAAATCAAACCTTTAGTTAAATCAGTGCATATTTTGTATGTACACTAGGCCTCAGAAACATCAGTTATCCAGGTAATATTCTGGGTTTTCCACAGTTCACTTTATTACTAGACATGGTCTCAGTGACAGTAAATCAAGTTTTTCTCTGGGAAAAGAGTTTTCATAACAGATCAGCAATGACCCTAAGATGAAGTAGTTTATTTTGTAAAACTGGATGTTCACATACACAGGTTTTCAGGGTTACAAAGACTATGAACTTTATGGTTCATCTTAACTGAATTCTGTAAGGAGTCCTGCAATGACAGAAAACTGGAGAATGAAGCATTTGTACCATCTAATGAGACTTCACCTGCTTTTTAGTTCAGGCTGCAGGCGTACTTAGATCGTCTGTACCTTGTCAATC
This sequence comes from Terrapene triunguis, assembly GCF_002925995.2. Classification (NCBI taxonomy): domain Eukaryota; kingdom Metazoa; phylum Chordata; order Testudines; family Emydidae; genus Terrapene; species Terrapene triunguis. The sequence goes on along the minus strand of NW_020664541.1, from coordinate 522,865 downwards.
TGGTATTTTGCTAGCCCCTTCTTTAGGATATAACCCAGATGGTGAACCTCTGCTGGGCCCATCTGCATTTCCCTGGATTTATGGTTTCAACCAGCTTTCTGGATTTCCACCAGAATAGCTGTTAGAGGTTTCAAGTGCTCCTCTCACATGGCACTATGTATCACCTAGCTACGTCATTGGAAAATTATGAAGTACCTTTGGGACACTGGCAACCTTTCGGAGTTTGATGGGTAGTGCCCCGTGTAGGCCAAAAGCGTGCCAGTGAATTAAAACAGTCCAATTGTGATCTTAATGAAAAGCATCATCAGATTTAGACAGCTTCCCAAAGCCTACACAAAGTGAACACTCCCATTTTTCTTGGGCACTATCACTACAAGGCTTGTCCATTTGGTATTAAATGGCTCAGTTACTCCTAGGTCATTCATTTTCCTTAACTCATCGTACGGGTATCCATTTGGTCTCAGTGACCCTAATCCTGTAAAAAGTGATGTGTGATATTAAAGTAGTTCTTGCTGGATCAATTTAATGATCCAGCTGTATACAGGAATATATGTTGGGATTGCTCTATTCCAGGTTCAAGGATAAGCCAGGTGGATTCCTCCTTCTCATCTTTCTGACCAGGCCAACTTGGATCCAAGGCCTTTCCTTCCCCTTTGATCTTCTGGATCAGCTCACAAGATGTAAATTCCCCTTTTGATTCCTTCCACATATGCCACCTTTCCTGGTTTCCCATATACAGTAGGTCCTCTGGAAAAAAGTTGTTTCTCTGTAGCCAAAGACCCAGTTACCACACATGATATTGGACAGTCTGCTACAAGTTGTGGTATTCTAAGTCAGGATATACCAATTCTATGTTAGAGGGGATGTTTATCAGCCATACTTACTTTCATCCAAAATTTACTGGTCCTTAATTTCTATTCAGAACTCCAGAAACCCATGTAATCTCCATGTACACAGCACAATTCCAAGATGTTGCTTACATCCAGACCTTTAGTGAGGATCCATTTGTGGTGGACAAAGGTCTATGCACTACCTGTATCAAGGAGGCCTCTGAACTTCCTCCCATTTAGGAATCACACACACATCTGGATGCCATCACCCAAATAGCTGGTATTAAGATTCCTCCTGGGAAAAGACACAGGCTCATCATCCATGACATTGTTCACTGGAGAGTACCTTGCTTTATGTCACATTTGGTCACAGTAAAAGTATACCTTGTTTTTTATATCCATTCCACCCCTCTAGTATCCAGGTTTATTTTACACCAAGTCCCCTCTCTCCCCTTCCCTATTTTTGCACCTTGAGTGCTAGCCAGAGTCCTGTAAGGGTAAACTTGAAAACTCTTCACCATTCTTTGTTCTGACACACACCCAGGTCTGAAACGGCTCCTGAATGATAATGTCCAGTATCTCCTCAGTGGATTTCTTTGGATGTAGCAATCGTGTTGTAGAATTAATCAAGTTTTTCTCAGGGTGCTGCTTCTGATGGACCCTTCAGCAGTATTCAGAGACCTGACCCTTCTCTTAGGTTAGCAGTTTTTTCTTAGGAGTAGTCACTGGGGTGTCCTCATGTGATGCAATAGACCTCAGGTGCCTTCTCAGATGGGGTACCAGGAAAGGAATCCACCGGCTCTGTGGCTGGTCACAAAATATGGCCAGCCACACAAAACAAAGACAATTCCAACATCTTCCCCCTTGTGGTTCTGGGAAAGTTTAGGAGGCTTTTGCACCATCCTTGATGGACATTCTTCCTCAAAAACATACCTTTGAAGACAGGAATGGTGCTCCTGGTGTCAGTGGGAGTAAGGTAGGTCAGAGACATTCATTCTCAGTTTTTTCTCTTCATCCCTTTTTACCTCCCTCCTTAGTTGACAAACTGGAATGTAGCAATAGCTTTCCTTCAGAGTGTGGCACTTCTTGAGCCCTGCTCATCTTTTACTGCCTTAGTCTCGTGTCACTTTGGCCCTTTAAGAACAATTAGAAAAGGGATGTGACGGCTGCCATCTCACGGGACAGGCCTGAGGTGCAGAGGCTGTAGGAGGCAAATACACCAGAATCTCCTCCAGTCTCTCATCTTCTGCTATCCTTTCTTTGGGTCTCCACCTTACATTTCCAAGTCTCTGGTATTCTCCTCTGTGGGAGATCCCACCTTCATACCATATGTGGGTTGCTGCAGTGACCAAGGAAACAGAGTCTTCTCAGAAAACAGTTCTGGAGACATAATCTTGGTACAAAACATGTGCTTGTGAATTTAAATGCACGTAGAACTGGTAAAAGAAAAAGAAAACTAAGCTCACACAAAACCAGTAAACTTCCCCATCTGAAACAGAACAGTTGCTAACCAATGTCTGGCTGCAGACCAGAGGTGGTCTGAAAGTAGCTCCTGCCATCCCTGCCACTGACTTCTTAAACCTCAGCAACACAGCTGGCCCAGTCAGTTAAGTGGAAATTTGTCTGGAAACAGGCTAGCAGCAGCTTTGCAACAGTGACACTGGGAAATAAGTTGTTGTTAAGGAGGAGAGGAGGAAAGGCAGGTGTGGTGCTCCTGTATTCTCTGTTTCCTTGCTGCTGCCATTTCTGGAGGGATGACAGCGTTTACTGGGTAAAGCCCTTGGCTGTCGGACACAACAACCTCCTGAAATTGGCTGCTGAATAGCCTCCTTAGTTTTCGTGTGTGATGTTACTGATGAGGGGTAAGAGGGCTAAACGGCTTTCTTTCTCCCATTGCAGAACGAGCCAGGAGGAGGAAGCTCCGGGAAGAACGGGCTTGGCTTCTGGCCCAGGGGAAGGAGCTTCCCCCAGAACTTTCCCACTTGGATCCCAGTTCTCCTGCTAGGGAGGAAAGGAAGACCAAGGATCTGTGAGTACATTGTAGTGTGTGCAACAGGCCTGTGCATTCATACGCTTTCAGGGTAGGGGGTAGGAGGAATGTGGCCAGTGATAAAGTAAATGGGGTGGGTGTTAATAAGGATGGTGAGGAGGGGATTGAGGTGGGAGGAACGTCTGAGGGGTGTAGAGTGCAGTACAGGAAAGAGGGTGTCCGTTTGAATGAGTGTTCATAGTGTGGATGCACGTACGGGTTCTTCTGCAGAACCTTACTGTTGGGAGCACCAAGTATGGGGTGGAGGAATGATGAAGATAAGAGTGTGTGTATTCATTATTGCACTTCCCATTTGCAGCTTTGAACTGGATGATGAGTTCACCGCCATGTACAAAGGTCAGTCTCCTACTCTCGCCTTTCACTTCGCAGGAGTTAAAAATAACTGTCTGTCTGCCTGGCTGTGCGTAACAGTTTCTCTTCCTTTTGTTGCGGTCAGTTCTAGATGTGGTAAAGGCTCACAAGGACTCTTGGCCCTTCTTGGAACCAGTTGATGAATCATATGCTCCAAACTACTACCAGATCATTAAGGTAGGCAACATGGTCCAACCCGCTCCGTCGGTCTTGCATGTGACTCTTTGGATTGATAGAAAGCTAGGTCTTTAGTCAGTTCTTTGTTGTTCTTTGGCCATGTGTTATGCAGGAGGTCAGACTAGATGACCATAACAGTCCCTTCTGGCTTCTTTAGGAAGCTAGTAACACCACCTTCTGGGCCTCTCTCATGCTTGTTGTAATTGAAGGGAGATCTTGATGTGTTTCAGGCTCCCATGGACATTTCTAGCATGGAGAAGAAGCTGAATGGAGGTCAGTACTGCACTAAGGAGGAGTTTGTGGGTGACATGAAGACCATGTTCAGGAACTGCCTAAAATACAATGGTGAAGGCAGCGGTAAGAGCAATGAGAAAACTTGTTCCATCTATTGATAGCTCTTGGTGGTCAAAAAGCCCTACCCTCTACCTAGTCATCCATAGCTGGCTCGTACTGGACACCAGAACTCTTTCTGGATACCTTCTGAAGGGTGGAGGTGACAGCAGGAGTTCATGGATAGTAAAGCCCCGATTCAGCAAGGTTCGTAAATGTTTCTGTAATGGTAAGCACATGACCAGTCACATTGACTTCAGTTGGGGCTACCCACACGCGTAAAGTTATGCATGTACTTAAATACCTTGATAAATTGGGGCCTATTAACTGTACCAAAGGATCTAGTCTAGTTGGGCAGAGTGCAGTAGGTGCGAAGAAAAAAGACCCTTCAGGAGTTTGCTCTCTTGTATGTGTGTGTTCTCTGTGTTATGGGGATGGTATCTGAATTACAGGGATTGTGTGGAGGGCAGGAGTATGCTTAGCCCTCAGGGTCTTTAAAGTAAAACTACGGGAGGAACACACTGTGTGCAGCCTTTTGGAGGGGAATGGTGTTCTTAGGTTCTCCTTTGAGTCTTGGATCAGCAGCACGAGTCAAGTGGTGGGAGGCCCTGGGACCATCAGGACTCCCCATTGCTATGGCAATTAAAATCAGGTGCCTCACTGAGGTGAAACATGCAGGTTTCCAGTATGGGAATATTGCAGGCTCTGTCTCGCCAGCACCTGCCAGTGTCATCCGGTATAACAGCGGAGAGGAAGGAGTTTAGATCCCTCAAGCGTTGTCCCCAAGTGAAAGTGAATTCCAACATCACAGAGGGACAAGATCTCTCTGTTCTTCCTCGAGTGCTTGCTCATGTCGATTCCATTCTAGGTGTGCGCACGCCCACGTGCACAGTCATTAGAGATTTTTGCCTTAGCGGTATCATAGGGTTGGTTGTGGTGCCCCCTTGAGTGCCGTGCTCATGCGTAGGTATATCAGGTGCCGCTGGCCCTACACCCTCTCAGTTCCTTCTTGCCTCCCATGGTGATTAGTTGGAGCACCTCTCCTTGCATAGCAAGGGCTAGTGGTTTAGTCTCTTCTGACTTTGAGCCTTAGGACTTTGTAAATAGTTGTTTATAGTAGTTAGTGTTAAGTAGTTGTTAAGTGTAGTTAGAAGTTAGAGTCCCAGAGAGGACTTTGCCCCAGTCAGGGCATGCCCTGGTCTCCGGGGTTTAAGCCCTGCGCGGATATAACAAGCCTATGCCTGTAAGTGACCCCTGCAGCAGTTGCCTTAAGTGCTTGGCGGAATCACATGTGAAGGACAAGTGTCGAATTTGTAAAAATTTTCAACCCAGGACTCAGAAAGAGCGGAATATTCGTTTGAGGGCTCATCTCATGTAGGCTGCTCTCCGTCCAACTTCTGAGCCATCCTGCCATGACTTGACTCCAACTACCTCGGCCTTGGTGCACAGCGCACCCCCGGCACCGGGTTCTGCCAGGCACCGCTCTCCGTTGCTGGTACCCAGAAAGAAAACTAAGAAGCACGGCTCCCCGGCACTGGGCAAGAAAGGCCATGGGGCATCAGGAAAAATACCCAGTTCGGGCTGCCTGGCCTCTCCGGAGCCACGTGGACCCAAACTTGTGGCAACATCGATGCCTTCCCAAGTTCCCCCAGTGCCGAGAGAGCAGAGGCCTCTGCCCGCGCCGCCGGCACCACACATGCCGCAGGAGGCGGCAAAGGCTCCCTATGTGGGCAAGCCAGCCGCTAAGACCCCCCAGGGGCCAGTGGAGCACCACCAATCCCCCCGAGCCAAGGCAGTGCTCTCCGTCTCCATGTTGCAGATCTCCGGCATCACAGCCCAGATCCTCTGGGGCTCGCCCTCGATCACCGGCACTGCATTCGCGGTCCCTGCCATCTCAACACGGATCACCTAGGGCGAGGCGGCTGTCTCTGTACAACCGGCACCATTCGCCCTCCCACTGGTCATCCTCTCGGCGCAGATCTTAGTCGCCTGCCCTGTGGGAATGCTCCCCATCGCGATACTGGTCCCCTCGGTACCAGCACTGCTCCTCCTCCAAGCACCGGTCTCTGGCGGCGACAGTCAGCAGAGCAGGCAGACACAGGCATCGACAACCTCGCCGTGGTCACTAGAAGAGGATTTCTCTAGCACAGAAGGGCAGTTTAGCCCCTCGCCGAGACTCCACCGGCGCAATTGGGCACCTGAGGCCGCGTCGACGTCTACGGTGCTGCCTTGGCAGCATGGCCAGGAGCCAGCACAGTGGCCTTATTGGAGTGCATGGGGCATGCCGGTGATGACGATGCCCCCTTTGCACCGCTAATCTGCCGTCACCTCGGAGCAAAAATTGATGGCACTGGGCTGGGTGCGTGAAGCACACTCAGAGATCGGGGTAGAGGAGACAGTGCCCACCCCAAAACCCCCTTCCCCCGCGGGGGATGATGCCCCGGAGCCTCCCCCGGCGATACAGTCGTCATCCTCATCCCTGGACAAGGTGGTCACGGGACCCTTGGGTCAGTCTGCTGGACAATTTTAAAGAACACCAGACCCTGCTTCGACGGGTGACCGAGAACTTGGGCCTAGAGGTAGAGGAGCTGGCCAAGCAGGTGGACACCATGTTCAATGTGCTCTCGGCCTCTACCCCTGCCGTGTTGCAATACCAGTGCATTACAGGGTCCTGAAAATTGCCGAGGCCCTGTGGTAAACCACTTCGTCCATCCCTCTCACTTCCAAAAGGGCCGAAAAGAAGCACTTTGCCCCGGCCAAAGGGTTCAAGTACCTTTATGCCCACCCACTTCTGGGCTCGCTGGTCGTCTCTGTGGCTAACGAGAAGGATAAGCAGGGGCACACCAGTTCAACTCCCAGAAATAAAGAGTCCAAAAGACTGGACTTTTTTGGGAGAAAAATGTATTCAACAGCCAGCCTGCAATTCTGGGTGATGAACCACCAGGCCCTCTTGGGCAGGTACAATTTTAACTTATGGGACTCCCTCTGTAAGTTCAAGGAGTCACTCACGCAGGGTTTGGCCCAGGAATTTGGCCCCCTGGTAGAGGAGGGCATCGCAGTGGCTTGGTGTTCCCTCCAAATGACGTGGGACGCAGTGGACTTGGCAGCTAAGGTGGTCGCATTGGCAATGGTCATGAGGCACAGCTCCTGGCTTCAGACCGCCGGCCTCTCCCAAGAGATACAGACCTCGATCCAGGACCTCCCATTCGATGGGAATGGACTTTTTGCAGAGCAAAGGCCACGAGGCTGCATGGGTTAAAGGACACTCAGACCACCCTTCACTCGCTGGGTATGCATATGCCGCAATCTGCAAGGAAGCAGTTCTGGCCACCCCCGCTGCCAAAGCCTTGTCAGCCCTGTCGGCGTCTGCAAGGCGAAGGGCTAGAGACACGAGTATTAGTCATCACCACCCTTCCAACTCCCGCTCATCCGCGCAGCTCGGCCCAGCTAAGCATCCAGGGAGCCAGAAGTGCTCAATTTGAAGGTGCACTTGAGAGCGACGCCCCTGTCAACTCCCTGGATCCACCTTGTTCTTTCCTCAGCCGTTTTCATCCCTACCGTTCAGTCTGGTCGCGGGTCACCTCAGACCACTGGGTTCTGGACATAGTATCTCAGGGCTATGCCCTGCAATTTTCAGCTGCCCCTCCCTCCCAGCCCCCTTCTTCCCCGTCCTTCTTCAGGGACCCTTCTCACAAGCAACTCCTCATTCAAGAGGTCGAGAACCTCCTGCACCTGGGGGCGGTGGAGGAGGTCTTTCAGGACATGAAAGGAAAGGGGTTCTATTTCCGCTACTTCCTAATCCCGAAAGCAAAAGGGGGCCACGGACCCATTCTGGACCTGTGTCGCCTCAACAAGTCTCTCAGAAAGTTGAAGTTTCGCATGGTCTCCCTGGCCTTGATCATCCCCTCCCTGGATCCGGGAGACTGGTACGCCGCCATCGACTTGAAGGATGCTTATTTCCATATTCCAAGGTGTGACAAAATGGCCAATGTTGGTATGGTGGGTCCCGCACTTTTCTTGGGGCGGGGGGGACTCTAGGACGCCACACCTTGCCCATGCTCTTGGGGTGCCAAGGGCCCCACTAGTGGCCTGGGAAGGTGGTAGAGGAGGGAAGCGGGGATGGGGTCTGGGTTTGCTCCTCACTCTGAGCCCCAGCCCCTTTCAACCCCTGCGGGTTTCTTATCCTCTTCCCGCTTGGGTAGGGTTATCCTCGGTCCTTGACGCTGAGGGAGGGAGTCTCCCTGCCCTGCTGGGGCAGGGTCTCCCTTCCTCCGGTTCTCTGGTCTTTTAATTCTCAGCAACACACCTGCAAACTCCAGTCCTCTCTCCTTCCTCGCTCCACACTGTCTGAAGCGGGGTTTTTTTATTAGGTTCCTGACAGGGCCTTAATTGCCTACAGGTGCTCCAATTAACCTGTAGTAACCTTCCCTAGTCTACAGGGAATAGGGTGACCAGATGTCCCGATTTTATAGGGACAGTCCTGATTTTTGGGGCTTTTTCTTATATAGGCTCCTATTACCCCCCACCCTCTGTCCCAATTTTTCACACTTGCTGTTTGGTCACCCTAACAGGGAACCACGCCTTAATTAGCCATGGGCTTTTATATCTCCCCTCTACCACTCTCCCACTGCTCCCTGGCTTTGCTGTATCAAAGATCACAGGCGATTCCTCCATTTCATAGTGGGCAGACTCCATTTTCAATTCATGGCGCTGCCCTTTGGCCTCTCATCGGCCCCAAGGGTGTTCACAACATGTATGGTGCCAGTGGCTGCTTACCTGAGACATCGAGGGGTCCAGGTCTCCCCATATCTCAATGACTGGGCTCATCAAGGGCAGGTCCCGGGAACAAGTACAAAGGAGCCTCGATCTGGGATGTTCCACCTGCCGGGACCTGGGCCTTTTGATAAACAAGAAAAAATCCACTTTAACGCCAGTCCAGTGAATAGAGTTCATTGGGGCAGTTCTCGACTCCACGCGAGCCAGAGCCTTTCTTCCAGAAGTATGTTTTCAGGCCGTGTCGGACATGATCTCCCATGTGATGAACCACCTGCTCACCACGGCTCACACACCAGCCTGCGGTTGTTGGACTACATGCACATCTGTGGTAAGTCATCCCTGGCTCCATCTCCGGTCCCTACAAGCGTGGCTGGCATCAGTCTACATACCCACCAGGCACGACTAAGATTGGATAGTCAGGGTGCCGGATCACATCCGGTCATCCCTGGATTGGTGGTTGGACCCTGGGTCGGTGTTGGAGGGAGTTCCCTTCGCGGCCCTGTCCTCATCGCTGACCCTGGTCTCCAACGCTTCGGACCTGGGCTGAGGAGCCCACCTGGGTGAGCTGAGCACCCAGGGCCGCTGGTTGTGGGACGATCTGGCCCACCACATAAACGTCAGGGAGCTCAGAGCAGTTCACCTGGCCTGCCAGGCTTTCTTGCCCCACCTGAAGGGCAAGGTGGTACAGATCCTGACGGACAATACCACCATAATGTAATGCATCAACAGGCAGGGCAGTGCCAAGTCTTCGGCCCTTTGTCAGGAAGCTCTCAGCCTTTGGGATGTTTGTGTGCAACATGCCATTCATCTGGTAGCTGCGCACCTGCCTGGAATCAAGAAGTTGCTAGCAGATCATCTCAGCAGGACCTTCTCGTCTCACCACGAGTGGTCGCTCCATCCGGAGGTGGTCAGCATAATCTTCCAGAGGTGGGGAACTCCCCAGGTGGACTTGTTCGCGTCCCGGCAGAACAGGAAATGTCACATGTTCTGTTCGATCCAGGGGATGGACCGGGGCTCCCTATGAGATGCATTTCTTATCCCGTGGTCAGGGGCACTGATGTATGCCTTCCCACCTGTGCCATTGATTCACAGGGTCCTTGTGAAGATCAAGCAGGACAGGGCAAAGGTTATCCTAATAGCCCCCGTGTGGCCTCGCCAGCACAGGTTTGGCACATTGCTGAACCTTTCAGTAGCTGCTCCGCTGCACCTGCCCCTCTGGTTGGATCTGCTGTCCCAGAACCACGCCAGCCTTCTGCACCCAAAACTGGCGGTGCTGCACTTGACAGTATGGCTACTGCATGGCTAAACGTGGATGAACGGAAATGCTCAGCCCATGTTCGGCAGGTCTTGCTGGGTAGCAGAAAACCCTCCACCAGAGCGATTTACCTGGCCAAATGGAAAAGGTTCACGTGCTGGGTCTCAGAACGGAGTATCCGGGCCGAGCAGGCCCCACTGCAGGAGATCCTGGATTACCTGCAGCACCTCAAACTCCAAGGTTTGTCTCTGTCATCAATCAAGATCCACCTGGCCGCTATCTCGGCTTTCCACTTTCCGTTCCAAGGCAGTTCGATCTTTGCTCACGACATGACATCCCGGTTTTTGAAAGATCTGGAGCATCTCTACCCACAAGTCCGGGATTCCATCCGTCCGTGGGACCTGAATTTTGTGCTGTCGAGACTCATGGGGCTTCCCTTCAAGCCTCTGGCTTCCTGCTGTCTCCTGCTTCTCTCGTAGAAGGTTGCGTTCCTGGTCGCGATAATGTCAGCCTGTAGGGTGTCCGAAATCAGGCACTTATTTTGGAACCGCTCTATATGGCGTTCTACAAGGACAGGGTCCAGCTGCGACCCCACTCAGCATTTTTGTCCAAGGTCATCTCCCAGTTTCATGCTAGTCAGGACATATACTTACCTGTCTTCTTTCCAAAGCCTCATACGTAGAGATGAGGAGCACAGGCTACACACCCTGGATGTCAGGAGGGCGCTGGCCTTCTACATAGATAGAACAAAGCCATTCCGTAAGTCAATGCAGTTGTTTGTTGCGGTGGTAGGCAGAATGAAAGGTCGCCCAGTGCCTGCTCAGAGGATTTCGTTCTGGATCATGGCCTGCATCCACTATTGCTATGAGCTTGAGAAGATGCCTCCGTCTGCAATCATGATGGCACACTCGACTAGGGCACAAGCATCGTCAGTGGCCTTCCTGGCACAGGTACCAATCCAAGAGATCTGCAGAGCTGCTACCTGGTCATCTGTCCACACGTACATGTCTCATTGTGCTGTAGGCCTGAGACTTAATTAACCCCCACCCCACCCCATATTAAACCAGCCTTGGGTGAAACTTAGGGAATTTATTATTAAAATTAAAAAAAAATTTTTTTTTGCTGGTAATAAAGCACCCCCACCTCAGAAATGTCCCTAACAAAAGCTATAACCACCCAGGTTGTAATATAAGCTCTAGCCAGCATTTTATGCTGACCGCCTGCACAAATAAAAAAGGTCACAATTAAGTTACAGTTTGGGTATAAAAAATAAAAAGTAAAAAACGGGCAAAAAAAAGGAGACATAGGTGCCAGTGACTGACTGCCTAAAATTTTTGTTATTTAGGAGTGTGGAATAATGTAGTAGGTTTAATAAATTTAAAAAAGAAAGCTAGTTTTACCTATATAATATAAATGAAAAACAATGCTCTTTGGGAACCATTTCCGGACTGCAGTTCAACATCAAGCTGCTGGAACTTGGCACGACTGTGATGTGCAGAGGCATTGCCGGGAACCCCCAAATAAATAAACCTTGACTGGCCATCAGGTGAAATTTGTCTGTTTATTGGAAGTGGTGAGCATAAGAGATTTGCTTGGTACATGTATTCTGTGTGTGTTGTGCTTTAAACACCTATTTATTAGCAACTGTGTAAGGCTCTTTCACTGGGAAAAGTTTCTGCAGACCCGTAGAGCCCTAAGCTCCAAGGAAAAGGGTGGGTTCTTAAATTGACCAGGTTTCTTCCTAAGTCCCATGGGTAAGAAGAGGTGCCTTACACCTTGAGCCCCAAGGGAAAGGGTGGGGAGGGAGGCCTAAATTGATTGAGTCACACCTTACATCCTCAGTAGGGTATAGATGGAGTGTCCTAAATTGACCAGGCACGCCTTAAGCCCTCGGTAGGGTATAGGCAGGGTGCCCTAGTTTTCCGCAGGTAACATACTGGTGGAGAATGCAGGCAACCTAGGTCATTTGGATTGAGCCGTATACAGCAGTTGGACAGAATATTTGTGCTCTTCTGTCAACAGGACTGCAGCCTGTTGACAGAATGAACATTCCAGGGAATAGGGAGAGTGGGAAACTTACGTTGAAAAGCCAGGAAACTGGCGGAGGAACCAACCCTCCTTGCAAGGTCTGCGCCCATGGGAACATGATTCTTTTCAAGGGGAAAAATGCACTGGAACATGCTTGTAAAGGGTTTGAAGCATACTGCAAAAATACAAAGTCTTCATTGAATAAATGGGCTGTAAAGATTGCGGCTGGGTGGGCACTATGGAAAGTGTCTTATAATCTCTCAAGGTTAGTAATATCTCAGGAGAACCACTTAGAAGACTGGGAATTGGAATTGGGTATGGTAAAGGATACCTTAAATCAGCATAAAGCCTCTGTAAGTAAGGAAATAGAGATATTACGCTTGAAATTGAGGGACGTTCAGGCAGTTGTCAGAACAATCCTGCAGGAAAAACAGGTTCGGGCCCAAGCAAGCGGCGATCATTCCTCCTGCATGCAACAGATTAAGAGTTGAAATATAAACTGGGAGCCCAGAGGGGCATTGCGGCAGCAGTAAGGGGAGGAATAGGTGCAGATACCAGGGGTACTTCAGACCCCTGAGATGATACTTACCTAAGGAGGGATATTTCGACTGATCCCGAGGGGACAGATCCCGGGTGGTCATACCCCTCATCCCCATGCCTTTCCCAAAGGGCCATAGGCCCCCTTGAGAAAGGAATGGCAGGAATCATGGATGGTAGCAGAATTCACAGACCACCTTAAGAGACTGGAGCTGCGACTCGATCCCAAGTGAGTAAATTAAAAAAAATGTTTTTTCTTCAAGGTGAAAATCAGAGAGTGAGTGGGTTAATGCACTAATCCATGAAGTTGCCCAGGAACAATTAATTGCAGCAAAAAAGGGGAATCCTGCCATCCATTTGGCATGCAAACAAAGGCAACAGACACTGGGGAAACAAATTTGAGGTTTGCAAGAGCAAACTAAGGCAGCTGTGTTGCAGGGACGGTACTTGGTGGCTAAGTAATTACAGGCAAAATGCACCACCTAAATAAAATAACTGCAAACCGCATAAGAATCAGCATAACTGATAAACGCAGCACATTATAATTGAATAATTTATAATTGAATAATTGAAATCCAATTGGCTTTGCTTTTAAGCATGGTAATACTGCTGGTATGGGTAAAAAAAAATCATCCAAAAAATACATACGGCCAATATGCGAAATCAGTTGTTGCTGACCATACCCGGAAAGCATACCCTAGTAACGTAACGTGGGTATCCCATGGTAATGATGACTGCTTTGGTGAAAGCGTCATCACGGAGGGGAATTGTCGGCCTGAGACCTAATCAAACCCCCCCCCCCCCCCATGAAACCAGCCTTGGGTAAAATTCAAGGAGTTCACCACTAAAATTGGGGGAAAAGGAATGTTCTGCTGCTGGAAAAGCACCCCCACCTCAGGAATGTCCCTAACAAAAGTTATAACCACCAAGGTTGTAAAAACGCTAAAAATTTTTTAAAAAAAAAAACCCTCAACAAATGGTAAAATAAGCTCTAACCAGCGTTTGATGCTGACCATTTGCACAAATAAAAAAGGTCACAATTAAGTTACTATTTGGGCATAAATAATAAAATGTAAAAATCTTAAACAAAAAAACCCACATAAGTGCCAGTGCGTAATTGATTAAAATTTTTATTATTTAAAAATATAAAATAATATAATAAATGTAATACATTTTTTTTAAAAGCCTATTTTTACCTATATAATATAAATAAAAAACAGTGCTCTTTAAAAAAACATTTCTGGACTGCAGTTCAACATCAAGCTGCTAAAACTCTAACCCCTCTGCACAACCGTAATGTGTAGAGGCATTGCCAACCCCCCCCAAAATAAATAAATCCTGACTAGTCATCAGGTAAAATGTCTGTTTATTAAAAATGGTAAGCATAAAAAATTTGCTTAATATATGTATTCTGTGTGTATTGCTAATAAATAAATGTTTAAAGCACAACTGTGTAAGGTTCTTTCACTAAAAAAAGGTTCCGCAGACCCATAAAGCCCTAAGCCCCCCAAAAAAGGGCAGGTACTTAAATTGACCGGGTTTCTTCCTAAGCCCCGTGGATAAAAATAGGTGCCTTACACCCTAAACCGACCCCCCACCCCCCATGGGGGTACCTAAATTAATTGGGTCATGCCGTAAGCCCTCGGTAGGGTATAGGCGGGATGTCTTAAATTAACCAGGTCACGCCTTAAGCTCTCAGTAGGGTATAGGAGAGGTGCCCTAAATTTTCACAGGTAACAGTGCACTTACCAGCAAGCTCGAGACGATGCTGGCTTTGGCAGAGCAGTGTTGCAAGACCATGAACTCCAAGCCCATCTCAGTTGGCACTGCTTGTGAGCCACCTAGAATGGAATTGAAATGAGCAAGCACTCGAAGAAGAAAAAAACGTTACCTAACTTTCGTAACTGTTGTTCTAGAATATGTGTTGCTCATGTCCATTCCATTACCTGCCTTACTGTCCCTCTGTCAGAGTTGCCAGCAAGAAGGAACTGAGAGGGCATAGGGCAGGCAGCACCTGATATACTGACACATGAGCGCGGCACTCAAAAGGGCGCCGCAGCCAATTCTACAGGTATTGCTAAGGCAAAAATCTCCGATGACCGCGCACATGGGCGCGCACACACAGCATGGGAATGGAATGGACCCACAAGCAGCACATCTTAAAGAACAACAGTTACAAAAGGCAAGTAACTATTTTTTTCCAGTAGTGGTGTGCTGCAAAGAAAATTCTGGAGTGGTCTAGAGGAAACAACTATCATGTGATTTGCACTGAGTCACTCTCTTGATGCCACTGGCATGCCATTCTACTTCTTATGGACTCCTCTGAAAACCAAGAAACTACATCTGAGCAAATTTTCCTGTGGAATTAACACACATGGGATGACTGACGTCCGTGTAGCATGTTCTGTGCACAAGGATCAGAAAGTGCTTTCAAAACTATAGAGAGAGAATTTCACCTTTTTCTATAATGCACAGCAAAGCTTAATAACAGTCCAAGACAGTGACTATAATAACCAGATTACACTACTGTGGAATTCCAGTTGGGAAAACATAAGAATTTCTCCAAGACATGGAGGTTGACACCACTCTTAAAATTAACCATAGGATTGTTACTGACTGACTGTTAAGATCCAGTATCTGAAGTATAATTTGAGAGTTGGCATTTCTAGCAACATAATTCCCCTTTAAACCATTTTGGGATGTTAGTTTGATGTGGTCTTAAAATAAACTGCATCATGAAGGAAACCTGCACAACACTTTCAAAAGACAAACCTGGGAGCTTAAATTCATAACTCTGCTAGACACTAAAATCATGGACTGAACAGGGACACTGGATTTGTGGTTTACTTCAACAATCTGTAACCCAGTAACCCCCTCTTTTTGTCCTATGACTGCAGAGGTGCTAACGGGCCACTCTACCTTGAATGTGCTAAACAATCTGTCCCACCGTGCATTGTGCTATGATGCTCGCTCTCCCAGATATGTAGTAGAGCTCTGTGTAGCTCAAAAGCTTGTGTCTGTTACCAACAAAAGTTGGCCCAATAAAAGATATTACCTCACCCACCCTGTGTTTCTTGAAAGTCTCCAGTCCAAGTACTGACCAAGTCAGATGAATTCATAACCCAGAGTGGACTGGTTGCAAACAGCCCTTCCCTCTTCACCTTTCTATTTAGCTTCTCCAAGGAAGATATTTATATAAACATGAGAAGTCAGAGCCTTTAGAGTAGAGACAATCTGACTTTGCCTGATTATCTTTATCCATTAAGGTCTGTCTCCCTGCCTCTCTTGTTTTGAACACAGAATACACCAAGATGGCATACAACTTGGAGAGATGCTTCCACCGGGCAATGATGAAGCACTTCCCTGGTGAAGATGGGGACACGGATGAGGAGTTCTGGATCAGAGTGGATGGGAAACGGGAGAAGAGGAGCCGTCGGACCGGGCGCTCCAGCACTGGCAATGTTTGGACCCGATCTAGAGACCCTGAGGGATCAGGCAGGAGACAGCAACACCTGGAGAATGGAGGGAAACCACCACCATTCCGGGCTACTCCCCGGGCTCCTGTTTCCTCCTCATCTTCCTCCTCTGCAGAGGAACCAAGTGGCAGCACAATGCAACCCCCTCGGGAGGTGGGCGCTTCCAACGGCCAAGGCTTCCCTCGCCCACTGCATTATGGTGGAATGCCCAGCCAGGTGCCACACCCTGGCCAGATGGTAAGGACTGGCCTCTGTGGTTTTTCACAGATTATAAATGCAGAGAAGGGCCCGAGAATAAAATTGTCTCCTGTAAGTTCCTAGAAGAATCCCTACTGTATGATCGGAACCTCTTATTGGTGGTGGAACATGGGTTCTCATTTCTCTTTTCCTCCTCCCTTTTCCTTCTTTGTCCCTCTATAGTTTTCTCTGTGTCCTTTTAACCTTTGTTCTTTGGTTCATGCCTCCATTCTTCCTTCCTGGTGTGATCCATGCAAGACTTGAAAAGTCCCCATGGCAATGGTAAATAAAACACTTTTCTTTGGTGAGTGGTGGGACTTATGCCCTCAGTTCTACAGATTTTAAGCTCAAACATTTTAGCTCTTAGGGTTGCAAAGATGATACAGTTTTGTCTTCCTGAGTCTGCAGATAGACTGCTCAATTGCCTCTGTTGCTACTTATAGCTTCCTAAGCAAAAGCCGAGTAAAATGAACAAGACTGCTGCTTGGAACTCTAGTCCCAGAGGCTCATGTGAAAGATGGAGCTACCAAGCATCCTGGTAGGAATTCCAGAAGAGTCTACCTTCTCAATTAATCCAGGCTCTGTCAGGGTCTGGGAATTGTCCTGGAACTAGCTGGTGGGGGCTCCTCTCTCATCTGTCTATTGTTAGCCTCAAGCTAGTTAGGTGTCTGGCAGTTGTATAAAGGCCTGGTCTGTAGGATTCATAGCTGGGATATTTCTTCTGGTTCCCTGTGTGAAGGAGTAACTTTGTGGCAAGCGAGCTGTATTATTGTACACCACAGTCTCCAGCATAGCTCCTCGGAATAAGCAACTGAATTCAGTCAGAGACTCAAACAGCCTGTTGGTTCTGCTGAGACGCACCTCAATCCATGGCTGCCCAGGATCTGTAGCAGCTTTGCTCTTCTGCAGAGTCTTACAGCAGCTTTTGTTTTTCTTTCCAGCGGCCAACAGTGCCAGGAACATTTGGCCCTCTGCGGGGATCAGATCCAGCTAAACTGTACGGATCACCGCGAGTACCAGAACCCCACCCTGGAGATCCAGTTCAGCAGCACCAGCACTTTGCCATGCAGGTAAGAGCCTTGCTCTGAAATTCATGTGTACAATGTTCTAGCCTCTTAGAAGAAATAGAGTGGATCCAGAGAGCTGGGAGCCATGATCTGCCCTTCTGTACTCATGGTGTATGAGTCAGTGACTGCTGTATTCATTGGTTACAATGCCAAATGGCATCCTCTGCCTGGGGAGGGATCTGTCAAATGCTGTGAGTCACTGATTCTTTCCTGTCTCCTCCTGTTACTCTTTGTAGCTTTTCATGTGCCAGTAAGTGGTGACTCTTTCACTGAACCTGGCCTCTTTCTCTCCCTCCCACAGTCTACCGTCGGACTGAATGAACACAGAGGACACAGATTGGCTGCACCAGAGAAGCAGGTGTGTGCAGGGCCAACACATGTCTCTGCACTGGGGCCACGGCCTGGATCCCTGCAGTTTGGGCGGATGAGTGGCCCTCCCCCAGATGCCAGTATGTACCCCCCAGTGCAGTTCCAGCAAGGATTTATTCCTCCAAGGCACAATGGACCTCAAATGAGACCACCTGAGAGCTCAGAGGTCCCCCCAGGCCATATGTATAGACCATATAAATATCTAAATCGAGCGCATCCTGCTGCATGGAATGGAAGCCACAGTGCAACAAACCAGACCTCCCTGGGCCCAGACGAGAAGCCCCCGTTGAGCACAGGACCTTCTTTGCAGTCTCGTGCTCTTAGTCACATGATGGACCCTCGGGCAATAAGACCACCTCTGCCTCCCAGCCAGTGGACTGAGCAATCAAATTTCCTACCTCATGGGGTCCCTGCCTCAGGATACATCAGACCACCTGGTAAAGCCACCGGTCAGAGAATGCAGCAGCCTCCAGCCTCTGTGTTTGGGGGACCCCCTCAAGTTCAGAGAGGATGCCAAGGTGGGGATTCCATGATGGACAGTCCAGAGATGATCGCCATCCAGCAGCTGTCATCTCGCGTGTGCCCACCGGGTGTGCCTTACCACCCCCGTCAGCCTCCTCCCCCGCATCTGCCTGGCCCCTTCCCACAGCTGGCCCATGTCGCATCAGCAAATGTGCAGCCTCCGAAACCGGTCTTGGGTAACGGAAACTCTCAGGATGCCAGTCAGACAGTGGAGCCAGAAAGCAACCGAGGTAATTTTAATGCTGTTGGTCTGAAGAGGCCAGCAGTCACTGCCAGAGTTGTTTAACTTTTCATTTCCTTTTTTCTTTTCCACACCTTTCCCCCTCACTATTGTACAGGGTTTCACTCACTTCTGATAGACTGCCCACCTCACTGGTCAATGGCTGTTGTTATTAAAGGAAAATTTCACTCTTTTTCTATACCAAGCAGCTCAAGCCACTCTTTTCACCTACACCAAATTGAAATGGGATGGGGGAATGGTCGCATGTAATTATAATTTAGCATTTATGCATCTAGTACTGACAGCTGCTCTCTTGCTTGCAAGGTGATGTCATTTTGTGACAAAGTCAGTGTTGGAGCCCCATGCAGAGACTGTAAGCTAGATCCCAAACTACTTAGACTGGCTTAATACATTTTGATACATAGTTAAACACGTTAAATATTGGCTATACCAGCTTCTA
Source organism: Terrapene triunguis (assembly GCF_002925995.2). Classification (NCBI taxonomy): domain Eukaryota; kingdom Metazoa; phylum Chordata; order Testudines; family Emydidae; genus Terrapene; species Terrapene triunguis. The sequence continues at coordinate 504,180 of NW_020664541.1, read as the reverse complement.
AGCACCCAGATATACTTAATTTTTTATATTTATATAATTAGAAATGCAAGAATTCAAAGAGAAATCTAAAATCATCAGACTATTATTAAAGCATAGACAATTTGTTTTTTGGTGTTTGGTTTTTATTAAATTTTACTTAATATCAGTTTAAATGAAGCAGCAAGAACTTCTAGGTTTTGGATTACAGATAGCTCTTTAAAGCTAGGACCTTATCTTCCTTTCCACATCACACCAAGAACCCTGATCCTGCTGGGCATTACCATAGGACCAATAATAGTAGTACATAACATTTCAAGAGTTTACTTGGAATTTATGTAAAAGTTGATTTCCCCAAAATGTTAGAATTGACTTTAATTTGCAGTGTGTTGACGTGCGTCTTCAATGCATGATCTGGAAAGCTGTTTTGTCCGGGGTCTTCTCTAATTTTTAAACAGGATTCACCTACCGCCTCTGGAGCACTAGTAGCTTTGTTGGTGGTGGTTCCCAGCATGGAAAATGTGCTGGCTGGCAACCAACACTGAACATTTAAGCCACTGACCTACAAGCTGGCTAGTGACCGTTATCCGCAAACAGCCAAGGTAACATGACAGCTATGTAAAGAAATAGTTAAATATAGTTGTTCAAGAGGTGAGGTGCAGTGACTTTGGGCTGACAACAGCAGGAATGGATGTCAGGGACATGAAGAAGGAGATGGGTGGGAGGGAAAGAGGGGCTGATGTTCTTCCGGCTGAATCTAGATCCTGGGGATATTTGGTAGATGTGGTTAAAGTGACAGGAATTACTAAGTGGCAAATGTGCTTTAGTGGAAAAAAAAGTCTACTTTGTGAAATCGAACAAAGTTGTGATTTTTTTTTTTTAATTCTTTCCACTTCCCCTTTTGCAGTGGAGCCCCCACCTGGAGTAGAAGAGAAGGCTCAGTGCATCAGTGTTCCAGAAGGGACGTACCCTAAACTGCTACCTCATTCCAACCCCCCCTTACAGATGGACTGCACCAGACGGAGCTTGCCGCGGGACGGGGAGGGAGATGACTCTGGAACTAAAAATGACCCGAAGGCAATGCAGAGCAAGAATGCCTGGCCGGCACAGAGCACCTACGCTGGCCCGCCAGGCCAGGCGTGCGTGAGAGACCTTGTGACAGCACCTGAGAGAGGGCCTGGGCCTGAAAATGGGGCTGTAGGTGAAGGACCCTCCAGTGGCAATGAGGGGAAAGGACTGGCTGTTAACATCTTGGAGAAGCCCCTTTGTCCTGGGGGGAAGACTTTGTCAGAGGTCGCTGTGCCTTGTATGGGACAGAGCACCAGTACTCCTGGTGTGGATGGAGGCTCAGTGGGGGGGGGCTCCAAGCCAGTTTCCCCCTCTCTACATGCCTGGTTTGGAGTATCCAAATTCGGCCACACGTTACCATATCAATCCAGGACTGCAGGGGTTCAGCCCTATGATGGGAGGGAAGCCTCCCTCTGTGTCCCATCCACAGCATTTCCCCACTCGGGGCTTTCAGCATAGTAACACCCATCCCGGTGTCTTTCCTCGGTATCGCCCCCATCAGGGGGTGCCATATCCCTATCAGCCACAACCTCCACCTTCCTACCACCACTACCAGCGACCTCCATACTACACTTGTCCACAAGGCTACTCAGACTGGCAAAGGCCTCTCCACCCCCAGGCCAACCCTGGTGGGCATCCGCCCGCCCACCCACCTCTGGCCAGGCCTTCTTTCTCAGACAGGGGGAATGTGGGTAGTCTGCAGGGCTGCGAGGCATTCAGCACTGCCCTGGCGTCCCCAAACCGAATGGACATGGCAAGCGCCAAAGAGGTTCCTCCAGGCGATGGGCAGGAGCCAGGGCCTGAAGATGAGAAGTCAGACGAATCCCAGGAGAGGCCAGAGAGTCCCAAAGAGTTTCTTGATTTGGACAACCATAATGCAGCCACCAAGAGGCAGAGCTCGGTGGCAGCAGGGGAGTTCCTATATGGGGCTCTCCCCCCGCCTCTGAGTTCTGGGATCGGATTTGGTCCATCAGCTTTCCCTCCCCATGGGGTGATGCTGCAGACAGGGTCTCCTTATGCATCTCGGCATCCAGCCAGTCATTTCCAGCACAGGACCTATGGATCACCAGTGAACACTCACCTGTCTCGTCATCCAGCCACCAGCCAAGCCAATGGCCTCACTCAGGAGGGACCCCTGTACCGCTGCCGGGAAGAGAACATGGGTCACTTTCAGGCCCTACTGATGGAGCAGAGAGGCAGCGGAGGTGGCATGGGGGCGGCCCAGGACATGTACAGACCACCGGGGTAAGATTGGCTTCCACAAGAGGGGGGGAAAATTGGGGGACGTGATGAGTGTTGGGTACTCTTGGAAAAGGTCTAGATTTGAAATCCAAGGTGCTGGTAGGAAGAACAAATTGACAAAATAGTTCTGCTGTCATAGGTCAGGCGTCTACAAAACTTAGGGAGAATTTCATGGCAGTCTTTTAAAGAGCACAGTAATAGAAATGAGAGAGACTGACCAGGCTGTCTTGTCCATCCCTTTACCAATGCTTTATCTCACCAATCAGAACATGTCTATTGTTTTGTCCAGTTTTACATGTCTCCTGAGCAATGGGGGAAGCCCCCTACCCCAAATTTCCACAGAGGAAACCAATCCTTCCTGCCATTTCACATGTCACTTTTCATTCCAGCATAGAAAATGATGCTGCTTTAAGAATTGGCCTCCCACCCAAAGACAAATGCACAAAAAAAACCTGGCTTGGGGGTGGGGCCATGGCCTGGTGTGGGGGAATCCAGAGAGAGGGGCGGGTCTAGATTTAGTGTAATTAGAATACATATTTGTATGTAAATAATCTGTACACACTATGCAGATGAGATTTATTCTTGCTGTTTTTGTGCTAAAACTGTCCTTTCATTCAACGTGGTTCCAGAATGCAAATACACCAGACCCAAGCACCCTTCGCAAAGGTGCCTACAGCAACCACGTCCCGGGAGGAGCTGCCACCACAAAAACCATCAGCATTGCCTCTGGATCAAGTAAGAGCCAGCGAAGAGCAGAGTTCGGATGAGAACTTTTCTCTTTTCACTAATTAAAGAAGTGAAATATTTGGAAGTGGGTTGGGGGAAAGAGGGAAACGGAGCAATTCTGGTGGGGAGGAAACAAGACTCTCCTGATGCTCGTAGCTGAATCCCTGACTGTAGGTTATACCTGGGACAACACCTGTCCCGTCACTCGTGTTGAAGTAGTTGTACTGTGTAAATGATGGAGCCTTTTCTTTATAAAACTCCTTGTTTAAGCAAATAACAGTGCAACTTTTGTTCTTCCTCTTCCAGAGCTAGTCCAAGGAAGGAAGAACCCCCAAGGAGATGAAAGCCACACGTGATTTGGACATGGGGGAAGGAGGACATAGGCCTCCTACCTTCCCCCTCTCCCCAGCGGCATGTAGCTTCCAGGGTCCAGTGGAACACACTGCCTTGATGGCTCTTGTGTGTGTTTAAACATGGGATAGTCCTGGGTCCCTGGCTACTGGCTGTGTGGCTGATCTCAACAGCGCAGAGGATGTATCTCAAACTAGTGGCTTGTCATGACTGGAGAGTGTGTCTCATTCAGGGTTTGGGTTGGGAGGGGGAGATCGAAACTGTCATGAACTGCTAAACTCAGGTATATTTTTCAGGGTGGAAGAGGGACGACGATGGAATTTACTTGTAGTATTAACGTGTGTGTTTGGAGCTGGATCCAGTTTACAGAATTTACCTGTTGCCTTTTTTAATAAATTTCTGTTGTTGGTGAATGTATTGTACATAATGGGGGAGGGATGGGACCCAGCTTGTAGTGGACGTAGCACTGGGGTGATCCTTAACTGTTTACAATCATGTCACACACAAATCTTTCAGGGCAGGGCAGCGGGGGAGATGGGAACTTTGCAACTTTCTATTCCTCCCCTTCCTTCCAGTCCTCTAGAGCTAAGACACGACCCTGTAATTGATCACGGGGACTGCTCAGGAGCAAAGCATGGCACTCTCCTCTTCCACGCAGTAGTTGAGTGCACTTCCACCTCCTGCCATCATGGGGAACAAGGAAACCAGGACCAGGAACTGAAAGTCTCTCATAGCATTGTCCTCTTAGGCATTTCTGGTATGAGTCATCTGGGTACCAGCAAGTGGCTAATTATTCATTTGTACCGTAGTCCTCTTTAGGTGAAGCCAATGCAGTTTGGAGGAAGAAACATGGAGTGGTATCATGGAGTTGTTGTCTTTATTGGAACAAGTAATTGTGCTAGCATATAATACCCTTTAGAAAGGAGACAGGAATAGAGATATCCCCGGTTTTCTCTCAGTGTAACTTGACTATTGTCATCTTTGGTGAAAGCAAAGCAGAAATAGAGTCCCTCTTAAATTCTGAGAACTCCCTATTTCATGTGAAATAGGAAATGGAGCTGCTTTAGGGAGGGTCTGTCTGATGCAACGCAAACAAGTTGTCAACCTGTGACACCAGCTTTGGACGTTTTGTAAATTAGTAGATAAATGTGAATCAGAAATTATTTCTTCTAGCTAGAGTGGTTAAGGGGCACAGTGGAGGTTGTGGAGTGGGGCAAGAATGCCTCGGGTTAATGCACTAGTCTTTCCTGCTAGAACTTACGTTTAAATCTAGCTTTGATTACAAATTAAATGAGTTTGGTGGGGTCTTATCCTTGCCCGTTAGAAGCAGATACTTGTCCACATTGTAAAGCCACCAAGCAGGCACAACTGTGAGCCTTGGAGACAGGACTAGGTCTGTGGGGCGAGAAGGGAAGGTGTTGCTACATTGGTGGCCTGACGGTGTTGGTATAAGGCATGCTGCTGGATAGGACTGTGATGCATCAGCAGAGCTGCATGTAGTATCCCTGCCCAGCACCTGTGACACTCCTGTTACTTCTTTTATCCACAGCTTTTGTGAGCTTCAGAAACTTGCTGGATTAAAAACAACAATTCTTGAAGCTGTCCGGATGAGGAAAGAAAAATGTTTTAGTGTATGCCACACTTCCTAGTAACTCTGGCTGGTCGGCTGCTGTGATACTGTTTACCTCTAGTAGTGTTTTGTCGGGTTCCAGGCATTTTCCTAACTCTGGGCCCACAAACTTAACAGGAGTTTAAGCATCAGTGTACTCTGCTACCCAGACACACACACTTGCAGTGGTATTCACACTAGAATCAAATAGGCATTGAGTGGCAAGTGTGTTTCTAAAATGCAACTCTTCTTACTCCATGTTGAAGTCAACCTGTGAATTGTCTGCCCTCTGCTTATAGCAGTGCCCTGATTATTTGGCTTATGCCCAACCCCAAGCCCTCATACAACTCAGAGGAAAATTAGTATAAATTATTTGAATATCTAATTACATAGAACATCACGTTAGTAAAGTGTCAGTTTTAATTAGTCTTTATTCTGTTCAGCAGACAGGGAGCAGCTATCCTTGGCAGTGTGGTATAGGCTAGGACAGGGGTTCTCAACCTTTTTCTTTCGGAGCCCCCCTCCTCCCCAACATGCTATAAACACTCCACGGCCTGGGGGGATGGGGGGGGGGAGAGGAGATCTGGGCTTCAGCCACAGGGCACTGGGGCTCAGGGCTTCTGCCCCACAGGGCACCATGGCTTGAGGCTTTAACCCCATGGGTGGGGGCCACATGGCTTTGGGCTTCAGCCCTGCTATTGGAGGGGCTCGAGGCTTCTGCCACGGGGTGCCAGCGCTCGGGGCTCTGAGCATTCTGCCCTGGGCCCCAGCCAATCTAAAGCTGGCCCTGCTTTGCGGACCCCCTGCAAATGGCTCGCAGACCCCCGTTGAGAACCGCTGGGCTAGAACACAGGAAATGGAGCTGCAGCTAACCGCTGGAATGAATGGGAGTTGGGCAATCTCTTCCCTCTGAGAGAGAGGCTTAGTCCCATTCACTGAATGGAAGTACTGAAACAGTGTCAAGTATTTATAAAAAGTGAAGTGTGCATGTGTGGCCACATTCCCAGATAATTAACCTGGCTGGCAGGGAAAGTTTTAAATACAGCAATTATTCCTATTTAAAAACCTTTGGTTCATTGTGGATATAAAAAAAACTAAAACAAAAGAGCACATTTAACAACCAAGAAACTCTAAATATAATTTTATGGCCAAACATCTGAAACTCTGGAAATTGAATTCAGATTCTACAAACAATCCCTACTCCAGTACGACCCGGGCCCTGTATAGGATGTAAGGTGGCAGCTATACCAAATATTTAAAGTACTTCCTGCAAACTCCTCTTTGTCTTTGTAGGATAGGAGGGTTTGTAAATTGTAGAGAATGAGATAAAGCACTTGCATCTGCAGTTAGTACTAGTATTGGAAATGGGGTTTGAGTGGAGATCTCAGTGTAAATGGAGGGTCCGATGTCAGCCCCACATCAAAAAGGGGCAGAGCTGCATATGATGAGACTAGTGTGGTTTGTGCTCTCTCCTTAGAGAGGGTTGTGGAATGGTAGATAATGCTGAGTGTTTGAACACCATATACAGAGTGTGAGAGATCAAAGTCTCTTGACCTAGTGGAAATGTGGGAGGGAGGAGGGACAAGGGTGATCTGTATCCAATGAACAAGAGACAGGATGGAGTAGCTAACTCCATTCTAGGAAGGTCTGTAGGTGACGGCTCTTATGTAGCGTGGAGTTAGTCTGTTATTGGATTATGGGCTGCTGTAACGGGGCACATCAGGGCCGTAACCAGGGTGGGGCAGCTGCCCAGGGCGCAAAGCCACGGGGGCAGAAAAATGGAGCAGAGAAATGCCAGGGAAAAAAAGGCAAGGGGCGCAAATATGCTTTCTCGCCCCAGGTGCTAAAATGTCTACTTACAACTCTGGGGCACCTGGCTTATATTGGAAATATATAACAGGAATCATGATTGGCTACAGTAACAGGAGTAGGGTGTTCTGGGACAGAATTGTTTGTGGAATCTTAACTCTGAATCTCCAGCTTTTCAAACAGTTTGTTCATAAATTGTTATTTCTATTACAGTATTGCCTAGGAATCCCACTCAAGGATTCCCCCAGCCCATGAGGCACTGTACAGCCAAATCACAAAGAAAACAGCCTTGCCCCTGAGAGCTCACACTCTACATAATAGACAGGAAACAACAGGTGGGAAAAAACAGAGTCAGAGTGGACTAGGAGAATGAAGGAACAATAAAAAGAATAGAGATTAGTGGAAAAGCAGAAGTTACAGCTCACCACTTGCCTAGCCAATGCCAGGCAGGAGTGATTTTAGGCATCTTTGCAGAGAGGTTTTTAAGGAGGGTTTTAAAGAGAATAGAGAGTAGCTCTTTATGAATATTGACAGGGTATTTTTTTCCATGCATCGGTGAGAGAATTGTAACTTTAAATTTCCTGACTCTTGAGCATTTGAATTTTATCACTGCTAGACATCAGTAAAGTTTTTAGCAGATCATAGAATCATAGAATATCGGGGTTGGAAGGGACCTCAGGAGGTCATCTAGTCCAACCCCCTGCTCAGATCAGGACCAATTCCCAACTAAATCATCCCAGCCAGGGCTTTGTCAAGCCTGACCTTAAAAACCTCTGTATCAGATGTACAGTGGGTTGCAGTTCTTCCTGATTGGGCCCCTAAGCACTACTGTAATACAAATGAACAATAAGTAATCCCTCTTTAGATAGCATATTAAACCAGTGATATGTGGAAACTTTTTGTAGCTATACTACTTCAGGTGCGGAGAACAGGTTTTGCTATAATTACCAATGTGGGGTAAAAACAAGGCTATATAATATTTAGAATAGATACTGTGCTGAAAGATCTTGTGACCACCAACACACATGACATAGGTTTCAAACTGATCCTCACGGCTGTATAAACTACACCAGACCCTTGGACTTTTTTGTTTCATTTGTTTTGTTTCATTTTTCTGTGAGTAATATGTGGTGGAGCTCCAAGGATGTTGGACTGCCCTTATAAACTTGAGTTTAAGAAGTCTGCAACATGTGGCTGTGCAGTGATTAAGCTTAATCCAATGCAGTGTGGAGTTTATGAACTCCATGGAGGGCCAGTAAAAACATAAGAAGTAACTTCAGAATGAACTGACCAAACCACCCAAAAATAATCAAGGCACCAGCCCTCAATCAGGACAATATAATAAACCAAATTTGGAGTTTCTAGCTGAGCTGTTTGATAACTCCAGAAAGTGTGAGGAACCTTTTTTGGAAAAGCAAACTTATGTTTTTTGGGTTTTTTGGTGTCAAGTGGTCGCATCTGATTAACACCTTGCTGTATGACTCCCCCGATTTTCTGAAACATCTCTCTGACATAGGAGCACCATGTGTGAGAAATCTCAAGTGGATTAGTATAATTTTTGCAAAGCTAGCTTCTTGGAGGCTTGGAGAGGTATCAGAATGAATGGTTTAACAGAAAACTAGTCACGGCCTTAACTATGGAGAGAGTGTCTTCCATGTTGCTGATGAATGCAGGCTTTCCTGCAGCTTTTCTTCCCTCACACCGCAGGCCCTCCTCCATTTAAAATGAAAAAGGCAGTAATTAGACAATAACCTGTTGTATTTTCCCTTCTGCTATTCAGTCCCTTCATAATCTGTAGGTCATTAGCTGTGTCTTTATGCCCAGCCAGGATTGTTTCCATATCCTTTATGACCTCATCCTGTTTCCAGTTGGCAGTGGGGAGACACCTCTCTAGGGTGCTGCCTTTCGGTCATTGTGCAGCAATACTCTGACTTTGGGGTATGCAAAGAACGTGGTTAGGTGAGGAGAAGATGCAGAATGAGGTCATGTTTAGTGGTAAACCTGCAGTTCCCATCATCCCCAGGGTACTTCAGAGAATGAACAGTGGCACCTGTATGGATGCTAGTGGTTCCTATTGCATAGCAGCGGTGCAGCTGGATCTAGTTTAATAAAACCACCCTGTAAAAACTTTACTTCAGCCCTTTGGTGTGGAGGGCTGCTGCTGTGTATTTCCCATTCTGCTTTATGCACACAGCACTAGTGGTTGAACAGCAGGTGTGTGAGCACTGTGCCCTCTCTCTAAAGCTGAGATTGAGATGGCAGGTCATGAAAGTGTTGTTGCAGCTGCAGGTCATGTGATGGGCTTAATAGCTTGTGCGTATTGTAACCGAAAAAGCGTCTCAAACACTGACCTTCCAGCCTTTCCCCATCTGTATCTGTTTAACATACAGATGGGGTAAAGCACATTCCAGCTTTGCAGGACCCCTGCCGCCCATGCGGAAGGAAAATACTTTTAACTGGCACATAATGAACCTACCATTCTTGTTCCCTCCACTCCCCACCCCACCAATCAGGAAAAAAACCCTCTCTGCTTTTCCAAATGCCTTTGAATAAGAACTGTCCTGGTGAGAGCTGGGCTAATCAGTCCCCTGTGTGTGGGAAGCCAGGGCAGTGTGTGTTTGGTGGAACTGAGAATCAGGATCCAAGTGTGTTTTCAGTGCCTGTGTTGGGTTTAATGAGCTGCATGATGCTACATCCCTTGGCGCAGTCCCCCTTCCTGTCACTACCGTGCTCACTGGCAGTATTAAAGAAGTGGTGGGATGTTGTAGACAACACTGTTTACAGCATATTGGTTTGGATTTGCCTCATCACATTCCAGTCATCTGCATCTCCATTGATGAAGTTCTTCCTCCTTTTGAAAATGCAGATGGAATGGGCGCAAATCAGTGATGGGGCCAGTCCCAGAAGTCAAGGGAAGAGAGACAGATCAGGGGTGTGAAGGGAACGAGAGAGCTGGGTCCATCATTAGAAGGGATGCAGGCCGGGTGTGGGGCCATTACTGCAGTACAAATTATGCCTGGATCCCTATGGCAGGAAAGCAGGGACCTTCTAAAGTCTAGCCCTTTATTGAATTTAATGTAAGTTAGGTGAGTTAGCTGCCATCTGCTACTGAAGAGCCTCCCCCACTCTGGCTTTTTTCAGTCAGAAGGCACTTGTCTCCGATGCATTTCAGTTACCCTTGCATGCTCTCTGTCTACATGCATCTTCAGAGGGGAGAGGAACCAGTCAGTAACTTTCCTGTAGGCTAGTTTCAAATGGGTGTGTGGAAGGGCGACTCCTGGCTGCTGCTGACACACACTGCTCTGCACTGCTCCTCTTCCCAGTGCAGTTAGGAGCATACAATGTGTTTGCATGCCCGGGAGCTGAGACCTACCTGGTACAGTTTGACTTTACATCGAGTGAGGAGTTGGGGAAATCCTTTGCCAGTCTCCATTTTTCTGAAGCTGGGTTGCTGCGTCATGCTGGGGATTGTATTATTGTAAGTTTGTAAAGAATGTAATTTGTTTGGGGAAAGATGGGGCCTTTCTCTTTCTAGGTAAGGCTGCTATTTGTTGGGAGAAGGGTGGGGTCCAGTGGCCTTGGGCACAGGACCCTGGCCTTTGTCAAACAACTGTAACTGCTCCTGGGCAACAGGACTGCAAGTTGCTGCCGCAGCAGAGACCTCCCACACCAAGCTGTGAAAATAAACCGTATACGAAAATAAACGTCTAAAGCTACGTACTCCGGGGATCTGACTCACGCAGGGCTCTGCACTGCAGCATTTGGCTGGATTACAGGACTCTCCACCTGTGCTGCATTACACCAAGTTTACACCATGGGCAAACTCACATAGGACCTACTACACAGCTCAGCAGGCACATATTGGAAAGTTGTATTTGATGTCCTAAAAGCATCCAATTTGAGAATGGCGCCTAATAAATTCCTCTCCTAACTTCCCAAGTGCGTCCCTCCTCCCCAGCTGGGGCTCAGGTACCTCACTCTAATGCCTTCTCCACTGCTCCTGGAAAGCCCTGGTCTTAGTCCTCCCTGCCTCGCCCTGCCCATGGAGCACAGTGTCAGGGATTCTTCTCTCTCCTGCTGCTGCAAAGCTGTGTGAACTTTCCTGGTCAATACTGGAAAGGGGAATGCTATTTATTTTTATATTGTGTATATTTTGTCTTGGTCTGCTGATTCCCTTTGTTCCCTGAGAGCGACAGTTACCTCAATAGTTAGTTTAATACTGTGTGTTGGGTAATTTTTTTAAGAACTTTTTTAAAAGCTTGATCCTTGGAGGTCTGTAGATTTATTTCCATATGAATTGGTTATTTTGTATAAAGTACATTCTTAAAATAGTAACTGCCCTTGCTGTGCGTGTATTTTGTCTCCTAAATAGTCTTCCTATGGAATCTGGAGTGGTGGGACTGAAGAAGTGCTTCTCACAAAGGCAAAGCGTTGAACTGTAATCAGCTAAGGTCATGGCATCTGGAAATGTCCTCAAGGTCATTTATAAGAGCACCTGGAAAACCAGCTGGGCAGCTGTCTGGGATTTCCCGTTCCTTAATGTAACTGTCTGCATATAACTATTGAATTATGAAATTAGAGGTGATGTCATCTTATCTGTCCCATGAACCAATGGAGGACTATTTCCTATGCTGTAATGTTTTGCTCAAGCCAGTTTTTAGTCTCACATGATGGGATTCACCTCTTTCTTCTAATCCCTTCTGAAACAGTTCGCCATGTAACTGATCTTAATGCTAATACATTCCCTCGCGCTCGTCCTAAATCTTCCTTTGTCTTTAAAAGGGCAGAGAAGGTTTGAAGGATGAAATTAAGCAAAGTCCACAAGGCCCAGCTGCTTTTAAAGGTGAACTAAATTTCACTTCTTTGGTTGCCTTTAATTCTTTCTAATGCTAAACGTGCCAAGAGGACGGAGGCCTGGATAGTTCAGGGGATGGAATAGGAAGCCCTTCAAGCTGGAGGTCACTGTTTTGAATCCAGACTAGATCCAAAGTGACAGTTAGCGTCTGCTGTCTGTTAAACAGCCTCTGTGAAATGAGGCGGTGGTCGTCGCAATCTATTTCTAGTAGACGGGTGTTCTCATGACTGACGGTGCTTTAGTTGACAGTTTCAGCACTAAAGCTGAGAACTGATCTTACACATTCATACTTAAAGGTGATTCCTCAAGGTATATTTTGGGAAGCTTGTTCGTCATTCCTGGAGCTGTTCTCTGGATAACCAGTGAGCTTGTCTGTTGATCCAGCAGCTTTTCATCAGTACTAAATTCACGTTTAAAAAAAAAAAAGACTACCAACAAATCTCAGAGCAGTTGATAACTGGGTGGGAGGGGGAGACTCAGGCAGCATTTTAAGATGTAAAGCACTGCCTTTCCTGTTCCTCCAAAGCTGCCACTCATAAAAGCTCCCTTCTCTCCCTGAGGGTTATAGCAGACATTGTTGCTCACATCTTCTTACCTGCCAGTATCAGGTACTTATGCTGACACTGCTTGTTTTCCCTTCCCTTGGGAGCCCAAGCTGGTTCCTGCTGGGCTACAGTCCATAGAAAAAGATGTGAGGCTGCTCCTGAACCTGACTTTCTGATGCTGCAGCTTGGTCACTACAGCTGCCCCTTGGCTTTGAAAAGAAACGAGAGCAGAATATTCATTGTCGAAGCTGTCTCTGCACTTGCATGGCCGCACTGTGCCCTCGGCAATCAGACTTTTATAGCATCTCTTTCTCTGATGCTCCTAAGGACTCAGAGTGAATTAGCACTACGGGGTTGTAGGTGTTGTCTTCATTTTAAAGACAATGGGGAAACTAAGGCACAGATTGTTTGCTCAAGATTAAACCTGGGAATAAAAACCCAAATCTCCTGCCCCACTCACTGTCTGCTCCTGGGGCATGTGCATGTAGCTCCCTTTGACCAATTTATCTGAGGGCAGATTTTAGCCCCAAGTGGATAAATTAGGAATGACTTACTACATCGTTGGGGCTGTCTGTACCTTTGTCTAACGTTATGGGCACAGCCACCGTGCATTAAACCTGCAGAAGTCCATACTGAGTCACTGCTAATAGGCCGTTCAAAGAACCCCTGAGTGACAAAGGATGTCATGATAAGCTATAGCATTTCCCGTTTCTGCTGGTGCCAGCTGGCCTTCTGTCTCTTCCTGGGGCAAGGTAAGTGAAACGGTCCACCACGCATTTCCTGACAGCAGCCTCCAGACACTGTGGCTTCTAATGGGGTTTGTTCCTCTAGGTTGGGGGTCTCTGTAAGGGGAGATCCATTCCCCTGGCTCCCAAGTAGAGAGCCAGGGGTCATTCTGTCACATTCTCACCCACTACTTCCCTGGCCCCGGCATGTATGGTTCAGAGGTCGGGAGAGAGTGAAGCTGGAGTCCAATTTAGGAGGGGAAGGAATTCTGTTGCTTCCTCGATCCCAGGAAGCTTTTGAATCAGAGGGGATTTGGGGAGGGGGCTGGGTGGATTCTAATCCTCAGGCTAAACCAGCTCTGAGCTGAAATGACACTAATTGGAACCAGTCCCTGAGAGGGGGTGATAGTGGCTCTAAAGGCAGCAGAATATTAAACAGAGACAAAGCTCATCTGTTTTATAGAAAATGCCACACACTAATCTCAACAAGCTGCTGTCATGTGCTTTTGACAGGGAATGTCAGCCCAGGCCACGTGCTGGTGGAGGGAATGAATAGCACCCAAACGCTGATTCTTCAGCCTGCGCCTTTCTAGTTTCTCCTCTGGGCTGCATGGGGGTGGTGGGTTTTTTGGGGGGGAGCAGGGTTCCCTGTACAGAGAACAGCTTGCAGATGACATCTAAACAGACCACTCTTTGACAGTGGTGTAGGCCCTTCTACCTGAGAACTGGGCTGTCCCCCAGGCTGTGCCTCTTGACTGCCCCTCCATTTCAGCACAGCTATCAGCCGTGCTAACCTGAATAAGGGAGGCCTTTTAAAATTGAGTGTTTATTTCAGTGCCCGGTTTGTCTGCTTCCAAAGCCAGTCTTGTGGGAAGCCCCCTGGGCCAGCTTTCTTCCAGTGGAACATGCATCCTAAGCTGCTCCATGAGACCACAATCCCCTCTCTTTCAGATCTCTCAGCATCCATCCTACTACAATACCTACAACAGAGCTGTCAGAGGCATTTATTATATACAGAAATTTGCTCCATCATGCTGTGCACAAGTCTTTGCTGAATGACCATGTAATTATTGCTGTAACATCCCCTCACTACTGTTTTGATGATCTCCCCTCCTTTAGTGTGTCATATTTAGAATTAGATTGCCAGGGACTGTCTCTTCTTTCTAGTGGGAGGAACTTTCGCCGGCTGGAAAACTTCTGACTTTTCCCTATAGTACCGATCAGTGTAGTAGTGTAATGTGTCTTAAAGAAATGGGCCAGATCTGAACACCCCCTTGAGTTTTTGAGAAATGGATTTAAATTCTGTAGGTTAGACCTTCCTAATTCACACTGAAACATAGCAGAACCCTTCACCACACTATCTTGCTACTTCATAGTGTGTAATATCTGCCATACACACTGTATCCTGAAATGTGTTACATTCATATATAAGACTTAATTTCTCCCTCTGTTATTGAAGAAGAAGAAGTGGGAGAACTGTGGTGCATTTGGATGAAGTGGTGACGGTGAGAAACCTTAAGAGTGGAGAGACAGCCCAGCCTTACTGCATCACTCAACTGCACATCACTATGTTATTCTGGAAACTCAATAATACACACTGAAAATGCATTGGCCTCTCCCCAACCAGACTTTTCCACAAAGATCCAAGAGCAGAGCTCATGTAGTACTTTTAGGTGGATTTCAAAGGCCTTTACAAAAGTGGGAAAGTATTAGAGCCAGTCGGGAATTTTGTCAGTTTTTTTAATGAGAAAAGCATTTTCCACAAAAATGATTTTTTTCCACAGGAAAATTTAGATTTTGCTGAAACTTTTTTCATTTTTCCATGGATAAAATCTAAATGAAATATTTTGTTTTGAATCAAGTTGACCTGAATCATAACAATTACATTTGCTGAAACTAATCAGAATAGATGTCAAAATGAAACATTTTGTGTCTACCTGAGCTGCTATAGTGCCCATGGGGGTTGTAGTTTGCATCCTTCATGCCCCTATTCTTCTTAATGGGCTGGGCTCCCTGGCAGGACTACATCTTCCATGACACACTGCCATGTCCTCTCTGGTTTGAACTGCATCAGGAGCATAATTTACTGCAGTGTGTCATGGGAGATGTAGTTCTGCTGGAGAGTCCACCCAGAAAGGAGAGTGAGGGCATGAGCCACTCAAACTGCAGCACCTATGAGGCACTGTGGCAGCTCATGAGGATGCCAGTTTGTCAAACTAAGCCAAAATAAACCCTTTCAGTTTTGTTAAATGAAAAAGTTTGGTTTTGATTGAAATGTTTCATTGTTTCCAAACTGAATTTTTTGGAACTTCACATTCCATGAAAAATTTTAATATTTTGGCTTTTTGTCCCAATTTGAGATTAAAAAACAAATTTTTGAAATATTGGCATTTCTTGGGCAATGGAAATCCTGATTTTTTTCTTTTTTTAAACCAGTTCTAGAAAATATTCTTGTTCTACAGTCAGGGAGACCAAGGCACAGAGAGGTAAAGTGATTTGACTAAAGTCATACACATACCAAGCCCATGGAAGAGTCAGAAATAGAACTCAAGGTCTCCTGACTCCCAGCTGTATGTATGTTCAGTCCATTAGAGCATAGTTTTCCCCTTTAATGTTTTTACAAAAGAGAGCATGTTGAAGTATTTTGCATAAAAATACTGACACTAAACACCATTTGGTACAAAACAGAACACGGCTGGTTTTGCTTTGCTCCCTGAGCCTGTATGGGCCTCCCAGGCATTACTGCAAATCGAGAGTTTCTGCTATACCATAAAAACAGTCTTAAAATCAATCCCCAAAGGGAGAAGTCCCTCCCTGCAAATGAGTGAAGCTTGGCAGCTCTGTGCATGTTCTCTGAAGCCCCGGGTGGAGAAGAAAAGGCTCGGGTCTGGATTGGAAGGAGGTAAATGGGCTTTTGGGGAGAGGATGAGCATGGGAAGGGGCAGCTTGGGGGGGGGGGGGGGGGGTTGTAATGTGATAACAGCCCTCTGGCTTGAAGTCTCTCCAGCTCTTGGCTGCAGCATTTCCTTTCTGTTTGGGTGGAGCTACCCCTGCTCTCCCAGCAGCACCAGGAAACCACATGTTCCCTGCCCACTTAAAAAAAAAATTATTTCCATAACACACTCTCAGTAGTTAGGGATCGTAAAAAGTTCACCCTCTCTTCCCAAATGCACCAATTCTTCTGTGGCTGGCGGGCAAAAGTTGTTTGCAATTTCCTGGGGCCTTGACCTTTGTGTTTTGACCATGGCACAGGAGAGGAGAATTGCAATCGATCAAACCCTGGCTCCTCTCTGACACATAGAGGGAGGGGAAGAAGGAGGGGGAAGGGCCCCTCTTCCCCATCTAAGGCAGTGTGGGCAAAGAAGGATTTTGCTAAACACAGAAGGGCTTTGCAATTGAAGCTTTTTCAAAGGGTCAGCTTTGTCCTCAGTGTAATTACTCCATTGAAGTCAGTGTAGGGTTGCCAATTTTGTTTGGACGGATACCTGAAGAGATTAATCTTTAATTCCTGGAGACTCCAGGACAATCCTGGAGGGCTGGCAACCGTAACTCAGTGGAGTTGTTATTGCAGGGGTAAACCTGACCCTTTGTGTCAGTTGTTAGTATGAGCTTTCTCCTACCCCTAAGGAGAATGTACTGCAGTCATGGCCAGCACACCCAGCATGTGCCAGAGCACCAGCTTTTAGGCACTACTTTATATTGTTTGCATACAATGGAGACAGCTGCCTGGTTTCCCTCCTTCTCGGGGTGAAAGTAACTTAAGGGACTTACCGGTATGCAGGGCCAGGGTCCTGAGCAGGGGGAGAAAGGGGGTGCTCAACTAGAAGGGGCGGGGCCTCGGGCGGAAGGGGCAGGACCTTTAAAGAGCCAGGGGCTCTGGCCGCTGTCGGAAGCCCTGGGCCCTTTAAATCACCACCGGAGTCCTGGGGCTCCTGGCTACCGCCGCTACCCCGGGGCTTCGGTTGCGGTAGCGGCGGCCGGGAGCCCCGGGCCCTTTAAATCTCCGCCGGAGCCCCATGGTGGCGGTGGCCAGGAGCCCCGGGGCTCTGGCGGCGATTTAAAGGGCATGGGGCTCTGGCTACTGTTGGGAGCCCCGGGCTTTTTTAAATTGCCGGCCTGTGGAAGCTGCCCCCTGCCGGTTCGGTCGGCTGTGTACTGGCTCTTGCTGATACACCGGACCGGACTGACTTACTTTCACCTCTGCTCCTCCTTCACCCACTCAATCCATGATGAATGACAAAAAGAACGTTTATTCTCTCAAACCTTCCTTCCTGCACTAGCTGTAGGCGTTAGACAGGGTCACAGTTTCTTCAGCCTCCCTCCCTTGGGCCCAGGTTGGCTCCTGGCTGAGATTTTACAGATCCACAGTTATTTCCTTAGAGCCTTGATGAGCTGGAACAGGGAGGAGTGCAGTCGGACTTCTGGGTTGTCTTGTCTGTACAGCCAGAACAAGCGGTCCCCTAGGCAAGCAGAACGTTCAGTCTCAGTAGTGTGCCTCAAGCTATGAGGCCTGGACTGTTGTCTCACCATGCCTGGGGCAGCACAAACCTTAGAGCTGGAGCTAAGGGCAGCCAGCCAGTGCCAACGGGTTATACCACTGGTGGGGACTCCAAGCTACCATGCCCCAGGGAGAAGAAACAAGAGTGGAGCTGCCTCTCTTCTTCCAGTGAGGGAGACTGGACCATGATTTGCTGAGTCAGCATGGGACAGCAAGTTACTGCTTTTAATGCTTGTGCCGAAGGCCGGCCCTGCTGCCTTCCCGTTGGCAATGGAAACTATCAGAATGTGTCAGCAATGCCCTTAGGTTCCTTCCAGCAAACGCTTAGATATACCCTATTTATTGGTGGGGTCCTTGTTGTTTCAGGGCAAACCTAGAGACGCCCCAACCATGCTCCTACTTTTAAAGCCCCCTTCCCTGAAAAGATCAGTTCTGGACGAAGATCCTGTTTAGGGTAGGGCATAGGCTGAGGGGGGAATGGATGTCCATAGGAGAACTGGGCAGAACCACACTCTCCTCGGGATGCATCCATGCTCTAGACACACTGATGTTTCCAGTGCCCTTTAGCT
The DNA here is from genome assembly GCF_002925995.2 of Terrapene triunguis. Classification (NCBI taxonomy): domain Eukaryota; kingdom Metazoa; phylum Chordata; order Testudines; family Emydidae; genus Terrapene; species Terrapene triunguis. The sequence goes on along the minus strand of NW_020664541.1, from coordinate 486,207 downwards.
TCTGTAGGGTTTTAGAACATTTGGCACCATGGGGCTCTGGAGTGACAGGGACTCTTCAAAATCTGTCAGCCTGGCTCCTGTTTTGGCTATTAGACTCAATAAGAGTTATGCAGGACCTGGTATCAAGTAGTTAAAGTAAAGGGTTGGAGGGCAGGAAGCAAAGAGGCAGGAGAGAGTCCTAGGGTCTAACCTGAGGTTGTGAGTCTCAATACTGATGGTTTAAACTCCAGTGTCTGCCACTCAAGATCCTTGTGCCTACACCACTGCAGCAGGGAAATGAGGTGAAAAAGAAACCAGGAACCTTGCTGGGGAAATATATCCCACCCCAACCTGCCTTCATGCTAACGTTCCCTGGAGTAATGCATCACAGAACCATAGTCACCCTTGCACAAAGTATCCCTGGGAAAATGCATCACAGCCATACCTGCATCTGAAGCAATCTTTCTTGGGAAAATACAACCCACATACACCTTAGCCAGGCTTCCCTTGGAAATGTGCATCACACTCCCACACGCATCCCTCTGATTTGAGCATCCCTGGGGAGCTACATCACACACATGGCTCCCTATGTCTGATTAGAGATTCCCTGGGGAAACTGATTCTTTCCCATGAATCTCTTAGCCAAGCAGCCACAGGTTCATAGATTTTAAAACCAGAAGGGAGCATTATGATCACCTAATCTGACCTCCAGCAGAACACAGGCCATAGATTTGCAGTGATTCTTCCATCTAGCTCAACAACTTGTGGTGGAACTAGGGTGTATTTTCTAAGACAACATCTAGTCTTCATCTTTTGTCTCTGGAAGAATGCACTACAAAAAATGTATTTCAGTTTCTTTTTAGTAATGCACCTTTCCTGAAGGGGGGAAATCTCCTAGCACAAGAATTACAATTCAGTGGATATAAGTCACTGGGAGCAGGAAAGCAACTCTCTAAATGAGGATGAAGAGTTGTTTGGAATTGTAGAAGAGAAAGCAGAGGTTGCCCAGAAAGGCCCATGTCAGACAAACTGGTCACGAAGTGAGAGAGCCCCATCATGCACGACTCTCATAAGTGATTAGGGACAGCATGGGGTTTGGGGACCAGATTTGCTGACACATTTTTGTTTATCCTACAGGTAAACCTCAAATATCTCTTAGGAATTCTCTACGGTTTGTTAAAGTTTGTTAACATCCTTCTGAAGCCATTGTTGCATAGAAGGCTGAGTGCTGACTGGATTGATTCCCTGGATCAGCTGACTAGCCCTTGAATATGGATACCAGGCCAAGTTTCTGTAATAAAGTGGGTAAAAGAAAACTACCTGTGGGTGGGAGAGACCTACATCTACAAGCATGTGAGGAGTGTAAGCATCAAGGGCTGAAAGAATTGGTTCCTGTGGAACAAGGGGGAATGACTAGGAGCAATGGGATGAAATTAAGAAAGAAAAAGTGGAGGCTGAATATCAGGAAATGCTTCCTGATGGCAAGAGCTGTTTGACTATGAAACAGTCTCCGAGGGGAAATGGTGGAAGCCCCATAGCTAATGACATTTAAAACTAGAGTGGGGAAAGCCCAAGCCAGCAGGGATAGGGACTGACTGGTCTAGCAGGTCTGTGGTTCTGTTAACTGAATGATTATAGCCTGCCAGTCGGGCGGGGCTCAGCAAAGTGGGAGGAAATCCAGCCTTTGTTAGTCTAAAAACCTGTTTTAACTTTAGGTTAAAAACCTAACAGGCATTTTTGTGTGAGATGTGCCCCTCCTCCACCTATCTGTCCCCACCCAGAGGGAAAGCTCTGGCTGGAAGGGACCAGGAGTGACTTCTTTCTCAGGCTAAGGGAGGAAAAGCCAACCAAACAGAAAAAGCATGTTTACACTGCTTAAAAACAATGGGAATTTGTGAACTGTCCCTTAAGCCAGGAATGGGGTTTGCTTGCTAGTGGAATCCAGCTGTGAGTCAGATATTTGGGTTTGGAAGAGGAGCAAGGACAAGGAGAAGGGAGAAAACTGATGGGGCAGAAATAGAGGTAAGTCTCACCTCTTTCTCTTCTGACCCTATTGCAGTTCCATCTGTGCATCAGCCCAACACATATGCTCCTGATCATTCATAAATACATGTTTTCTGGGTAAGTCACAGCCCGAGGGTATCGAGATGACTAGCCTGAAAGGCACTCTGTGCAGTTCTAACCCAGCCTTGGGTCTCCTTAAACTCCTGGCGCCACTTGGATTCCTAGAGCTTCAGAAATGCTGGATGGTGCTGGAATCTGGAAGTTGGGTTTCTCTTAAATGTGGGTCCAAGCTGCAGAGTTCAGACCTGGATCTGAACTTCCCCAGAGTTCAGAGGTGTTGATTCAGGCCTGTCTCTGATTTCTTTAGTAATATATGGAGAGTAGATTGCTTCACAGAAGGAGGCTAGCACATTCTACATTGTGCTCCTTCTGTGGGTTTTTTTTTTTTTTTTTTGGTCCCTGTCAGAATCAGCTGCCCCAAACAGATCAGGGTGCAGTCTAGAAAATAACCTACCAAAGTGTGCCTCACAGCATGGGCTGTTACCACTTTGGGAGGAGGGTGATAATGGGAGTTAGAGGAGTAGGAACTGGACTGCAGTGTTGCCATGCTCACTATTTTTATCATGCATCTTGTGATTTTGAGTTTTTTCCCTCATGCCCTGGCTGTTGGAGTCAGGGTATTGCCTGACAATCTGTCAGCCTTCATTTTAAAAATCAGGTAAGTGTCTAGCCCTCGTGGCTGTGAAGAAGAGCTCGAAACACTAGACACTCTGCCACCAAAAGACAATTAAAAAGAACCCCAAACTTTTTTTTTTAAATCTCATGATTTTTAAGCAAATCTTGATTATTATTATTATTATTTGAACCCTTGGGGGTTGGCAAATCTGGGTCTGGGTGTCAGCAGAGACTGCCCAAGGCGAGTCTTGACATCTCATCACCTACAGCATCATCCCACAAGCTGTGTAACCTGCTTTGGGACAGAGAAGACTGTACAATGGCCGCAGGCTCTAGCTTTCTCTTAGCGGATTCTTCTACTCCATGCCCACGCTCCAGATCCATTGACATTTGAACTCCCTTGCTGCCAAAATATCAGACTTTGTCCCCACCCAGTCAACACACAGTGTTTCTGTGTGTCATGCCATTCCAGTGAGTCACAGCTCCCTGGCACTGTCCTGCCCCTGCACCCCCCCCCCCCCTTCCTTCAGGTCATTGCATAATGTGACCGGGGGAAGGGGGGCGGTAGGGGAAGTATTGGACCTAGAGTGCATCTTCTCCCTGGGACCTGTGTTGGCAGCAATCAGCTTTGTGCCACATTGCCTGCTAGTCACCTATTCCCTGCTAATTCAGGGCCCCATCCAGTAGCAGGGCCCACTTTCCAAAGGATCTTCCCTTTCCAGTCCTCTCTCTTGTATTCCCCCTGTACCCCCCGGAAATCCCAGCACCATGTTGACCCACTCTCTAGCTGGCAGTGATTGGTGTCAGCTCCCCCGGGAGCCATGCAGTGCTGCTGTAGCATTGATCAGAATAAAGCTTTTGCACAAGAGATCTGCGTTTAGAACAACGCTCGCTTCAGTTCCTGCCTCCCTCACAAACCAGCTGGGATCCCAGGTCAGGAGTGCCATGCACTGACAGAACTGGGACTGGAGGAGGCTGGGACTGGCCCAGCAGGGGGTGCTGCAGGGCAGGGCTGAGGTGCACAGGGGAGTTTGGAGGAAGGAGGAAGCTGGGGGAAGGCCTGCATGCCCTCTGCCTGACTCCAGCTACTGCTATTTTTTAATGACAAGCACGAAAACTGCCTATACTCGTTGAAAAAGAGAGCGCACGCGCAAACAACTGGAAATGGCCATGATCTCAGCCCCGGATTCAAGCCACCTTCTCCACCCGCTCGCATATCTGGGCCTTCCCGCTGGCCCCCGGCGCCTTGTGCTCTGAGGGCAGATATGCAGAGAATAGCCAGGTGTTGGTGTCCCTAGAGATCAGGCTACAGAGAGCAAAGGTTCTGCTCACTTCATCTCCTCTTCCAACCCCACTCACAATTCCAGGCTGCTGCTGCCTTTGTCTGCCTTCCACCCCCTTGTTTCTTCCATAGCAGTCTGCAGACAAGGCCACGCTAGTCCCAGGAGGAGACATCCTTTACTGTGAATCTTGGAGCTGGCTGTGGCTTGGGGAGGGGACGGAGGGGGGGACACCTCATGGTCTTTCAGACGTGATTTCGTACCTCAGGGATTCTTTTGCTCCTTGCTTCTTATAAGAGACAGAAGGCCTACGACAGGGGAGCTTGTGTACCATCTGTTCAGTGGTTCCTCAGCAATCCTGTTGCTAGGATAAGACCAGCTTAAAGAGCTACGGCGAGCTATCCTGGCAACTAGAGATGCTCTCAGGCCCCACAGAGAGCTGTCAGAGCAACTGGAATAATAGGGCTAGCTGTTCTGTATGGCTCGTCCATCTTGGGGGTTGTACGTGACTCTTCAGCCCCTTGGCACTCAGCATGAGATTAGACCTTGAAGGTATCTCAGGTGCAGAACTAAATCTCACCTATCCAGGGACTAGGGCACGTGTAATTTGGGCAGGAGGGAGGGTGGGGATTTCCACAACTGGAGAAAAGTGGGGAACGTTTTTGTGGTGAATTGATTTAGAAAAAGAAAATGGTGGCTGTTCGAAGCTGCCCAGCACCTTGGGATGTTAGGCATAGGCCGAGATCCTCAAAGGGATTCAGGCACCTAAATCCCATTTAAATCAATGAGTGCTAGATGCCTAAATCACTTTGAGGATCTCGGCCTCACTCTAAGGGGAGGTGGGTTAATGGGTAGAGTGCAGGTGAGGCAATTGTATGGTGTGTGATAAATTGTGAACCCACTGATTATGCCATGGGCTTGTAATAGATCACATGTGGTAAATACCAGAGACAAGTGTATCATATGCCTGTAGATATTAAAGCACATGGCAATTGGTGCTGTAAGATCTGATGTTCTATCCCTCAGCTGAATAAGGCAACCTCTTTCAAAGGGAAGAGCGTCTCTGTGGTGAAAGAATCCCCCTGTGTCTGCAGCAGTCAAGGAAGAAGGTCCTCGAGGAACTATGGGGAGCAAGAAGAAGATAAGGTCAGTGCCATTCCCACAGTTTCTTACCCTTCGGGGCATAATTCTGGCCTCTGGCTAAACTGCTACTGGTTGTCAGTTGCAGCAGTTGGGAGTCAGGTGGGCCTGGTCTTCCCATCCAATTGGTAGATGGAGTATGAGATTTCCCAGGTCCTGATTTCTTTGCATTTACACAGAGCTTGGTTTTAATTCACCTGTAAGGACCTAAGAGCATTAGCAGTAGACATGCTAATCCTACTGCTTGTTGCCTGATTTTATGGGAGGTTAATAATATTGTTAGATAATATCAGTTATAGGCTCGCCAATTAATCTGATCAGAAGATGATACGGTTCTTGTCCCAGAATCAGGCTACATAGAATTTCCAGGGACCTTTGGGATGTATGTCAAGGAAACTCTCACTGAGAACAAAATGCAGCCTTAAAGCCTTTTACTGAGATAAATGGAATAGTAATCAAATAATAAATAATCAACTGATTACAAAAGCAATAATGTTCTAGCAGTTTGTGTGGTATTGTATACTATAAAAGTTTCTCAATTAATATACTCAAACCCTTCCTTGGTAACCTGGTGATAAGAGACAAAGGATTAGCCTTGCCTCTGACATGCCAAGAGAGTTCGTTGGTCCAGGTTCCTCAAGTCTTGAGGGAGAGATGAAGAACTTAGAAGAAGCTAGAGCTAAACGCTATAGAAAGACCATAGAAGCTAACGTAGAGTTTACTTAAAACAAGTAAGAACTAACAATGGCGAACTAACAAAACAAGCTGAACCTTCCCAACATGGTGGGTTGCTCCTGTTATAGGGCCTGATTCCTATGTGCCCTCCTTCCATGTCCAATCTTAACTTCCTCACCCACAAAAATGTTAGGGTCCGCACTTATTCTATAGGCTGGCATGTTCATGTGTATTAATGACATATTCGTAACCATTAGAGACCATTAGCTCATCCTCACGTCCGTTGTTTCTGTTCTAACCGATTATTTCCATGTTCTTCGTGGTGTATCTGTTAAGTCTGACAAAGGCCATGAACTTAGGTGGCCTTACCTACCAACTTGCTTTAACTTGCCCACTTATCTGTGCGAAAGATCACAAACATATATACTAACTTGTCTTAGGTTAAGCTACAGAGCCTGTAGCCATTGTAGGTACGTTACGTTACAGCTAAAATACTCGAATACAAATTGATAAACCTATTATAATAACAAATAACAAACCTATAATGTAACATGGTCAAACTCATAAGAAAAGATATATATGCACGCAAGCAGGCTAGCTCTATAGGCTATTGTGCCAGCATCTCCACCACCTCTGGGACTTCATAAGCAGCCCAGTTCTCTTTCGCAGCTTTGCTTGGGCTAGTTGTGTGAGGTTGCTGGGCCATGTTACTTCAGTGAGTATGTTGCAAGGAGGTGGGACCGTAAACCCCTGGTAAATCCAAGGCACCTCGGTGCTCATTGAGATCTGCAGTCTGTGCTGAGGTGGTTGGCTGACCACCTTCCCCTTTCTTCCTGGGAAGGAGATGTTAGCCAATCAAACTGCAGAATCAGTCCACTCACTAGCAATCTTTCCCAGACCATCCAGGGAGCTCCTCATTAGACTGAGGAAGAGCCTGGCCCGAGGTTTGGTGGATCCCTGTGTGAAATCAGTTGAATAGGGGCTCAGGTCAGCTTCTACTGCCTGGGCTGTGCACGTGCAAAGGGTTTGGTAGCTGATTTGGGTGGAGGAGGGCTTGTCACAAAAGGGTGGGGTTGCAGCTGCGGGGCCTAACTGTGCTAACTACATGGGAAATCAGGAAGCAGCCGACACACTCTTGGTTCCCATGCTCTGGGGATGGGGTCAAGAAGAGCAGCAGTCCTTAAAAGGGGCACGGCCTTGTGCAGCGTCCCTGTTGGTAGTTGCGCAGGGCTGACCTTCAGGTATCATTCATTCTTTCTGTTTGTGGTTGAGAAGTTCAAAGCTGCCAAGGAGGTTTAGCCACACAACTCCCATTGAAAGAACCTGAAGAAATCCCTTGGGCAGCTGTCAGTCTCCACTCTTTACTCTCCGCTGTGTCTGTCTAAGGTATTTACATGGGCCCGTTACCACCTCACAACACAATCTTTAACGTATTTGTCCTCCCCACACCCCAGTAAGGTAGGGAAATGCTATTAACCCCATTTTACAGATGTGGAACTGAGGCATGAAGAGACAAAGGCCCAGGTTTTTAAAGGGATTTAGGTGTTGCTGTGCTCAGCATCACAGCACCTAACTGATTTAGGAGCCTAAATCTCCTTTTCAAAAGGAATTTAGGCCCTTAGGAGGGGATTCAGGAGGGATCGGGGCAGGGCAAGCAGCTGTCATTCTACTGTTGAGAGTGCGGTGTTGACCTCTCCCTTCTCATTTCAGTGTTCCAGCAAAGTTAATCAATGGAGGTGTGGCCGGACTAGTGGGAGTGAGCTGCGTCTTCCCAATTGATTTGGCGAAAACCCGTCTTCAAAACCAGCAGGGACAAGGAGTCTATACTGGAATGTATGTGTTCTTAGAACCCCCCAGGTGGGGGCACTAGTAAGTGAACATAAAACTGTCCCTAATCCTCCCTGGCCCCCCCAACAATGGTGGGGGTGGCTGGAGCTGAAGACGTCTTCCTCAACTGTCCCTGTCGTTCATTCCTCCTCCACTGAGACACAAGAGGCTTCTGCTCCCAGCTGATTCCCCGTCGTTTTCTTTTGTCAGGGGATCCACCAGCTAGCTCAGTCATAGGGCATTACCACCGGCAACAATACATCTTTGATAAGAGTTCCTGGGCCCCAAAGTGGGTTCTACTCTGCATTTGGCTGGAGGCACAAGGATGGGCAGGAGAGGAACGAGGCATCTCTAGGATCCGGGGTGGTGAGATAAGAAAATCATGTAACCCAAATCCCTCCACAAAATACAATAAAATAAAATATAAAAATTCCTTATTAATAGACAAAGGTCAGAGAGGAACTCGGTGGGGGGCTTGCAGAATAGAGTTGTGCATGTATGACTGAGCATACGTGGCTGTCCTGTGGCTGTCTGTATCCTGGGAATGTTTGCCTCTCCCCATCCTCTCCTCTCTCAGACATGTTGCATGCTGGGAAGTATTTATCTTGAGTTTGTTCACTCATGTTCCAAGAGCCTCATCCTGATGAAACGGGCAGGGCAAGTCTGCACTGCTCTGTACAAACTGCCAGCTCTCAGCCTCCAGCAGCCCTCAGGGCCCTGCTGCCCTTCCCTGGGAAATGCTGCTTTCCTTCTCCTGTTGATAAGGGCAGAGCTGAGATGTCTTAAGCCAGTGGTTTTCAAACTTTTTTTCTCATGACCCAGTTGAAGAAAATTGTTGATGCTGGCGACCCAACGGAGCTGGGGATGAGGGGTTTGGGGTGTGGGAGGGGCTCAAGACTGGGGCAGAGAGTTGGGGTGCGGGGATGAGGGCTGGGGGGGGATGAGGGGTTCAGATGTGGGAGGGGACTCTGGGCTGGGGCAGGGGTTGGGGTGTGGGAGGGGGTCAGGGCTCTGGGCTGGGAGTGCAGGCTCTGGGATGGGGCCAGGGATGAGGGGTTTGGGGTGCAGGGAGGGGGCTCAGGGCTGGGGCAGGGGGTTGGGATGCAGGAGGGGATCAGGGTTCTGGGCTGGGGGTGCAGGCTCTGGGGTGGGACTGGGGATGAGGGATTTGGGGTGCAGGAAGAAGCTCCGGGTTTGGGGGGGGCTCAGGGGTGGGGCAGGGGATTGGGGCACGGGCTTACCTCTGGTGACTCCCGGTCAGCAGCGCAGCGGGGGTACTAAGGCAGGCTTTCCTGTCTGTCCTGGCACTGCGTACCGTGCTAGTCCCCGGAAGCAGCCAGCAGCAGGCGTGCCTCCTAGGCGGAGGCACGCAAGTGGCTCCACACAGCTCTCGCCTGCAGGCACCACCCTGCCCCCAGCTCTGAATGCGGAGCCGATGTTCTGGGCAGGGGCAGCACACGGAGCCCTGTGGCCCTCCTGCCTAGGAGCCGGACCTGCTGCTGTCTGCTTCCATGGCGCAACACGGTGTCAGAACAGGTAGCCTGCCTTAGCCGGGCAGCACTGCCTACGGGACTTTTAACAGCCCAGTTGGTGGTGCTGACCAGAGTCGCCGCGACCCAGTGCCTTCCATTCCGTGACCCAGGACTGTCTTAAGCTACCAGTGCTTCTGGGACTACAAACAAAGGAAAAGAAGGAGGCCCTACAGGCTCTGCACGCTAGACGGTGTTGGAGGGCAACAGAATTGATTAGTTAGTGAATGCTTGTAATGCACTATGAAGATGTGAAGGGCTATCCAACTTTATTACCACCCTCCCCTGGAAATTTTAAGTCCCTGCCCACTCTGCAGATCAGGGTGAATTCCATTAAATAACATTGCTTCCCTACTTAAACCCACCCCCGAAAGCAAAAACCTCTTTTCCTGACAGGCAAGAGAAGTTCTAAAGGGTCAGAACTGTAGCTACAACTGTTTTTAAATACAGTTGTTGTTAATAGAGGTTCTAGCACAATTTCTCTGACCAATGGGCAGAAGAAGGTTTTTTGTCCTTGAGAACCCTGCTAACCAAACTCTGCTATAGAGCAGTGTCACGGCCCCTGCGGGGGAGGGGGAGAGAGGGGTCACAAAAGGCAAATAAGAGGGTCACAAGGTGTTGAAAATGTTATTACAATCTAAAGAAAAGAAGATCTTGTTCCCCCACTCTCTGCACACTCTTACACTTCAAGGTCAGATATTCTCAGTCAGTCCCCCGAAACACACACACACATGAATTATCCTAGCTTCTTATTAGTTTTTACTCTTTTACAGTCAATGTAAGAGGGGCTGTGGAAAGTTTTGACTTCAAATAAGGGATCTCCAACATGAAAAGATTGAGAAACACGGAATATTTCTAGAGTATCCTCCAGCACACAGTATCTATAGCATGATTTTATTATAACATTTTACTATTGGTCAAAGTATCCCTGTCCTGTCAGAGCCATGCTAGCCATTTCTGTGTTAAATATGGTAGTAGCTAGGATAGTTCTTTTCCCAGAATGGGACTTCTGTCTCGTTTCTATCTATTCCCTCTACAGAAGGAGCTGCCAAAGGGTGGTGGGCACGTGTGTTTGCATGCACGTACTACTGCCCTGCCTGGGCCACTCTCCAACCTGCTCCAAGCGTGTGATCATGTTGCCCCCTAATGGCCTCTACCTTCAGAAACTGTGAACTCTAGCTCTAGTGCAGCTAAAAGCGTTGCTAATAGCAAACTAATGGCACAATCCTGGGGCAGCAGCAACTCACCCCATTTCTCTTTCTCTGGTTCCAGGCGGGATTGCTTGGTGAAGACTCTGCGTTCAGAGGGATTCTTCGGCATGTACCGAGGTAGTCTCTGGGGGAATGTCGGGGGCCCCTTTGCAGTGGATTGGCCCATTGTGTCAGTTACAGCCTCTCAGCAGAAGCGCATACTGCCACCTGTACGCCTCTTCTCAGGAATAGAGGCATTATTTCAGACCCAGCTGTCCCTGAGGCACACAGTCATTGCTCTCACTGAGCACTGATGACAATTACTGACAAGAGAAATACTGGCTCAAAAAAGGGAATCTTTCAGAGAAGAGCAGTGGAAATGATCAGAGGCAGGGCGATATGAGAGAGAGAGAGATTAAATGATGACCAGAAAAGACCAGTTGGATGCTCTAATTTACCTTATTAGTAGGCTTGACAGAATTTGATTTTTATTTATTATCATTTTGACAGATAATATTGATGTTCAGTTGTAAGCATTTTTAGACTTTTATTCATTGTATTTATTTTTATTTAAATTGTGAAACATTAGGGGAAGGTCATACAATAATTATTTAATAACAGTAGCTGTTGAGATTCAAGCAGTTAGTTTTATAATCATTACAACACAAATAGTCATCATCGCATGTCAAAATATATAAGTAAATATCCTTAAATCAAACTCTTAAGTTCTCAAGTAGCATTTTTCTTACTTTGCCTACCTGTACATTTCAATTATCGATGGAAATATTTTTTTGTCTGTTTGTGTGTACAGTGAAATTGAAGTTTACTGACATTTACCAATAAAAATCTAATCCTTTCAAGCCTACTTAGTAGAAACAAGAGGGTGCTTTCTGGAACTGAAAGACAAACCATTTAAAATGGATGAAAGCAAATACCCGATACCCTTCTACCTGATATGTAATTAGCCTGTGGAACTTCCTGCTGCACAATATTATTGAGACCACTATCTTAGCAAATTTATTTAAAAGGAAGACATTTATATGAATAAGAACAGCATCTACAGTTACACTAGTTAGGTTAAAAAGTTACAAAGATGTAAGGCCTCATGCTTCAGAGCATAAAGTGATCGTCAAGCGGGGTCAGAAAGGAATTTCTTCCCTTGGTGAAGCACTTCAGAATCAGGCATTTTAGAAGGTTGGCATCTTCCTATGGCATAGCCTACTACTGTCGGCAGAATGTTGGAGTGAACGGAGCATTGACCTGTTGTGATGTGCCTGTTCCTAAACTCCAGTGAAAACAAGGGCAATGGGAAGCCTTATCACTGTGTTAGCATTCCTCCATCCTAATATAATCATATAGATTATTTTGTAAGATAGAGATTCTCTCCTGTCCCAGCAGGCCCCAAGGTCCCTGTGCACTTGTAGTGGGAGTCACCAAGGGCTCTGCACACTTGTCCCAGGAGTCCCCTCCCAATGCTAAGCATTTAATTCTGAGGACTACCAGGTAGGGCTGAGTGGAGCTACTGCTGCTCCATAGGTCACAGTTTGAGTACACTGCTGTCCATCAAAGCACTGGTTCTCATATACCATTCACAATCCCTCTGCCCCGGGCTATCCTGCCCCTGTTCCTGGTTCTGCCTCCATTGCTGTCTCTTTGAAAGGCCCCTCTTCCCCTGCCCTTGGAAGCTGTGACCAGCTGAGACCTCAGACACTCGCTGCATGGAATCATTTGCACATGAGATGTCTCTCTTCCCCATTCTTACTTTGGGTAATCAATGTGGGAGGGATTTTTAATACATCATGGAATGTGACTGAATTAACCCTTTATCGCCCCTTCTGTCCTTGACCAGGGGCCGCAGTGAACCTGACACTGGTCACGCCAGAGAAGGCAATCAAGCTGGCAGCCAATGACTTTTTTCGACAGCTGCTGTCACAGGACAGGTATGGAGGAAATGTCACTGTCTAGTTTTGGCAAAAATTTCTACGTGTATGTATGTGTGTGTATGGGTGGTGGGGGGGCAGTATTTGTATGAAGCTATAGACAGACATTTAGTTTTGGGTGTGCATATGTGTATTTGTGTAATTGTGGGTGTGTTTCTATGGGGGTCTGCATAGTTATGCAGGTGTGTAGCTTTGTGTGCGGCTGAATACCTGTGGTTCTGTGTGTACAGTATGTGGGTGACTAGTATGTGTGCGTGTCCAGGATCATTATAGGTATTTTTTGTCATCCTCTGAAGTATCTGATACACAGCATTATCAGAGACTAGGTGGACCATTGATCAGTTCCTACGGATGTGTGTGGGAGTATATATCAAGCATGTGTGGGTGGGTCTTCGTATGTCTCTACAGTAGAGAGGATCATAGAAATTAGAGATGGAAAAAACTGTTAAATGATAAAAGTCCAGACTCCTGTCAAGGAAGGATATAATACCTGTATTCATAAGGGATAAAAGCAAACAGCTGATACCTTTTTAATCGAATATTAAAATTAACTTGTGGAACTCACTGCTGCAGGATGTTATTGAGACAACTATATTAGTAATTTTTTTTAAAGGATGAGACATGTATATGAATAAGAAAAGGATCTATAGTGTCTAAGAATACATTAGCTAGGATGAAAAATTATAAAATTATATTCTTTAAGACATTGAGGCAGTCATCAGCTGGGTCAGGAAAGAATTTCCTCCCTTGGCACAGCAGTGCAAAATCAGGTGTTTTAGGGGTTTTGTGCCTTCGTACAGCAAAGGTCACTATTGTAGGCAGGCTGTTGGAATAAAGACAGCATTTATGCATGGGTGCGTATGTACCTGCATACTGTGTGGGAAGCACGTGGATAAGCAAGGAGGTGTGTGCCTGTTTCTATGTGGATATGTGGCACAGCATGTCTAGTCTGTTTCCTTATAGCTCAGGATACAAGTCTAAGGACTCAATGCGGAGCTGTCGTGCTGGGGTGGCCTGGCAGCATCAAGATGCAGCATGAGAAGGCTGTGTACCCCCACCCCCCCAGATAGCTGTGTAAATCTGTGTGTCTGCCTGTCTGTCTCTCTGCTGTGCATTCCCTTTACTTCTGTGTTGTTCCCGGCAGGAAGGAGTTGACGCTGGTGAGGGAGATGCTAGCTGGCTGTGGAGCTGGGGCCTGCCAAGTGGTGGTCACCTCCCCCATGGAGATGCTGAAAATTCAACTTCAAGATGCTGGACGACTGGGTTAGGCCCTCTTTTGCATGGCGGGGGTGGGAGTGGACATCCAGATTGTTGCTTTAGGTTCTGCAGTAAATCCCTTTGTCACAAACTGCTTGAGATCCCGCAGGTATCATAGTGAGATTTGCATTCTAAAGGGACTGAGCCCTTGATGCTCAAGAACAGGCTTGGGCAGTCCCCACCACCTCGATATTTGCTGAAGGGGAGCGCACAGGGACCCCTGTCCAGCCTCTCCCAGTAAGCAGTACCACAGGCAATGACATGGGGACACTGGCTGTGAGAAGAGATCACGAATCCTGCAATCCCAGCCTCAGCCAGCAGTGATTATAATTTAAGTGTAAAGCGTAATTTGGATTTAAAAACAAAAGAAATCCCTGGGGAGGAAGGTAGAAATGCAAGACTCTTTTACCTGTTCAGCTGTCTGTGTGAATGTTCAGGATCTAATTTCTGGACTGGTACAATAGACTAGTAATTGCCTCATGCTCCCATATTGGGATCTGAGTTCAAACTCCACCTTCAGTGTTTTACTGTCAGGCTGGTTGTTGGTGAGTACATAGAGGTTACGCTCTCCATTCCTTGGGGTGGGTTGTGGGGGGTGGGGAAGAAGTGGTTGGTTCTGATGCTCTCAGGACTGCTAGAGTGATTTGGACTGGGAAGCCCTAGTTGGTGACACAGAGAGTGACAGGATGGTGGTTAGAGCTGGGTGACATTTTTTCAGCATTTTTCAGGATATTGAAACTATTTGCGAATTCGGGTTGAATGTGGCAAATAGTTTTGGCTGGAAAAAAAACCATTTATTTTTGTAGAAATGTTTTGTTTTGACATTTTTGAAACAGTTTCCACATTTCATTGCAAAATGGTATTTTTGAAACAAAATGTTTTGAATCGACCCGAATGAATTTTTCTTTTTCTTTTTCATGTTGACAAGAAAAAACGAAAACAATGACTTTTCTTTTTGAAACTAACCAAATTGTTTTGGATTTTTTCAGGTCAGCCATTAACCTGCAAAATCAATTATTCTCTCAGCACTAGTTGTTCTCACCTTCTGGGCAGGAGTGATCTTTTGTTGGGGAAAGGATCTAGGGGCAGGTCACTCGGAAGCCAGGCAGTGACTACGGGGGAGGGGCGGTTGCTTAGCAAAGAATGAGGGATCCTCTCTCCCTCCAAATACCCAATTCCTCTTTCTTGTTTGTTTTCAGCTATTCATCAGCAAAAGGTTTTGGGAACAGATGGACCACCGGCTCCCTTCTCCCAGCCCCCTCAGGACAGGCCTTACACCACCGGCACAGCCTCAGCATTCAAGCGCCCCTCGGCCACTGTGATCGCCAGAGATCTTCTGAAAACCCAAGGGCTAGTGGGACTGTACAAGGGACTGGGAGTCACCCTGCTCAGGTGAGAAGGGGGGGGAGACACAGGGAGTGATGAGTCAGTATGGGAAACCAGTCCCACCCTACTCCAAGGAGGAAGGGTGGGGAACCTCCTGCAGACCAGGGGCTTGTAATCGGTCCCTCCCTCCTTACTGCATGGTTTTACCATCTGTTCCTGAAGGACTTGCCCCAGCCACCTGGCAAACAGGAGGGGAAAGCTGTATCAGCAGTGTGGTCTAGTGGATAAGGCATTGTACGGGGACTCAGAAGACCTGTTTCTATTCCCGACTCTGCCACTGGCCTGCTGGGTGAGCTTGGGCAAGTCACATCAACACACTTTTCCTGTCTGTAAAAGGAGGAGGATGACACTGATCTCATTTGTGAAATGCTTTGAGATCTACTGATGAAAAGTGCAACATACGAGCTGGATGGTATTAATTATTATATCTGTATTAAGGAAATTCTTCTCTGTCAAATCAATCACCGTATCTAGTTGTCTTTTTCCTTTCCCCCTTCTATTACTGCAAATTACGGGTTGACAGTCTCCACAGAACAAGTCCATTTTACCCTCCTAGCTGCCATTAAAGCAGTGACCCAAGAAGTGCTAACCAGAACTGGGATGATGGGGCGCCATGCAGCTCGAGAGGCCGTTCATGCAACTCCCACTGGCTTCAGTAGCATCTCAGAGGGTCACAGTATAAGACCAGAGCTGGCTGGAAAATGGAACTTCCTGCCTGCAAAAAATTGCAAGTTGTCAAACGTTTTTCATCCTGAATCGAGACAAAAAGTCAAAACCTTGAAATTTCTTGTGGGAAGAAAATTCCAAAATATTTCATTTCGGAAGCATCAAAACGTTCCTGCAGCGAGAACATTTCTGTGTTCCCAAAACAAAATATGCTTCCTGAATCCCCAGCTCCTCTGGCTGCCTGCCTGGCTCCCCAGAGACGGGAGGGAAGCCTGGGGAGACAGCTGCTTGCAGGACTTGCGAGCCGGGCAGCCCACATACCCACTAGGTGGGCTACCAGCTGAATGAACCAGGGATCTCTGGGAGGCAAGCAGGCAGGCAGCCCAAGAGCTGGAGAGCCCCAGCATCCCGCCAGGCCCTGGGAACCCTGACTCCTTGGTAGTGCACTAGGTTGGCGCAGGGTAGCTGACAGAAAACCAGGCAGACTGGAGCTGGCTATCCTGCCTGGCTGGTTTCCATTGAAAGTTTGACAGAATCAACACTTTTCACTGCACATTTGGATTCCATGGAACCAGCATTTTCTAAGGGAAGCCTGTTCTGTAGGAAAACGTTCAACCCGCTTTATATACGAGACACCCCTTTTGTTCAGGCCCGTAGGCATTGCAGTCCCTTGGCATTTAGTCCACTGTCTAGGTGACGTGAGGGCCAGTGGAATATTTTTTTAGTTGAACTGATCTAGCCCATGCAAAGTGCACCCAGATAGGATGGGGGCTGGGCCATCAGAAATGACTGGAGCGATATTTCATTAGTGTTCTTACTGGTCAAACTGAGTGACACGCACAGAGTACACAGGCCTCATCAGGGGGAGCAAGTCACGTAGAAGAGTGAATGTCGTTCCTTTTTACAGTGTGAGGTGGTGGTGTAAGCATGGCTGGGAAACGGGGCTTGGGTGGGGGGTGGTGTTAAATAGGACTTTTCCCCTGAAAATGTCCCTTCAGCAGAGTCCCTTCTGCTATGCATAAAGCAAAACCAAACCAAAGGGACTCCTGGACTGCATGGAACATGTACCTGCAAGGATGACTTTGGTTTTCCCAGTTTGCTCTTTTGGCTGAGATTGGTGGTGTCTATGCTGGTAACTTTCCAGCTCTGGAGGGGACCTTGGGATTCCTGTTGCTACCCTGCTCCCCCGAAACCTTGTTGAGAAGTATGCTTGACCCAAGACAGGGGCCTACATCTCTCTCTTCTGCGCTTTTCTGAACTCTCTGACTCAAACGCTAAACCTGACTACAACACATTTTGCTCGCTCGGTCCAAGCTGTAGCTTAGGGCTAAACACTTTTTTGCCTGGTTGCTTTATAGCATTTTAACGTCTCTGTTCACCAGTTTTCCCCAAATTAATGAAAAGCAGCTATTGCTTGTAGTTTATTTAACTGAGGGGAAATCCTTTGATTTGAACCTTTCTCGGGGGAAATCTCCATTTATTTCAGCACTTCAGTTCTAAAGGAACACAAATAATTTTCCTTTCATAACCTTCCAGACCAACCTTCCCTTCCCCCTAGCTCAGCAGCAGATGCTGAAGCTTTCTTGCCAAATTCTGCTCCTCTCCATGCCAATCGGAATGTACACTCTACTCTGCTCTCACCTGTTCCATTCCCTGGACAGATCAATTTTCACATCAGTCAGGAGACTCTTGACCTACAAACCGCAGCTGTCTCTCATCTCAGAGTCACTAGCGCCATATTTCAGTGAGGATGAGAGCTTGGTCCCCATCTCCTCCCTGACAGATAGTGATGTGACCCACTTTGTACAAGAGCCTACAGGGGTAGGATAAGAGCGAGCCTGTGCCTTTTGCCTCACCTCATGTCAGAGGCCAGGCTCCCAATGCAGTCTGTGGTTTTGGTCTATGTTGGGTGTTTATCTAACTCTTTCCCCTCCCAACAGGGATGTGCCTTTTTCCATTATCTATTTCCCACTGTTTGCCAACATCAACAAACTGGGACAGAGGCACTCTGAGGAGAAGGCACCCTTCTTCCATTCATTCGTGTCTGGCTGCGTGGCGGGATCCGTGGCTGCAGTAGCAGTGACCCCTCTGGATGGTGAGTATCGGGGGGCAGTACAGCCAGTCCTCCAGAGAGGAAGGAGATGGACTTCTTTAAACTCAGGTTGTTCAGCCGCTTTCATACCACAGCCCCACATTTGGCCAATCTCCCCTGGTGGTCTTCAGGTGCAGTCCTTTGTGCGAGTCCTTGTGGTGTCTTAGTGGTGGTGACACAGGAATTGGTGGTGCTGGTGGCAGACCAAAATTACTACAGCAACTGACTGAAGACAGGGAATAGGTTCAGGCTCCAAAACCCCTGCTCTCTTACAACCCTCACCTCTTTGCTGAGGACACTCGTACAACACATGACTCACAAACACTGCTGGTGGTGAACTCTAAGGACATAGATCCTGCTCTTCAGATAACTGCTGCTGAACTCCCTGAAGGCCTGCTATTTCCCACATATGCAAATGTTGGCAACTTCCTGAGGTTTAGGGACCCCACTCACAAGAACGGCAGATGTTGCTCTTGAGGGTCGCATCACTATTCTTTAAACAAAACATCCTTGTCAACATCATCTGATTGTTGTACACATGGTGGCGTTTTCCCCAAGGCTGGCTCCAGTCAGAGAGCTAAGACCCTGGAATCAAACCCTGCTGATTCTCCATTTTCTTGATGAATAACATCCACCTTCTGAGCGCAAGAGAGCCGGTTGAGAGTCCCCTGGAAGAGGTTACATATCCAGACAAAACTAACCCAGTGAGCGCTTTGAGGCCTCTCCTCTTTCCATCACTTCCTGGTTGTTTCCTCTTGCGGTTCTCTCAGATTCACACCCACATGCATCCCCAGGGATCATTCATGTAGCATGTGGCTCAGTGATTAACATTAGCATCTCTCCAGCATGAAAAACCAGGATCTAACAAGAGGGGCGGTAACTCAGATATGTGGTGATATTTTCCAGTTCTATACTGACTCGTTACGACTCTTGTTGTGAACTCTGCCTGGAGAGGATTTTTAAAAAAATGTTTCTTTTCCATTCCATGCAATTTAGTTTTAAAAACCCGAATTCAAACACTCAAGAAAGGCCTGGGAGAGGACACCTACAATGGAATCATTGACTGCGCCAGGTAAGCCAGAATATTCCCTCGCTGCATGTCTGGTGTATTACTGTTCTGTGTCACCCTGTCCAATTGCCATTCCATTTAGCCCTTCCTTACTGTGACAGTGGAGTACCTGAAACGCTCCCCACCCCCACCAACACTCCTGCATAAATCCCTAGAGGGTCTCCTGGTGGGAAGAGTCTAGAATTAGATTGGATTAGAGTTTCCCATGAGCTAGTGCTCCTGCTCGATTCTCTACAGTAGCTCCTACACAGACTGGCTGGTACAAGGGTGAGTTCCCACAACATACCTGACAGTGCCTCATACTGAAACAGCCTGCAGGGAGACTAATAAACCACAATGCGTAAGCCAAGTACTTTAAACAGCTGATCTGATGGGAGATGATCACCTGGTTTATAACTTATTCAGAGGAAATATACAAGGAAAATGCTTAGACCATTTCCTGTGGGTCCAAGGACCTTCCCCTCTGAAGGATTGCTGGGTAATCCATTAAAAACCCTGGCTTTGAGTATGTCTGGTTTTTAATTTAAGAGGATTGCAGGTCTTGGTTTGTAAGTAGCAACTGTCTGAAATGCTGCTTGTCTGGCCATCTAATTTTTTTTTTTTTTTTTTAAATATACAGGAAGATCTGGACACATGAGGGCCCTGCTGCCTTCATGAAGGGGGCAGGCTGTCGGGCCCTGGTTATAGCACCCCTCTTTGGCATAGCCCAGGGTGTCTATTTTATTGGCATTGGTGAATATATCTTGGGATATTTCCACTAGAACTTGTTCTGGCTAAATCAGGCCTGGCTGAAGATCGCACACAAGTTTACTCCCCACTTCTGCAGAACTGGATTTGCCAGAAATGGACAGGACCATGTTGTAATCATTTCTCTTATGGACTGCATGACCACCTTCAGCTTTCTCTGCCCATGAGCAGGGGCCAACACTGGCTGTCAGATATATTATGGCTCAAATTTCCTGCTACTTTCATACATCCACTTGACGTTCTGCATGCTACACCTAGCCCCTGCCCATTTTAAACACAGGGAAGAATGATTTATGTATCCTTACTTGTTTTTCCCAGGATAGTATAACACAACAGTTTGTCCTTTGAATGGCTGGGTGTAAGCAGAGATTCATGGTTTTCTTATAGAGTTGATCTCAAGGATTGTTTGAGGTCAGAGGGTCCTGTATGACTAAAGAGGCCTAGATAGGACTCAGCTCCCTAATGACCAGTTTGCCCATATATGATCTGCAATCTCTTGTCCAGTATCCATCTCGCTTTGTTTTTAAATGCATCACTGTTTGCTTTGCTTGAGTGCAGTGGCTGTTCCATCTAATAGCCAGAGGGGGTTCAAACTCACTTGTTCCAGCAAGCAGTGTCTGAATGTAAACAGATGAGTCACAGCAGTCAGAACACAAAGGTGTAAGTGTGAAACAGTTTTGTTCCTTCTGTGCAGGGTCAGAATGCAGTGGGTGGAGGTGAGGGGAGAAGGCAGCAAAACTAGAAAGACTTAGGTGTACAGTAGTTACAATTACACAGAAATAAAGACTAATACAAACCAAATGTCAATTTTATAGCAAAGCATTAGGGGTTCAAAAACACTATGTGCCAGCTGAAGGCATCTAGCAGCTGGGTGTGTCAAAGCCATTTCTGGACCAGTTCTTGCAAATCTCAAAACTGCGATAAGCACGCTTACAAAAATTGCTGAAGGTTAGCATTCTGGTGCAGGGCCTGCATGGGGGAAACTGTTCTATAATGGGAGCATTTCCTTTGGAAATGGAGGTAGAGGGCAAGATAAAAAGAAAAGACATTGTAACCCTGGGTTAAGTATTTTTCAGGATTCAGCAATGCAGGATTTTCATTGTTTGATGTGCAATTTGTGTAGAGGAGTGAGGCTCAAATCTTTTTTGTACACCCTTTGTAAAGCAAGAAAATAACTTGTAGTTCTGCCTGTGATATGAGGGATAACACTTTATTTTATAACTGTATCCCTGCAGCCTGCTAAGCCGCATATTCATGATGGCATAATATGAAAGCCTTATTACCACTGCATGAATGTATGGAGGGTTGGCTGAGTTTCATTTACAGGACTAAACATAGGGCTAGGAGTCAGGAACTGTGTGTGCCAAGCATAGCAGTGCAGTGACTTACCTTGTGGAACTGGGCAAGTAACCTTGGTATATTTCACTCCACAATCTGTACCCTAGGGATAATACTTAACATCTCAGGCATATTAACAGTTAATGTTTTATAAAGCAGGCCCTGCCAAGTAGATGATGCAGGGAGGATTGCTGTATTACTGTAAATCAAAGCTGCACAATGCTAGCAGCAGGAGAGACTCAGGGTAGTAGCAGCTGCTTTTCTAGCTAGGTTATTTGAGACCAGCCCACCTAAGTGCTGAAGTGTAGCTGCTTAAAGAGTAAAGTTCTTTAAACTCCAACTGTGGAGAGAGGCAGGAGTACATCTGGCAGAAGAGGCTGATGCTTTTACAGCTAGTAAGCCACCCTTAACTCTGTCTCACTCTAATTCTATCCGTCCAATGCCAGAAGGGGAGCTACTGCCTCACATTTAGGAAGGAGGCTGGTCCTAGATTCCCTTAGTCAGAATATTAGCTTAAATGTTAACAGTGCTAATGTACTGACAGAACTTCTCCATCAGTTCAACTTGCAGCTGTGACAATGCTCTGAGACTCAGATTTTTATCTTAAGTGTATCAAAAGCCAATCAAAACCAAATGTTAGTAAATACCACTTGGAACCACTTAAATATACCGCCTGCTCTTCCTGGCCAGAGCAGTTATTCTGTGCACATTACCTCTCTACTTCTTCTGGGAAAGAAAGTTCACACGCTCTAGTCTAATGAGCTCATTTGTTTACGCCGTCCAAGCTCTATTTATAGAACGTGGAGGCCTCCGCAAACCAGAGAATCCAGCTGATTGAGTAGCATTATGAGTCAATATTTTAGCTTACTCGCTAAATGGTGTATTATGATCCAGTACTATGTTCATATGTATTTTAATATTTCTACTACCTATTAAACTACTACAAAAAGCTAGTTCTGCAGAACAAAGTATTTGCTGCTTATTGCTAATTTGATAACTGCACTGATTACAGGAGCACTGTATTAAAGGTACTTTTAATTACTTCTGGGAGAATTCTGCACCCCTGTGCAGTGCAGAATTTCCTCTCCCCTCCCCCCCCCCGAAATGGGCTGCAGAGATGTTAGTCACCACTAGGGGCCACTGCACTCAGCAGAGCCCAGCTCGCAAACAGAAAATAAGGCTGGGGAGAGGGAACTGAAGGGTTCCCAACAGTTGCAGTTCCCAGCATGCCCTGAAGGAAGGAGGTGGCATGCAGGAAACTCTGTGCAAGCCCAGCATCAGGCTGTTTCTCCCTCTGGATACCTGGGCTCCAGGAAGGTAGGGGGTGAGTGTGTCTGGGCTGGGGGGGGCAGCAGCTGGGCTCTGGGGTGTATGTGAGAGAGTGTCTGGGCTGGGCGGAGGGGGGGGTAGGCCTGCATCTGGCCCCTAGGAGGTAGGGGTAAGTGGGTTGGGGGGAGGCCTTCAGCTGAGCTCCGTGAGGTAGGGGGTGTATTAACACTCTACTCCTGAGGGGGTGGGGAGGGGGTGTGTCACAGACATACTTGCTGACAAGTATTTTGAAATAAGTCACCAAAATAATTTAAACTGGTGTGATTATATAGTGTTATTTTGACAAATTTTGCTGAGTTTAATTTTTTGGTGCAGAATTCCCCCAGGAGTATTTTAATATCTTTCTCCTATAAAACTCTCTACACAGCAATCAGGTCACACAGAGTTCAACTCAAGTGTGCTAAATATAGTTAGCAAGTACCTACAGACAGAAGATCCTGTTAGAGCTGGTGATGTGATGTACTTAGCTGTTGACCTAGACATCCCTACCCAACCTCTTCTAGTTACTCCTGAGTCACAGCATGCTGGTCAAAGACTACAGTGCACTTCGTGTACACACATCTTTTTATTTTTAATAAATTAAGTAGTACAGGCTCAGACTTTACGCACATATACAGAACAGAAAACTCTGGGCCTGACCAAGTAACAAGCTACACTTCTCACCCAGGGAAGGGTTGCATGCCCTCTGTATAACAGAACACTGAGAAGCCCTTAACTGGAAAAGTTGCTCCCATGGGCAGCATCGTACTTCACAATCACTAATTTTACTATAGCCCCGGGAGTGCAGGACAAGCCAAGAGCCCAACTGCATCCATTCTCCAGTGTCACTTCTGGACGGGTTGGTCTTCACCTCATTTTGATTAATACATTGTAACCACTTGATAAGTCAGGCAAAGCGCAGCAGTTATGCAAAATTATTCCACTGAAGAACACACATTGGACAACACATTATAGCATTGAAAAGGTACTTTTTTTTTTTAGGGTTTAAATGACCAGATGCTTTTTTGCATCTCTCCTCAATATGGCAGTGGAACAGATTCCACTTTCCCTCAGGCTTAGTCCAAAAACTTCCTGTTGGCATTGGCACCAAAGAGTGCCCCTCGGATTTCTGGCATCATCTGTTGAGAGAGTGGGTGCACCAGTTAAGAGGCTTTGTATAGAACAGCACAGTAATAAATACTAAAATAGTTAAGCACTAACAGCAACTTAATATGCACAAAAGTTAAGAAATCCTAAGCTGCAGTTCCATGCTGGAGCCATGAATGAATAGAGGACTTCTGTCAGTGCAGCCAACTCTTTAGGGGATTTACAAGTTCACCTGCTAGATACTGGTGGTGGTTTCTCACTGTGAGCAGACTGCAATCACTAACACTGTTGCAGCTTGAGCCAGAGGGATCACCTGTTAAGCTCAGGCATGTGATCACCCCACCTAGATCAAATCCATGATCTGCATTAGTTATGGACACAGAATTGTTTCTAGAATAGTTGCCCTAAATCTCTCCCAAGGACAGAATTTAGTCTTTTGAATATGGAGGTCTATATTGCCAAAACCAAGATTAATTGGAGGCATGGTGGGGTTGCAAGGTCTTCCTTCTACACTGGACTTGAGAAGAATCTCACATTGTCTAGTGGAATGGTTCTCTATTAGCCCATGTACTGCCACTAGCAGTGGAGCTTTATGAACACCATCTATTTTTGTACTATTCAGTAACAGGATCTTTCAATGCAGTTTGGTTCTTTAGAGACTTAGTCTTTCAATAATCTAGCTTCTCAAGAACCTAGCTGAGCATAAAACTCTGAAGAGAGGATTTCTTACTGTGGTAGAGATGTGCTCCTCCCCAACCTCCATACAACCAGCTGGATAGCTTAATTTTCAAGTCTACTTTTTTCAACCGTTTGCTTGTCATCCATCTAAAGAGACCTGATCCCATAAGAAGTTATTTTGAAGATTAAGAGGATGATTGAGACTAAGGGATGCTGACTTCAAGATGAAGCTTTCCACCTTACCAATCAAGATGAACATGGCATGAAAGGAGAAAGCCTAGCAGATTGAGTACGGAGGGCTCCAACTCCCTCTTTCCCAAACTCACCTGCTGGGCTATGAGATCCAGCCGGCTTTCCAGGGTATTGGAAACCTTGATTTTACCATCACTGTTATAGATCTCAACACCTCCAGCACTAGAGAGAAAACAGACATTACAATAGACCTCAACTTGACAAAAAGCCACTCTCCCATGTGTGTCAAAGGGATGAATCAACAGAAGTGTGTGGCCTCCTTTCTGCCTTTAAATGGACTCCAATCTTACTCCCATTACACTGGAAGCTAAAATAACCTGATGAAGAGAATGAGACAGCCCGAACAATGGTGTTTGCAGAGCATCCTAATGGGTAAGGGTCATCACTACCTAGTGTTTTAAGGATAGATTGGACCTAGGGAAATTTTAGGTATGAAAAATGATTACTTCAGTCAATCAGCTGAGCCTTCTCTCCACCACCCAATAAATATAAATTAGGCTACGAGGGTTAATTTTCAGATTTTGGGAAAAGAGGCAATGTACTATACAGATACCTTTAGAAGTGTTATTTCTTGTACCATTCATAGCTCTATGTAACAAGTTCATTAGATCTTAACTTGAGTGCATCATTCAAGTGTTCTTTTCTCTGTTACAGAACCAATTTTCTGGCAGTTTTGGAGGACAAAGCCTATCAGCTGGACACCTATAAACCACACATTCCCCCTCACAGCTTTGTTCTTTGCTTTATGTTGAACCTTAAACTTGGGCTTCACTTGCATTCCTTTCATCTCTAACAGACTGAGAAGTTATACTGAGTTACTAACTGCTCTTGCCTAGACCAGCGGTTCTCAAAGCCGGTCCGCCGCTTGTTCAGGGAAAGCCCCTGGTGGGCCAGGCCGGTTTATTTACCTGCCGCGTCCGCAGGTTCGGCTGATCACGGCTCCCACTGGCCGCGATTCGCCGCGGGAAGGGCGGCCAGCACATCCCTTGGCCTGTGCCGCTTCCTGCAGCCCCCATTGGCCTGGAGCAGCGAACCGTGGCCAGTCGGAGACGCCATCGGCCGAACCTGCGGACGCGGCAGGTAAACATACTGGCCTGGCCCGCCAGGGGCTTTCCCCGAACCAGCGGCGGACCGGCTTTGAGAACCACTGGCCTAGACCAAACATTCCCCTGCGCTGTGAATTGGTTTGGGGGCTGCAGCAAGATAACTCTCATCTTTAGTTGCCTGGGAAACTGCACAGCAGGCAAGAGAATAGATCTTCAGTGTCAGGAGGAGTCAACTCCCACTAACTAGTGGCAGATGTGCTCTCAGTGGTACTCCAACAAGTTACTACCCAGCACGGAAAGCTACTGTATTCCTTACATATCTTCTGGCAGGAATGTCTGCTGGTCAATGTGAACATCAATGTCTTTTTTGGTAGCAGCTTTGTAGATGGGGATGCTCTTCTGTACAGCAGCCTGGAACACAATAGATATTCCACTTCAGGCCAGAGATTTGAAAGACACATGGAGCCCTCTGCTAGCATTGCACAGAACTGATGGCTACTTAGTTTGCATTAGTGGAACAGGCACGGAGGGGAAATAAACAATTAGGTGCCTCAATCTCATTCATTAGTTCAGCCTCTCCGGGAAGGTGGTGCTGTAGGAAAAATGGTTGTGGCCTACCTACTTTGCAACACATTTACTCCTCCCTTTGAATCTTGAACCAGTAGCAGCTGTCATCATTCCTTATATTATGGCAGAACCTAAAGTTTGCTAGGTGCTTTTCAAACAGAGGAAGGCACTCCCCAACCTGAAGAGCATATCATGCAAGAGATGAGGTATTTGCAACAGAAGTGTTTTACTTGGTAGTGAATCGCCCCAGCCCCACTGCCTTCTTATCTTGCCTAACAGGTTCCAAGCGGGAGACCTTTGCAGTCACAATGCCCTGGCTTTGTTTTTGGAGACATTTTACGCTACTGTAGCCAGAACCCCCTTACCTTAACCATAGAGAGATCCTGTTTCCGGCAACGGACATTCAGTCTGGGCTCAAGCAGCTGGTAGAAACCCTATATGAGACAACTATAGTAAGAGGAGATGAAGGAAACGCCCATCATCTTATAATTGATTCATCCGCTCCTGTCATTTTTGGGGATTAGTTATAAGACTAAGCAACTTTCTGCCATTACTTATTTCATACAGTGAAGATGAAAGTTCATTGGTTACAAGTCCCCTTTTTACTGTCATTCTGAAATAGGACTAGCTATCGATTACTGGGCAACCCATGGGAACCAATGGTTTTGTTCATGCAGGAAGTAAATAATCCTGATTTTGGGGTGCAACAGCAACTAAATCTGGACAACACTGAGGGTTGGTTGAGAAGAATGAGAAAAGGCAGGCTAAGAGTCAACAGTCACACACTAGACTGAACAAATATGCAGCTTCTAGTTAAGGCATGCAGCAGTCCTTGGTCTCTGAACAGATACCACCAACTGTGCCAAACTGTTACAGGAATAAGTGGACAGTAGTACAAGCTGGAGACCACATAGTGCATCAGACTTCTGACAAAGACAAACGTTCTTTCCAAAACACAGAGAGGTTGGGTCATCCAGTGTGCAAGTGAACAGCAACAGGCAGGGCCTGACAGTAAGACAGGCAATTAGAAGTACACTATTAATCCCTGCTATGGAGTAACTTAGACTACAGGTTTCAAGGCACCCTTAACATTGAGGGGTCTGAGGGTGGCAAGAGGAAAGAAATACTGGATCAAAAACAAGACTTGAAAGAACAGAAACTGTTAGACTGCAGAGGAGAAAACTAGAATTACACTTTAAAGAGTTCCTAGCAAAAGGACATGGGGTAATATTTATGACAAGCTCTTGTATTACAGCAGTTGCCAGTGGTGGCCACTATAGTTGAGGTACAAGTTTCCATTAAAACCCTTACTTGCATTTGCAGGAATTCCAAAAGTAAAACTTATGGGGCTAAAAAAGCCTAAAGTGGAATTTTTAGCCAGACATGTAGTTTAGGGGAACAGCATCTATCAGACAGACAGACAGACATACCAAACCACAGAAAAAACCTGGTCAAAGCTACAGCCATACAAATCTGGATTTGGTGTAAAATTTGGAATGAAAACAGACAGGACTGTGCACTTTCCTAAACTTTGCGGGGGTTGAAGGAGATGTTTTCCAGAGTGTGCATTTGAGGAGTTCATCCTGAGAATGTGCAGTAGAAACTCGAGATGTGCACATCTCTCCTGAAGTGTGCACTCCTGAGCTGTGCTCACTTAAGGACAGCTTAAGATGAAGCAGTTATATTGTGTTTTGTGACCATTATATTGTGTTTTTGTTTCTTTCATATTCAGATGAAAGTACTCAAGAATTTAAGCTTTCTGCACCCCATCCACCTCTTCCCAATCTCAAGTACACTGGGGCCTTGTGAGCTAAGATTGGGAAGTATAGCGAAAGTGGTAGTTTTAAATATGCCTATTCAAGGTAGTCTCCAAACAGCAGTAGTACTCCTACAGAGGGTTTGTGTTTGAGGCTAGGGATGCAGTCAGCCTTTTACTATGGCTTGAGTATTTTACCTGTAGAACCAGTCCATCCAGCAATGTCTGGTACCTGGCACCATCCTTCACCACCTTGGCAAGTCTCTGCTTGGCCTCAGCCAGCAAATCCTACAGAAAGAAGAGATCAGGTCAGCAAAGTCCTCCTATTTCTCCATTTGGTTCTATGCCTACCATCCTCCTGTACTCTTAGTGCAGCTATGTACCCTGCCAAGAAGCAAGTTTACAGTGCAGCTGATAATTCAGTCCAGACCCTCATCTCTGTGTGCACTGAGCAACAGCTTTCACAAAAGGTTTTCTTTCCCCACTACCCTGTTCAGTACCCAAAGTGAATGTTAACTAGGAATTCCTTTTTATAGGCAAGGAAAAATCACAGTACAATAGAACCTCAGAGTTATGAACACCAGAATTACAAACTGACCAGTCAACCACACACCTCATTTGGAACCGGAAGTACACACTCAGGCAGCAGCAGAGACTTTTCCCCGCTCCCTCCTCTTCCCCCTCAAAAAACTAGTACAGTACTGTGTTAAACATAATCTACTAAAAAAAATAAAAGGGAAAGCAGCATTTTTCTTCTGCATAGTAAAATTTTAAAGCTTATTAAGTCAATGTTCAGTTGTAAACTTTTGAAAGAACCACCATAATGTTTTGTTCAGAGTTACGAACAACCTCCATTCCCGAGGTGTTCATACTCCGAGGTTCTACTGTAGTAAAGGATTACCTAGCCACAAGCAATGCTTATTCAGTTCATTAATGCTATTCTAGCTGAATGAGCTAGAGTTGTTTCTCCTACTGTCTGCTGCTTCAGGATGACAGCAGATCATGGAGAACTGGTCTGAAGTCAACAAGATGAAAGTCAGTAATGACAACTGCAAAGTACTGCACTTAGGAAGGGGGAAAAAAAAAAAAAAAATCAAATGCACAAATCCAACAGGGGGAATAAGTGGCTAGGCAGCAGCACTGTGGAAGAGGAACCTAGGAGTTATAGTGGATCACAAATTGAATGAACCAGTGTGATGCTACTGCAAAAACAAAAAAAGCGCAAATTGACATTTAGGGATGTATTCAAAGAAATGTCATATTTATGCAATGTGAGGTAATTGTCCCATTCTACTCAGCACTGGTGAGGCCTCAGCTGGAGAACTGTATCCAGTTTTGGACACTACACTTTAAGAAAGAGGTGGGCAAACTGGAGAGTCCAGAAGAGAGCAACAAAAATGGTAAGAGGTTTAGAAAATCTGACTTATTAAGAGGTTGAAAGAATTAGGGACATTTCATCTAAAGAGAAGAGAAGACTGAGGGGAGGCCAGAAGTCTTAAAATATGTAAAAGTTTGTCATAAAGAAGATGGTGATCAATTGTTCCCCATGGCCACTGAGGGTAGGATAAGAAGTAATCAGCCTAGTTTGCAGCAAAGATGATTTAGGTTTGCTATTAAGAAAAACTTTCTAATTAATTATTACAGCTAATAAAATATTGGAACCAGGTTACCTAGGGAGGTTGTAGAATCCCCAATCACTGGAAGATTCTAAGAACAGATTAGACAAAACACTTGTCAGGGATGGTCTAGGTACAAATTATCCCCACCAGGCTGAGACTGAATTGACAGGGTGACATCTTGAGGTCCCCTCCAGCCCTACATTTCTATGATATACTGCAGGCTGCCTAAGAGAGCAGTCAACTACAACTTTTTTTTCCCCTACCCCAAAATTGTACGGAAATCCTTCACATGCAAAATGCAAATCTGCAAAGTGATCATAACATTCTAGAACTGGCCTGGTAGAAGACTCCAGCCTGGGAGAATAGTACTGCCTACAATAGGGGACATTAAATTTAGATTGAATTCAGTACCAAAGAATAGCAGTATTTTTCTTGAATGCTCACCTGGCTATCTTCACTTTTGAGAAGTTAGATACTCTAAGATAAGATCTATAAAGTAGTCAAAGCAGCATAGTACATCCTAAACATGGCCTAAGGGAGACTAATTATTCTCACAGCCCAGATCCCTGTTCTGCTATTAATTTTTAATAGCTCCCAGTGTCCTGTTTTCATTAATAAAAATAGATACTTTGTTCAATCTATTGAAAGAGCTCAAATAAATATGGCTGTGGACCTCTATTTGTCTTTTGTATATTATGTAAAATGCTGCATCTGTCAGTGTCAATTTTGACATTAAAGTCTGGATTCTCTGTTCCGAGGCAACAGAGCATCAAGTCTGACTTCACAGAGGTCCTTCACACTATTTTAGAGTCCATGTTTAAGGATTTCTGCTGCTGCCCTGTTACTCTGCTCCCATCTACCATATCATCTCCCCTTCAAATATTCTTTCCTCAATGCCCCAGAAAAATAAAATATCCTAAAGTTTCGATCTGAGTACAGTCGTGTGTCCCCCAAACTGAAACGTTATGGTACATATATAAGAAGACGCAACCCCATGATGTGCTGTTGTAACCTTTAAAACAGAAGCAGGGAAATACCCGATACAAGTGATTCCATGGGGCAGGAAAGTGTGTCTTGATAAACAAGAGTGTGTATTATGTTTTGAATGCTAGAGTATTAACAAGACCATCCCGAGTTCCCCTCACTGTCAAACCTAGTTATGCCTTCTGCCCTAGAATCCAAAAATTCTGGAAGTGCCCATCCCTTACTGGCCAGCCTTTTGAAGACCAAGTAACAAGAAGGGAAGACTGAGCTAGTACAATAGGACTTGAAATACTTTAAAATGAGGAAGGAAATGTCTTATGCACCATTCAGAAGCATGTGACTGTGTCAGCTCAAAGCATGGTCAGGGAGAGATTATTCAACATAGATCGTTTCACAATGGAGTTGAGTTAACTCTTTCCCCACCCTTCTCCTCTAAATACACAGTATTAGAAATCTCACCAAATTCACAATGGTTGACAAATGTGGCACTAGGATGAAAGAATCAAAGATCCTATATCTATGCTGATATCCCCTCCTACCAAATCCTTTTTCAGAACAGTGTTGTGAACAAGCAATACTACAGATGGTATTTTATTCTTGATTTCTGTAGTTCTCACAAACAGGACTATCTGATGGCTCAGCAGCATCACCTAGTATTTGAAACACACAAGAGTGTGCCTCAGACAGGACAAGGGACTTTACATATCGTGGGATTGGCAGGTTATTCTCACAGAAGCTATAACTGAGGCCTTTCGTAACATTGGAGTATGGCTACCGTTATTCATAGTGAATGTAACCGATATATTATCTATGACAAGATGATTACAGGGGTTATAAGTCTTCATGCTGCCAGGCATAAACTGTCCACCAGATAGACCAAGAGGAAAGCCTTTCCATCCATCCTGGGCCACTGTTGGAGAGAGACAGTCCACTATGTGGATTTTTCTGGTAGTATTTATTTACAGGAAGTGCTTGTCAAGCTTGCTGAAGCCCAGCCATTCAGTATCACTGCATACATTCAGTTCTAGTTGCCTGAAGCAACTCGGCATTTTGTGGGCCTCTTGTCACCCAGTTACACAACTGAGTGCCAAAAGAGGAAGTAAGAGACATTTCCCATTCTGTGAATAAAAATCACAGGGCTGAACTTAACCACACACTGCAACTGAGATTCCTGGCAGACAGATATATCTTCCCTAAACAGCAAAGTGTAGCTGTGAAAACACAATACTAGTGTATGCCAAAAAAGCCTGAATTCACATGTACAGAAAGCCACCAACTAAGAATGTTTTTTTAAAGTCAGCTAGCAAAGCCATTTTTTTAGTCTATATATGCGTCAAGTACACATCTCATTTGATCACTATAAAAAAAAAATTCAGATGCTTGTTTAGTGGTTGGATCGGGTAATTCCTTAACTTCTGATGGGGAGAATCCCCGTCCCTTTACTATAGAGGCAATATATACTCACTGCAATAAGGTCGTCTCTTGCCTTGAGGACCTTCAATCTTGCCTGATTCATCAGGTTGGACATCTGACTGCAAAAAATGGAAAAATTGAATCAGTGCATCAAGCTTTAGATGGCAATAGTGGCACAGCAAATATTTTAATTGCATGCTTTACATGTTAGAGCAACACACTTATTGGAATCTGCTTCAAGAGCAGCTATGATAAATTCCTCGCTTACTATAAAAGCCATCCTCCTTTGAATTTGCACAAGTGACAACAAAACCAGAAAAACTACTCAAGAGAAACTAGCCACCAAGACCAATACTGATAGAATTAGTTGTGCCAGCGATGGAGCAGGACAGAGCATAAAGAGTTTGTTAGACCTCTCCACCACATCTGCTGTTCTCTTTAGGTATTATCCCTGCACTTTGCATGGGACTATTTAGAATTAGCCTATGGCTGATGTATCTGAAGCTTGCCAGCAAGGCCCCTAATGTACCCTCAGCTGCTGGAAGCGAGAGTTTTCTCTTCCCTACCTTACCACAAATCAATCCAGACTCTTTCAATTGGGGGAAGAGCTGGAGTCTACTATTACCTATCCACCCCTTAACCTCAATTTATTGGGACATGTTTTCCTGTAAGGAGCATCAATGCCAAGTCAGCTTCACTTTGCTGCTGTAAGAGTTGCCAATTTTGATGCGTTTGAGAAAGCTGTAAACAGTAGCAACAGTGTCTGCAGATTCAGGAAGATTACAGTGCCTCAAGTCCACATTCAAATTTTCTTCTCAACAGTAAGGATTTAAACCTTTTCTCATATGTGAAAATTCACATTCTGCAGAAATGTTTAGCTACGTCCTCTCCACTTGCTAGCGAAAGATTGTTTGTGTATCACTGGCAAGCTACCGATTTTTTCAAGCTCTGTAGCAAGCCAGGCAGCCTAAGTGACTTACATTTTCTTCTGTTGTTCAATTTGTTTTTCCTTCTTTTCATAGTACTCCATGATTTTCAGTCTCTGTGTCTGCACCAGGCGACCCTTCTCAATGTTGAACTCTTCTTCTGCCTACAGAGAAACAGTCACACAGTTGAAATTGAGGCTGACTTTTAGAAGATACTCAGTTCAATTCACTTCACTAAACTAAAGGCTAGGTGAGGAGACTCAAGGTACTTATTAAGCAAAGCATTTAAGCGTGTACCTTAAAGCTCACTGAAGTCAGTGAGATTTAAGCATGATCTTTGCTGAACTAGGGCCTTACTAATTGCTGCTCAGTTAATCGGACCACTGCAATATCCTTGTTTGGCACCTATCATTTGCTTTCCTGTCCAGTTTTGATTCCTGAAATAGGAATGATAAGACAATTCTCAAGTATCAGCGAGTGAGCAAAGACTAGTAGGCTAACTAGGAGTAACCAGAAGTCCAATCCACGACACTTGTTCTGTCTGAACTCTAGAATTGGTTTAATCTTTGACTGCAGCAGTAAAGGTGATGGGAGAGATTCTGAAAGAATCACTAAATATTATAACTGTCAACTTAGCACAATTATTTATTGTTCTTGAACCACTTACCGGTAAGCTGTAAACAAGGATACACGTGGGAGTTACTGCCTTCTTAGAGCATGGCTGGTCCCCTCACATATGAAAACGTGGTAAGAGCTGTACATGATTTACAAATACCCAGCTACAAAAGTGTCGTGAGTCTTGACTATTTACCCATACTTTGAGAGAAGCGATAGGGCCCATTTTAGATTTAAGAAATAAGAAAAAATAAGCAATGTATTTGCTCAGTCACTTTGCATAAGCATTTCTAGCATGTAAACTACTGTGCTAAACTGATCATATTCACAATCTCATTTCAACAAGACATTGGCTATCATTCCAACGGATCCATACTTTAGACCTTCTTTTCCAATATGAACTGACATAATTGGCCCTAATGTGTAATGTAGTCAACCATTAATGATTGATTAGTGGATCCTTACAATTTTGGCATAATGCATTCCATTTTGTTAATATAGACGTGTTCATGCTTTCCCCCCAACTTTATTTAAATCTATGCCGTGGTTCCTTAACATGGCTGCAAATCATAGCTGGCAAGGGATTAACTGTCCTATTTTGATTCAGGAATAAGAGCGTCCACACACAGATTTACACCAAAAACAAGAAGTGAGAATTAAAACCAATTTAGTTATTTTGGTGAAAGTTTGTGTGTACACAAGCCCCAAGTAAAACAAATGTAGAAATGGGTCACATTCATCTCTGTAACGCCACTGAAGTTAGAAGGACCAATTTAATCCAGTCTGTTTTATGCAAAATCCATGCTCACGCTACCCTTAGCTCCCCTGAAGTATTAACAAATCAACATGTGATCTTGCGTACAAATGTGTTCACATCTAGGCATTAATAAGGAGACTCCGGGTGAAAGGGCAGCTTCAGCTCAGTTCCCTTGATTGTATTAATTTGGCACAAACTAAAATATTTAATTTTATTCAGTAGTTAACTTGCTCCACGTACAGGAATTACATGACAAAATAATAATGTGGCTTCTAGGAATATTGTAGTACTGTTTTTGATGGTATGACTGGGAAGCAACTCAGAATGTCAGATGCGATCCACCTCCTTTTGGAGTTCTTGACATTAAACCATCTAATGGCTTTTTTTGTTCGTTACCTTGGCATCTATTTCTTCAGCCTTTTCATTGGCTTCCTGCTCGATGAAAGCCATCATATGCTTGATCTGTAATAGAATAGACACACAGTTACATTCTGCTGAGAAGCACTTGCTCGAGGGGAAAAAAAAAACAAAAAAAACTTTTCTTTTGAACTCCACAATATTTCCACACACACACACACACACACCCCCCCCCCCCCCCCCCAATCCCATCTCACATACAGTAGTGGTTCTTGTTTTCCTCCTACCTAACAAGCAAACAAGTCACACGAGTTTAGAAGAGAAACAGCCAGGGGCTGTTTTAGACAAGGTTCCATCTAACACCATTTCTCTGGATAGCATCAGCAGGTCTTCTCTGGATTATAAGCAGGGCTTTGGAGCTGTGCTCCGGCTCTGCTCCAGCTCCAGGCAAAAACCTGCAGCTCCACTGCTCCGGAGCTGCTCCGTGCTCCAGGCTTCACTCCAAAGCCCTATAAGTATATTTAAAAAATTGTGCAATAGTCTGTGGTGGGTGGGGAGAAGCTTAAAGTACATTATGAACTGCTTCAAGGACCTGCATACATGAACCTTTCTAGCTAGAGCCATTTAAAAACAGTATTTGAGCTGTACATGCAACATTCAGGGGACCAAGTTGCAATATTATTCCAGTATGTTGTGAACTTCACCGTTCTGTGACTGGGCTAGAAGTTCAGACTAAAGCCGTGGGCATGTTCAATAGCAGTCCCAACTACACTGCAACTTGAAACTATGTTGTAACCAACTCTGGGCAACAGTATGCTAACCATTGAGTGGCCTATGCTGTACAGACGGTTTCAGTATACAGATAGTAGCGAAGAGACTTTTCTTGGACAAGGCAAGCCACAGCAACATGCAGGAAGGATTCCCATTTACATCCTTTGTACACATGACTACAGAGAAAAGAATCTGACTAGGAAGATAGGTCAACATGTGCAGTAGAGCATGCGCTTCAGGGGATGAGGGGAAAGTGAAGTGAGTAGACAGGCCATAGATGGAGAAGTTGAGACACGCAGGGCAGAACAAGTGGATGAAGAGGGTGTTCTGAAAGCCAAAACAACAATTCAGATTTGGATTCAGAGATTATATGACTCCAAGGGTTAGTTATGGGCCCACTTTGTGGATGGAATCATTGGGCCACAGCTTTCTAAAATCCTCTGAAGTCCAGAGCATAGGGACCATCATAAAAAAAGGAATCACAGTGCTCCAGAGGAAAGTGATTCTAGCAATGGCGAGGTCAAACCAAGGATGAACTCCAGTGTTGTTTCAGAGAGCAGAACTGGGAGTGGGTGGGGAGGAAAAGAGTTAGCGATTTTCTGATTTTAGGAGTCAATTAACTCAAACTAAGCTGGAAGCAGAGTCTCTCAGTGGGACTCAGAATACAAATTGGGAATACCCACTGCTGGGAGAGACAACCAAGTTGTTATGTAGCATCATACTCCTCGGCAGAATTAGTTCTGGCAGCACTAGGATTACATTGGGTGCCTCAAGAAACTCTGCCTCCTTACTCAGAGGATAAGAGAGAAATGATGTGACTATACAGAGTTTCCCCATGTCGCCATCTCAGTAGCACACAGCATTGCCTGCAAACATCAAAAAGTACCCTATTTCTGTGAAAAGCTTGAGTTCCCAGAACGAGGGGATCAAAAGCTCATTTTGTTTTTTGCAGAATGCAGAGAACAAGATGGGACTTCCACATCTCTAAATAGTGTAAGTTTTAATAGGACATTTGGCAAACTTAGTTTTATTTTTGTGAAAGAGAGCTTAGTTTCTCCCAAAATTGATGGCCCTTGCCCAAGAGAGTTTCCTAGAGAAAGAAGGCTAGTGGATTTTCCAAGAATTGTAATAGTCTTTGATTAAATTCCCACAGACAGTAGGTAATGTATTAAGTTAGCTTCAAAAGGGCTCGCTTACTATTCAACCAACTGCAACATAATTTTCAAACTATGGTCTGCAGAATGAACCAAGTATTGGAAGTGGTCATGGGAGGGTCTCTTAAAAACTGAAAATATTGAGCATATTGAAAGTGATAAGGTCAAACTGTTTCCTACCTCTATCAGGGCCTATACTGACCTGTCATGCAGTTTACTGCATTTTGCATTTTCAGTTAATACGAGGACAGGATCATCCCCTACTTTTTAGCTGAACAAAATCCAATTACAGATATATTACAGTTGTTAGATTTGAATACAGAACAGAGCTCCAGTGTTAGGATCTATTCCCCTTCCAATGTCAAAGCTCACCCTTCAAGTTCAGTCCCATAGTGACTAACAGTGCCAGCTCAAGTTATGATAACTGAGGACATGCCAAAAAGTTTGGTTGTGCAAGTGAAGGTAGGGAGCTAAGGGAGGATCTCCAGAAGGCAAATAGGGATGCTAAGTTACTGTTTGTGTACTCACTACACAGTGGTCCTTTGCCAATCAGATTTGCTGAATGAGAAGGGAAGAGATGCAGTAAGCGTTTACGGGACCTGAAAAGGAATGGCTGATCCTGCATCAAACCTGTTTGATCTGCCCATCACTTGAGAGGAAACTTCACTGACCAGCATTGACTGGATCGGTGCAATTTTCATCACTGTGCACCATTTGCAATTCAGGTCAGACCACTTTGTTATCAAGGACACTATTTACTGTCAATGAGAACAGTGTGTGTCCGGACCCAAAAGGACAGCCAGATAGCGTAAAAAGCCAAGCCTTCAGTGGAAATTTACAAAGGAGCAGCACAAACTAGGCTGCTGTTCACAGATGACTGCTTTCCCTCCAGATCTGAAGTACAAAAGTCATTTGACAGTTGAAGAGTCTACACACTCTAGGAGCCAGACTATAAGCGAGTACTGCTCAGCCATTATAATCAAATTCAAGTTTACACGTAATTTCTGTAGAAAATAATCTGATGTCATGTACAAAACACCAGATGAGTGTTGGGGTGATCTGATACTTGCACAATAATATGATAAAAACAAGATCAACCATGACCACTTCCATCATCTCTTGTCTTCAGAAGCCATCCAAATACTTTAGAAACCCCCCAGTCTGCTGTCAACACAGGAGCTCCCAATGCTACTGGGAGATGTGTTGTGCTTCCAATACACGTTTTGGTTTTTTTTAAAAATGCCATTGTTCAGTTTGCAGTCAGATCCCCTTATTCACCGGCTAGCATGGGTATTATTCATAGGATTTTCCAGTTGCTGTTTCTCCATGGTACAAGGCTGTCACTGTTCTTCCTTCAGCAGACACTCTTTAAATGGGGGAAGGGAGAGGTTTCTTACTCAGCTACCTTTGCCAGGAATGTAGCAATAGGTTACCAATAGCTTAAATATCAATAGCACTATCCCTGTCATCCCAGTCAGCAGGGGATGAGACACCTTTTATTTTTGACGACTATTGTTTTAATGAGTAGTTTCGTACCTTGACAAAAAACATGTCCGCTTTGAATGAAGAGAGATAAACAAGCTTCTCTTCCTAACCTGGGCTTTGGTTATTAATGCAATCTCTAAGTTGTTGGGGGTGGCTAGAGCCTCCCAGCCCCTAGCTGTCTACCCCCACAGCCATTCAGTCCCCCAGCACTTTCCAGCACCGACTGCACTGATGCGGTCAGCACCACCACCAATGCAGCTGCTCCTCGCCCAGGTCCTGGGCATGGTGACAGCAGCGCAACAAGCCCTTTAGGGCAGGAAACGAGGGAGGATCCCACAGCTCATGGGGAGACCTGAGGATGAGTGAATGTATTGGCCCATGGTCCTGAACTCTGTCCCCAAAGTTCCCCACGGCCTTGGACATCGGCAGCCCCAGGAATGCTATTTTAATTGTCAATGCAGTGTATTCTCTGGCCTTTAGCGTGAGAGATTTCTGTACTAGTGCTAGAAAATTCTTGTGCTTTGGAATGTCAAGGCCTGTTTTTTGGACATGAACTGTGAATTGCAAACCTCAAGTGTAGACTTTTTTACTAGTAGTAGTAGTAGTACATGCTGACGTGTGAATTACAAGAAATAAACGATAATATTAAATTGTTTCAGTACTTTAGTGGTCAGTGTTTAAATACAGAGTGTTTGACCTGGTCATTAGATTGTATACAATAAAAAAAAAAACCATGAACCTGCCCCCCCCCGCCCCGCATCCCCTCCCTGTCACCAGGGCCCGAGATCCTGGCATGGTCCAGGCGAGAGCAGAAGGGTCGCGGAGGAGCAGCTCTAGCACCAGACCTGAGGAAGAATCACCCCTGACCCTCCCCCCGCCCCGCCCGGGGACGCCGGGGCGCGAACACCGGCCTGACCCCACCCCCAGCCCCGGAGGAGCCGGGCCGGGCCCGGTACCTGTTTCTGGACGTCGGCATCGCTGAGCGCCATGGCTGCGGCGGGAGAAGGGCGGCGCGCGACGGTTGCTGGGGACACTCCGGGCTCTTTAGGATCTGACTGAATCAAATCCGGGTCGGTCGGTCGGTCGGGTCACAGCTGCGGGAGCTTCGTCACTCCAACCCCGCCCACCACCGCTGCCCTGCGCCAATGGGAACCGAGGCTCGGGGTGACGTTATGGGGCAGGCCGCGCATGCGCGCTAGAGCCCTATAGTGTGACTTGGTGAGACCGGGGGGCGGGGCCGCCCCAGCCAGGGAGTTGATCCCTGTCCTAGTTACCAGCCCAGAACAAGCCTGTCAGTGTTATGAGGTGACACAGCAACGGTGACCCGGCTCCAGTGGGGGCTGCGGCGCTTGCTCAGTTTGGGATTTTTCTTACAGCCCAAGCACCTGGAATCATTTCACTACAGGAGAATTGCAGCATTCATTTAAAAAACATTCCCAGGGTTATGGTTGCCAAAAAAGCTTGAAAATCTGACCTGAACATACCTGAAAAGACCCCAAACCAGAAGGCAAATAAAGAATCTGACATTATTTTGTAAAATCTTAATAGTTTTCAGTGCTTTGGGTTGG
The DNA here is from genome assembly GCF_002925995.2 of Terrapene triunguis. Lineage (NCBI taxonomy): Eukaryota > Metazoa > Chordata > Testudines > Emydidae > Terrapene > Terrapene triunguis. The sequence continues at coordinate 447,050 of NW_020664541.1, read as the reverse complement.
CAATAGTGCATCACGGGACGGCACAGTGGATGGAGCATTCCAGACATGGTTTAGTATGGAAGAATACAAGAAGCCAAGATCAGGAAGAGACAAGGAGCATAAAGGTGGCAAGAGGCTGGGCAAGATGAAGCAAGAACTTTTAGATGCATATATGGACGGTTTTATGATGCCTCCTGGGGACACTGAGAGCCACTATACTCTTATGGCTTAGAGCTACAGTTCCAGGATTTCATTACAGGAGTACGTCAGGGATACAATAACTAGATTGTTGCCTCCTCTCTCTTGCCTGATATTTCCTTACCTAAATTATTCCTCATCTGCCTTTTTTGGGAGCATTCTCAAATACTGTGTCCATTCTTACATGACCAAGAATTCTGTTTTGTTTTTCCATTTCTTTCTGTGTGTCCAGATTTAAAACAGCTTTCCCTAGCCATATATATTTATTCTGGTTTGCAGAATTACTGGAAAATAGCACTATTCAGTTACATATTGAATATTTGTCACATTCTTACTTCTTTCTACATTTTGGGTTGTCTCTGGTTACTGAACATTTACAGTGCCTCAAACCAAATAATGTTCTGACACAAGCTAATTATCTTAACTCATTTAATGAAATAATAGTACAAGAGATTATGGCAGCTATTT